>NC_091464.1:41364030-41681530 GCF_027789765.1 Dendropsophus ebraccatus
GACCCGTAAAAAATAAACAAGACCATTGTTTGCGGCTGGACATGCGGCCGAGGATTGACAGGCGGTCCGTACGGGGTACTTCAAAAATAGCCGGCAATGATGCCGAATGCCGATGCCTCTAATAGTTAATATATTAAATTAATAAAACACATTTTCTTTGTAATAAATTCAGTTTCGTTGGTCAATAATTTAATTCTAACGAATCCATCATTGTGCAATTAAATATACTGTTAAAATAAATAGATATTTTTATATATATATTTATTTTTTGACAGTATATTTAATTGCACAATGATGGATTTGTTAGAATTAAATTATTGACCAACGAAACTGAATTTATTTCATCGAAAATGTGTTTTATTAATTAAATATTAATTAGTACAGGAAGCTCCATAAGCTGTTAATTCATATTGCCGGCAATAGAGCTTTCTGTACTAATCATCACTTTACTTTAATGAAAACATCAAATGTTTCTTCTAATTATGTTATCACAATAGCATTATTAGAAGAAACATTTAGAATTATATGTGCGCTCAGCTGATTGGCTGTTCGGCTGAGCGCACATATAATGAGCCGATCCGCGGCACAGTGACTTCATTGTGCTGCGGACCAGCGAAGAGGACACATCGGGACATCGGATGGTGAGTATAGAGCTCTCCCCACGCCCTCCATGGCACTGCACCCCTCCCAGCAAGGAAGGGGGGTCACTTAACCCCTTCCTTGCTGGGATGGGTGCAGTCTGACATCAGTCTGGCCCCCAGGGGGTTAAGGGGGATGCAATACATCCTCCCTTAACCCCTTGGGGGTCAGACTGTAAGCAGCGATCTGTAAAGATGCTGCATACTGTAAGGAGCACAACACCGCTCACAATGATGGGTGTTGTGCTCCTGTTTGTGTTTTTTTTGTGTGTTTCTCCCTTTTTGTTTTTCAGATATCGGTATCCTGGGGATTACGTCGGATTCCATGGACTACGTCGATGACCAGCGGTTGTTCTTTGAATTTTTTTAATAAAATGGTCAATGAGGGGTGTGGGGGTGTTTTTATTTGAATAAAAAAATATTTTAAACTTGTGTCTTGTCTTTATTTCTTTACTTTATAGACTTAGTAGTGGAAGCCGTCTAATAGACGGAATCCATTACTAAGTTGGGGCCTAGTGTTAGCCGGTATAAAATGGCTAACACTAACCCCCTATTATTACCCCAGTACCCAATGCCACCAGGGGTACTGGGAAGAGCCGGGTGCCAGTGGTCCCGGAGCGTCAATATTGGCGCTCCTGGACCGGGCGGCAGCAGGCTGGTAAGATTTAGGCTGGGGAGGGCCTAAACCAATGGCTCTTCCCACCCTGGTGTTACCAGGCTGCTGTCGTTTGGTTTTTAACCCGGCTGGTTATAAAAATAGGGGGGACCCTATGCGTTTTTTTTAAATTATTTATTTATTTTTTAAAAAAACCGCATAGGGTCCCCCCTATTTTTATAACCAGCCGGGTTAAAAACCAAACGACAGCAGCCTGGTAACACCAGGGTGGGAAGAGCCATTGGTTTAGGCCCTCCCCAGCCTAAATCTTACCAGCCTGCTGCCGCCCGGTCCAGGAGCGCCAATATTGACGCTCCGGGACCACTGGCACCCGGCTCTTCCCAGTACCCCTGGTGGCATTGGGTACTGGGGTAATAATAGGGGGTTAGTGTTAGCCATTTTATACCGGCTAACACTAGGCCCCAACTTAGTAATGGATTCCGTCTATTAGACGGCTTCCACTACTAAGTCTACAAAGTAAAGAAATAAAGACAAGACACAAGTTTAAAATATTTTTTTATTCAAATAAAAACACCCCCACACCCCTCATTGACCATTTTATTAAAAAAATTCAAAGAACAACCGCTGGTCATCGACGTAGTCCATGGAATCCGACGTAATCCACAGGATATCTGAAAAACAAAAAGGGAGAAACACACAAAAAACACACAAACAGGAGCACAACACCCATCATTGTGAGCGGTGTTGTGCTCCTTACAGTATGCAGCATCTTTACAGATCGCTGCTTACAGTCTGACCCCCAAGGGGTTAAGGGAGGATGTATTGCATCCCCCTTAACCCCCTGGGGGCCAGACTGATGTCAGACTGCACCCATCCCAGCAAGGAAGGGGTTAAGTGACCCCCCTTCCTTGCTGGGATGGGTGCAGTGCCGGGGAGGGGGTGGGGAGAGCTCTATACTCACCATCCGATGTCCCGATGTGTCCTCTTCGCTGGTCCGCAGCACAATGAAGTCACTGTGCTGCGGACCGGCTCATTATATGTGCGCTCAGCCGAACAGCCAATCAGCTGAGCGCACATATAATTCTAAATGTTTCTTCTAATAATGCTATTGTGATAACATAATTAGAAGAAACATTTGATGTTTTCATTAAAGTAAAGTGATGATTAGTACAGAATGCTCTATTGCCGGCATATGAATTAACGGCTTATAGAGCTTCCTGTACTAATTAATATTTAATTAATAAAACACATTTTCGTTGAAATAAATACAGTTTCTTTGTTCAATAATTTAATTCTAACGAATCCATCATTGTGCAATTAAATATACTGTCAAAAAATAAATATATATATAAATATACATTTATTTATATATATATTTATTTTAACAGTATATTTAATTGCAAAATGATGGAATCGTTTACATTTAATTATTGAACAATAAAAGGGACTTTATTAGACAGAAAATGTGTTTTATTAATTCAATATATTAACCATGAGACACATCGGCTATAGTGCAGAGGATCGCAAACCCCGGTAATAGCGATTCATGTAAACTGTGTTCCCTGCTTTCCCAGATACATCCAGAGGTGTTTGCATCACTTTCTAAAGATTTTATTTGTTATTTTTAGTTGAACCAGATTTCCAAGTAAATGACCGTATGTTTTGAGCCGAATGTCTATTTTTTCCCACGGCCGGAGTTTCACCCGCACATTTACAGCCGCATAAAAAATACAGCCGCACAGTTACAGCGTGTGAACCCAGCCTTACAGTGCAAGGTGACACTAGTAGATAGAGATTTCAAAAGATAAAGTGAAAAGCTGAGCCTCTCTCTCCCTGTGAAATTTCTTCTTCAAGGGTCCTAGGGCATGCCCAGACACCTTTGCCAATCATGTTGATGGGGTAAAACCTATAAATAGTTTTCTTTGTCCATGGGGCTTGCTGTAAAGCATATTTCTAAATGCTGTTAAATACCGATCATGAGAGATGGCTACTCTCATAATAATGTATAGATATTAAATAAAAAAAATAAAATAAATAAATAACAGAAAATGAAAACATTAAAAGCAAAAATAACTTGATTCAGTATCTGGCTGTAATCAGTAAAAATTCCCTTTAAGTCCTATAAGTACTGAGGTGGGGTGGCCACGGATCAAACTTGTTTATCCAAGCACATTCCACAGGTGCTTCATTAGATGTGAGGAGTTTGGAGACCATATAAACATCTTAAACACTTTGTCATATTCCTCAAACTATTCCTGAAAATTCTTGCAGAGGGGAAGAGAGCAGTACTGCTGGAATGAACAGGTTGTACTGTACAACACTATGAAAGGAGCCAAAGTAACATCCACACAAATGCAGCAGAACACTGTGCAGAGCGTTGGTTCCACCAGCTTTCCTTCTTACTACAATGCTTCCTGGTACAAGATGGACTACACCCAGCTGTCCTCAAAATATAACAGAAACTGGGACTAATTAGACCAATGTCCTTGGGTTGCTCTATGGTCTTTTTATGATATTTATGAGCTCACTTGGCAGTAAACAGGGGTCAAGATGGGAACTCCGATCCTTCTGCAGCTACATTGCTTTATACTGTATGTAGAAAGCTTTGACGTACTGTCGAATAGAGTTGATCGAACCTCGATCAACTCTACTGTCGAACAGTTGCACAGTTTGACCAGGACCACACAGTATCTTTTTTGGTAATCTGACAGCCGTTTTTTTTTTGGACAGACGTCATTCTGAGCCCAACTAACGGCCATTATTTCAAAAACAATGGCCGTTATTCCACAAATATCAAAATGCCAAAAAAAGACGTGTGGTTGTGGCCTGTCAGCAGTGTGTGCTATAGATTCTCTTTAAACCAGGGATTCTACACTAAGTTCCACATCTACATCAAAGAGTCCTGGGCTTTTCTCTGTGTTTTGCACACACTCCTGGTGTTGGCTAGAAAATACTGACCAAAATGAAGACCAAATGGTGACCAAAATCTATGTAAGGATCCGGCCTAATACATGTCTATTTTTGCTTCTTCTATCACGTCAACTTTTAGAACTGAATCGTCACTTACTGCCTTGTATATCCCACCCCTTAACAGGAAATACACGCAATATAATCAATGCTATGTACTTTACCCTTAAGTGGTTTTAATGTTATGGCTGATTGGTATATGTTTAAATATGCCTCCACTTATTTTTTAAGTCTCCATTCCAAGATTTTATACTTAAACAGTTGCGAAATATTTTGGTGGCATGTATTAGAAGAAGAAAAAAATAAGCCTAGGGGACCACACCCAAAAGATGTGTAATGTGTCGAGACAATTCAATTTCTGCCTACTTAACTCCTTAGCGGCAGAACAGGCATGTAGATGTCTAATTTGTAGTGAGAGGCCTCTGCAGTTTCTGCCAGTGAAACAGAGGTTAATCAAGAAACACACAATTGCTCAGACAATGGATAGACTTGCTGCACCTCTATCCATTTGTAAGAAGGGCCTTGCCCAGGGCTCCACCTTTGTAATAAAAGTGCCATGAATACACAGTACACACCCAGCCTGGATGCCAGCACTGTTTTTTGGGTTATGTTAATGCAGGACTGAATTAACAGTATACATTGCCAAAAAGCATTAGGAAACAAAATTGTGCCTAGAGCCCTGAAGCCTATGGCACAGATGTGCATGGATGACCAAGGTGGTAGAGAGTCTTCAAGGTCACCACGACTATTTCTAAGGCTGATGTCACTGCAATGATTAAATGTGTTATTCAGCCTCGTCGTACACGAACTCCCTGTAAAACATGTCCTCTCGTGTCTGGTGGTTTCATCATTCCTCCTTCATCTTTTTATATTCTGGTGAGGTAGTTAAATGAAGAACATGACAGAATGTGAGATCCCAGGAATTCCACTGATGTCATCCCTACCATGGAGCACAGGGTTGTTTTGGAAGATGGGGTATGCTAGAGTGATATCCAGCAAAGCCATGGGATGTCTAGATATTGCCATCTTTATAGTATCGATAGAACACTGACAAGTTCCTCCCGTAGACAATGTTTCTTCTAGTTCATAGTATGTGTACTTCTTGCATACAGTATATATTATCACTTCATACTTCAGTGCCAGGGGTGAAGGTGGAGACGTAATTTATTTAAATGGTTTAGGCGACTCCCAGGCAATTAAGAATCATTGAAATCTTAGTGTTTTCAGGCCTGGGAAAGTCAAGCTGGTAATTCATCCACAACCAGTGGCTTCAAGCAACAACCAAGTCAATGAAACCTGAGGTAGACAATTAGCATCACCTACTATATGTACCTGCTCTGCTCTCCTTGAATACAAATTTACAGATTATTGTGTATCTGTTTAGTATTCAACACATATAATCAGGCATTTAAACTAAATATTTACTAAAGTTTTTTTTAAAGTTTGCTTAAAGGAGGCTTTTTACCCAAATTTTACAGTGGGAACAGGAAGCCATGTTTGTTGGCACCATATATTATCCCGGGCCAGAATTTCAAAAACTGACAACCTTGTGGAGAATAAATATCTAGGAAATGGGGACATAAATTAGGCACTATTAATGTGTGGGGCATAAAAGATGAGGAGTTTGTATAGAGACAAGGATGTTGTTGGAGCAAGAAGCCTAAAATGTTTCCAACAGATTCTGTGAAGATAATTCATTACTGGTAGAAGTCTACATAATGGCCAAGGCCAGATAGAGAAGAAAAAAGAAGTGAATAAATCCAATCAGAGAAATTGTCACCAGCGATTGACTCAGAGAATACATCCCCTGTGAGTCACTGGATGTAACTGCACTGTAATCATTTACTGTATATAGGGAAAAAGGGTGTGGGTACGATTATGTTATGGGGGGCCCAAGCACATTTTTTGTACAGGGACCCTTTGCAGGCTTTGAGAGACATATACCCCTCTTCAGAAAAAAAATCTGTTTATGCTTGATAAACTCTTAAATTTATAAAATATTTACTTGTGTGGTTGACATGGTGTCGCAAACAATAGAAAGCAACATGGATACTTACCTCTCAACTGGAATTTGGATATACATAAAACTCCCCAGCCTCATTGAAGTATTTTACGTGTAGTGGATATATAAACAACACTACGTAAATACTACAACAGTATATAGAATAGACATACATACAATACAGCATTAATATGTCAACTGGATCCTGGAAGTAAACCCTAAGGATGCTGAGATAGGGGGTAGATAAACTCTCTTAGATTTTGGTAAATTAATGCTCATTGGTCTTGTTATGTTCTTTTTCGGACAATGGGACAATTCTTGTGAAGATGAAAAAGTATTTACTTATTCTGTTATTGTTGTCCCGTGTTAAAAGCTTTTATATTTTTACTCTTTCTTTTAGAAGTTATAATGAAGAGTTTCTGGTCCTTATTTATATGACAGGGCTCTGCCTGTACTTAAAGGAGAACTCTGGGCTGGGGTGATTTTGGTAGAATGCTGGGGAGGGTGAGGATGAAAGAAGTAACATGCACTCACCTCCCCTGCTCCAGAGCTGGTGCCAGAATCCTGCAGCTCTGTTGGTCCTTCTGGGTCTGAGTGGGGACCTGGGATGTGACGTGTTAGGCCTGCTTAGCCAGTCAGCAGCCGAGGCGGGACCACACTATGGCCGCTGGCTGGCTGAGTGGATCTGGCATGTCACGTCCCAAGTCCCCAATCAAAACCAGAAGCCGCTGTGACCGGTGGACCGAAGCTGCAGGATACCGGTGTAACAGGCCAGAGTATACCCCCAGCCCAGACTATACCCGGGGTTAAAATGGCCTAGACTAGATTATACCCCGGGTATATTTGGCCTAGGCTATTTTGTACCCCGGGGTATATTTTGGCCTAGGCCAATTCATACCCCCCAGGCCATTTTATACCCCCATGAAATCAGCAGCAGTGAGTGATAGACACAAGAAATACTTTTTCACCATTTTATTGGGAATTTGGCTTTGTCTGCTGAGATAAGTGAGAACCTGCTGATGGAAATCTTAAAAGTCTAAATACATTGGGGTAGATTTATCATTGTGTTTGCACTATTGTTTTATTTTTATTTTTTGCTAATAAGGAGATTTGTGCAAAATCTGTACAAGATTTAATAAGGTTTTTGAGCTATTTTCCATCAGTTTCCGCCACCTGCACTTTTTTTCAATGTTTGCACTGGGAGGGGGCGGGGTTTTCTAGTAACTACTTTTAACATTAGATTTATCATGTGCAAATTTTCAGTTTTTGCGCAAAATCCTCCCCTAGCGTAGCTTTTTAGACAAGCTGTGTTAGGCTGGGTTCACACTGCATTTGTGTGCCTCCGTTTTGATCCGTTTTTTCCATTGACTTCCATAGTAAAAAAAGGATAAAAAAGGGATCAAAATGTATCAGTTTTTTTTAGTGTACACAAAAATATGGTCCACCACGTTTTTATGTACACTAAAAAAAGATACTTTTTTATTCGTTTTAAATCCATATTTTTTTTTTTACAAAAATGAATGAAAAAAAACGGACAGCAAAAAATGCTGTGTGAATCCAGCCCCGACATAAAAGATGTATCAAGGCACTTGTGTCTAATAATGATTTTTGCGCAACAACCGTAAAATTTTGCCCATACAAAGCACCGCCTGCTCAAAAAAAAATGTGTAGATGATAAATGACCCACATAGACTTTTATTACTTGAACCAGAAAAACTTGGCTGTTTATAATATATGGAAAAAATAACATCCAGAAACTTTAACTTTACATTGGCCAATTATCAGGTGAATATGAATCAATCACCTGATTAGCACATGACTTGTCCTACATGGATCAGCACATGACGTGTAATACACGGATCAGCACATGACGTGTAATACACCGATCAGCACATGACGTGTAATACACGGATCAGCACATGACGTGTAATACACCGATCAGCACATGACGTGTAATACACGGATCAGCACATGACGTGTAATACACCGATCAGCACATGACGTGTAATACACGGATCAGCACATGACGTGTCCTACACCGATCAGCACATGACGTGTAATACACCGATCGGCACATGACGTGTCCTACACCGATCGGCACATGACTGGTCCTACACCGATCAGCACATGACGTGTCCTACACCGATCAGCACATGACTGGTCCTACACCGATCAGCACATGACGTGTCCTACACCGATCAGCACATGACTGGTCCTACACCGATCAGCACATGACGTGTCCTACACCGATCAACACATGACGTGTAATACACCGATCGGCACATGACGTGTCCTACACCGATCAGCACATGATGTGTCCTACACCAATCAGCACATGATGTGTAATACACCGATCAGCAAATGATGTGTCCTACATGGATCAGCACATGACGTGTCCTACACTGATCAACACATGACGTGTAATACACCGATCAGCACATGACGTGTCCTACACGGATCAGCACATGACGTGTAATACACCGATCAGCACATGATGTGTCCTACACCAATCAGCACATGATGTATAATACACCGATCAGCACATGATGTGTCCTACAACGATCAGCACATGACGTGTCCTACACCGATCAGCACATGACGTGTCCTAAACCGATCAGCACATGACTTGTCATACAACGATCAGCACATGACGTGTAATACACGGATTAGCACATGACGTGTAATACATGGATCAGCACATGACGTGACCTTGCAGCCCTGCAGATATAGGAGACAGCAAACTTTTTAACAAAGTAGAGACAGTGTGAGAAAACCAGTGAAGTGATAACATTGTGACCTGGAGAGATATAGTCTATTTTAAGCTATTTTACACCCCCCGGGGATATTCTGGCCTAGGCTATTTTATACAGCGGGGTATACTCTGGCCTAGACTATTTTATACAGCGGGGTATACTCTGGCCTAGGCTATTTTATACCCCGGGGTATACTCTGGCCTAGGCTATTTTATACAGCGGGGTATACTCTGGCCTGGGCTATTTTATACAGCGGGGTATAGTTTGGCCTACACTATTTTACATCCCGGAGTATAGTTTGGACTAGGCTATTTTATACTCTGGCCTAGGCTATTTTATACCCTGGGGTATACTCTGGCCTAGGCTATTTTATACCCCGGGGTATACTCTGGCCTAGGCTATTTTATACCCCAGGGTATACTCTGGCCAAGGCTATTTTATACCCCGGGGTATACTCTGGCCTAGGCCATTTTATACCCGGGTATAATCTGGACGGGGGTTATTCTGGCCTGCTACACCGGCATCAGCGCTGGAACCAGGGAGGTGAGAGTATGTTAATTCTGTCATCCTCCTCAGCATTCTGCCAAAATTCACCCCAGCCCGGAGTTCTCCTTTAAATGAGTATTTCTATGGATTCTCATGTAACAAATTTATATTGCGACATGCTTAACTTTATTTGCTGCAACTTTTTTAGTCTAAATTTTAATTTTTGCTTTAATTAACTTTCTATGTTCATATACAGTATGTTTATTCTTCACCATTTTATTTTAATTTATACTATTTGTATCTAAAGAATACCTGTCTTTAAAAATAACATTTTACATGTCATCAGTCATGTCAAAATTTATTGGTCACAGTGGGTCTTGAGACCCCATTATTTGGCACATTTGGGTACTCCCTTGATTGTGAGTGGTGTGATACCTGACCTACCTGTAGCACAGATAGGTTTATGTGTTTATTTATGTGGCTTTTTTAAGAGTTTTTAACTAAGTAAAGCATTTGGAAGTATTTTTGTTTGTGTCAGCAATGCTTTATCACCATTTCATACAATGTGTTTATGATTTTACATTATGCTTTTTTTTCTGGAATATGTTTACTCAATAAGGATTGTGAAAGTCGGCTTGTCATTTTTGTTTATGGTTCTGTTAGATTGGTGGCTATTTCACATTTCAGGGGGTGAGACCACAGATGAGCTTTTGCCAGTTTTTCCCTTACTTCTCTAGCCAATCACAGCACAACATATTACATTATTCTTTATGCTTTGCCATGATATAGTACTGGAAAAATAAACTGGACTGAACAGGCTGGCACTATGCTGGGTACTAGAAAATAATTGTAAACATAAAAAATATGTAAATGAATAAACAAACAAACATATCTGGTATCATCACTTGTGGAATTGTCCAAACTCTTAAATTATAACATAAATGCAAAAAAAAAACAAAAAAAAAACTTATTACGCTACATCACACAGCAGAAAAAAAAAATGGAATAAAAGTGATCAAAAAGTACAAAAATGAGAACCTTCACACAACTCTGTAGGTAAAAAGGTAAACAAGTTATTGGGGTCAGAACATGGCTATGTATATAGCCTCAAGAGCATTATTTTTAAATATACAGTATAATGGTTTATGAGAAGTACAAATTATATTTGTAGTTGATTGCCTAATGCTGTAATAAAGGGAAGCAATATATCAATAAATCAACATTATATCAGCTGTAAAGTGTATTAAGATAAATATAAATCTGGAGCATGGAATGAACAAAAGCTTTCTGATTAAAAGCTCAGTGTTTTTAATAGTTTCCCTATACTTGTTATTATTTACATTAAAGGGGCACTCTCATCTCAACTAATAAAGTTATAAGGTTTGTCAAGTTAAATATTTTTTCAAATACATACATTTAACATATCTCCTGTTATGCTGCTCTTTCTCTCAAATTGTTGACAGCTTATTGTCTGAGCAGAGTGGCAGCTTTTTGTCAGAGCAGAGTGGGGGTTGGTAACCCAGACAATAAGCTGTCAACAATATGGCACAGTCCCGCCTCGGCCAGTGACTGGCTGAGCGGCCTGTCACTTCAGAGACCGTCTCATAATCGTTGTGTGGTGGCTGCGGGAGGTGGGGAGAAGCCTTAGGGACACCGGGTAGCGTGGACAAGTAAATAAAAAGTTTATTACTTTCTGTCCACAGTCCTCAGCTGTCGGCCAAACATTGCTATTACATGCAGTGATACACAACAGCCTCTCAGTGATTTCTAACGGGGGGTGCAGACTCTGGGTCCACTAAATTTATCATTTCTCTCACAGAAAAATCATAAGAAACCTACGCCAGGTCTGGACCGAAACGTTGCTACTAGAGATGAGCGAACTGGGTTCGGGTCGATCCGAACCCGAACGTTTGGCATTTGATTAGCAGGGGCTGCTGAACTTGGATAAAGCTCTAAGGTTGTCTGGAAAACATGGATACAGCCAATGACTATAACCATGATTTCCACATGGCCTTAGGGCTTTATCCAAGTTCAGCAGCCACCACTAATCAAATGCCGAAAGTTCGGGTTCGGATCGACTCGAGCATGCTCCAGGTTCGCTCATCTCTAGTTGCTACGTCTCATATTCTCATATACTTGTCATAACAGTCGGAGTAAAAAGCTGTATCTTTACACTGTACAATAAACATTCACATTTGCATGATCCAAGAGTGCCATGGCCTTACTACTTTGCTACAGTTTACGGTTAAAGAACCACAGAGCGCCTACCCCAGTGGTGAGAGGTGTACAGCACTGACCCATAGACTAACCTCTACATATGTCTGCAAAGCAGCAGCAAAGTGGGGACATTTTTAAGCCCAGCGCAAAAAAAGCCAGACAGTAAATATCAGCCATAGACTTAATTCCTAACTACTAATTTTTTTGTCTTATGCTGCGTTTACACGAAACGATAATTGGCCCGATCGTATTATTAACGATGTCGGAGTAACAATTTTTTTCCCCCATAACGATCAGCGTTTAAACGGTACGATATATCGTTCGGAAAATTCGTTTTGCGATCGTTTTGTGATCGCTTAAGCCTATCCCGCACATAGGAAAAATTGGTGAACGACTGTTTACACAGAACGATCTGCGAATTTTTTGCAAACAACAATTTTAGAACATGTTGTAAGATCAAAATGAACGATTTCTCGTTCGTAGTTCGATCGTTTGCTGCGTTTACACGTACGATTATCATTCGAATTCGATCGTTATCGTGCAAATTCGCACGATAATCGTTCCGTATAAACGCAGCATTAGATGCAATTATAAAGGCACTTTCAGTAATCTTTAATAGAGTTTACATGTGTCAAAGATTAGCTACTGGAAATAAAATTCATGGAGCTTTTTATGAAAAAACTAATTGGAGTACAAACAAGTACAAACTGCAAATTACAAACCATGGTAATTTAGCAATAGAACATTCTGTTTATCTTTCACCCTGTAGTTCTTGATCAAATATGGAGTGAATCAGTGCATCAATATAGTGAATAATTGTTATTATGTACCAATTACCAACAATGACAGAGCTGAATTTGCCACTCCCTCAGGGATCCTAAATATTCCACCTGAGGCAAAAGAAACACTGAATTTAGGGATATAATGGAAAAAAGGTTCATATGCCAACCCCACATGTGAGCAGAGGACCTAACAAAGACTTTCCTTTCTATAGACATGAGTCTATTGGTCCCTGTCATGCATAATACACTGCACCACATAAATCACATGTGTAATCCTCTTGTTGGACTAATGAATATTGTAAAAACACTGTTTTAAAAAATAAAAAAGTGAAGTAAAAAAAGTCCCACTAAAAGGCTTTACAATGAAAAAAAAACAAAAAAAAAAACAGTGAATGCAAATGTTATTCAATTTTTTTTTATATACGCCAATAAAAATTGGAAGTCATCCTTGGAAAATAGAAAAATTTACTTTGTTCATGGAAAAATAAAATATTATGGATCCTGGAATGTGATGACAGAATTTTTTTTTTCAATGTGCAAAAGTAAAAAAAAATTACATTTATAATGTGTCCACCTTTAGTACCTGCACCCATGTGGAGATTTCATTAAGACATAAAAGGGAATTGTCCTGCATACAAAAATTGCTAGTCTTTGTTTAATTCACATTTGACTTTTTAACTTTTATTGCACCTCTCTTTTTTATACTGACTGATTGGCACCACCTCTCTGATTCCAGCAGTCCCATTCATTTGAATATCCGCTGCCTCATTCTGCAGATATCTCTTCATATGTTGATTAGCAGGGCTGGTGCACCGACGAACGGCCAAGCGCTCGCAGTGCACCGATATCTCCTCCAATCACTGTTGTGCCAACCTGCCAGCTAACATATAAAGAAAAACAAAGAAATCTGAATAATGAGGTGGAGTCAGCATGGCACCGTCAATTAGTGAGGATAAAAAACGGTATATGTGCTGATAGATTCACATTAAAGTAAGAATGTGCTATAAAATTCTGCCTTCAATAAATTCAGTGTCATACACAAAAGGCCACCTGTGTACTAAGTCACTAAGCCTAAATCTAAACCGAGATTTCCTGTTTTGTGATGATAAGGAGGATACTGCTGGGAAGTCGGTAGGACAGCTTCTTTCTGTTGTTGTCATTGGGCTTTTTGTAAGGCATATTTCTAAATGTTGTCAAGAATAGGGCAAGCAAGCTGCCCCCATAATAAAGTACGAAAATTGAAATAAAAAAATATATAATAAATAGAAACAGATTAGCTATAAAGAACAGGTTTCAGTATCTGGTTCTAATCAGGAAAAACAAATCTAGGCAATATATTCCCTTTAATCATTAGTCCTTTCTAGGGGCTTGCCTATATTCTGCAGTTAGGAACACTCCCACACATTAAACATGCATCTACATGATATCAACATGGTGCAAACTCCCCAGAAATTCTGCAGAAAATTAAATGGTCCAGCCTCCAATCATTTCAGTATACCGAAGCAGTATACCGATTTTGACAAATAAAGTGATAAAAATGTGTTGGGAGTTTTTTAAATGGTTTGAAGTTGTTTAAAAAGACATTTTAATATACCACTAAAGATTCTAATGGAGCTGTGTCACAGAGGGAAGGGGATTTAGTAACACTGGGATCCAGCAGGGATGCCCGCAGTGCTCCGGTAACTCTGGAAAAAGCCACACATCGGCAGATGCCAACCACCAACATTACAAGCTGCTATCAGGTACACTGTATTTGTACAAGGGACAGTTGACCACAGATATATGAGTGATGAAAGATGAGAGAAAGCCAGCCTTGATTTACAAGGTCAGTCTGTTCATGTAAAAAAAAAAACACATGATGCACTATACCTAGTGGTACATTTGCTTTAAGTTTGGCTAACTGGCCTGATTGCACCTTCTCTCTCTCTCTGTCTCTCTCGCTCTCTCCATTAGAGATGAGTGAACTTTTCAAAAGTTCAAAATTCAAAAGTTTCAAAATTTCGGATTTCTTCGGATTTCATAGTTTAAAGCATCCATATGATAGGGGGGTAGTGTATTTTGTTGAATTTAGGGCTCTACATGTCAGTAACATCATAATCTTTTCAATATCTCAAAGTCCATTTTTTTTTTTAGACTTGCACAATGTATACATTTGTGTCTCAGAAAAACACGTATGTCATATACACTCTGGCAAGGGTCCAACTATAGTACTTGTATATCTGTATAGCACTTTTTTTAGAGTTTTATTCTACACACATGCACAAGGTATATATTTGTGCCTCAGGAAAACACGTATGTCATATACACTCTGGCAAGGGTCCAACTATAGTACTTGTATATCTGTATAGCACTTTTTTGTTCTGTGCACCCTTTGCTCTTCTATGCCTAATCTATCTACCTTACTATCTTTCGCCTTCTCTTTTTTTCTCTCTCAATCACTATATGTTTCTCCTGTCCGCTTTCCTAATAATCTTTTTGTCTTTGCTTTTGTACAATATCTTCTCAGCACAGCAGTGTTTTGTCACTGATGAGCTCTGTGCACTGCTAACAGTCTCCTTCCTCTCTGTGTGCTGACTGTGTCGTGCGGTCATTTGACTGCTCCTCTTAAAGCAATACCAACGTCACACAGGAGGTGGGCTAGTGCAACATCTCTGCTGATTGGATGTGTTCCGGGCATCGTGGGAAAGCGATTTTCCCGCCAAGAACACTTCCTGCTTTCTAAAATGGCGGCTGCCATTTTAGAAAGCAAGGAAGAAAAAAAAAATTCGGAGCGGACTTCCAAAAATCCGAATCCGACCGGACCCGGACTTGTGGAAAAATCCGAACCGAATCCCATACCGGCCTTACCGGTTTGCTCATCTCTACTTTCCATATCTTATTTTTCAAAGTTAATTTTAGTGGTATGATTTTTCATTCATCGGCTTTGACTAAGGTCTTACGGCACAAACCAAGATAGTACGGGGATTTTACCTTTAAAATGATGTTGCAATTTGAATACTGTGCCAAAAAGGAACTAAAAATACTTTTAGGCTGATGTCGATCCCTCCAGGATCAATCCATTTCAGGGATAAACTCTTACTATATACCAGAAATGCTTTGTTTTCAGAAAACAAAACATAAGCTTATTTCATCAATATGCAGGTAACTGAGCAAAATTTTGAAGCTCAACTGTCAATATATCTGATCAAGTCCATTAGTGCCAACATAATCATCCAATTACACATCTCAGAAGAATAACCAGAACTGTAATTAAAGTGACAGATTGATTAATGGAACTCATGATCTCAATTTTTTTTTAGCTTTTATTATAGACCCAGTAGACTGATTTGGTTATATGAATATACACCCAAACACAGAAGGGCAAGGGCGGGCATGTCGGAGATAATCCTTCACGTGTGATGTCAACTCTCTTTACCTGATAAACAAGATCTTAGCCCTAATTGCTGTTGTGTAGTCGAGAACATGAACCATGTGCCAGGGACACAGCACACAAATAAACAGGCATCTTAATGAGACTGAAACTGAAGTGTGGGAAAATGAAAACATAAATATTGTTAGAAAGGTAATTCAGCATTGTAATATATATATATATTTTTTTAATAATATTTGTATAGATTTCCTATATACTAAGTATTCTTTAAAACTTTGATAACAATAGCTATTAAATTGTTTAACTGGATGATTTTTTTTAAACTGTGTCAATATTTATACTTTAATCCCTTATAGTTGCAGCTATTGTTGGCCTTAAAGGGGTACTCCAGCATTTATTTAAAAAAGAACTGTTGCTGAATAAAGTTCTATACAATACTAAGACCAATACTATACTGCATATTAGTAAATATCAGCTCTAGACAGGCTCTTTCTTGCAAAATCTGCCAAAGAAACGTGTGAGGTTCCCTCTCTGCACCCCATATAGTAGATAAGTTCCTCTTTCCCTTCAACTAACACTTTGTGCTCCCATATAGTAGTTAGAGCCCTTCTGTGCCTCCTTATAGTATTTAGATTTCACTGTACCCCCATATAGTAGTTAGGTTGATCTGTGCTCCATATAGTAGTTAGGACTCCACTGTGCATCCATATAGTAGTTAGGCCCTTCTGTGCCCTCATATAGTAGTTATGTCCTTTGTGTGGGTAGAATGCCCAGTATATATTATCCTACAGGTAGCTCTCACCTCCTGTTGGTAGTTTACAGTAGGTAGATATTCTCCATGTAGGTAGTTATTCAAGTAGTTAGCCCCCTGTAGATAATATCCCCTATGTAGGCATCCAGCTGTGGATAATCTCTGATAGTCCCCCAGTAGGTAGTACTGGAAAGTAATGTAGCTATCCCCTCCTGTAGTGAGTCCTCCCTGTAGGTAATCTTCCCACTTTGTTCCCAGTAGGTGGCATTCCCCATATAGGCATCCTCCTGTAGGTAATCCATCTTTTAGTTTTCTGCCCCTATTAGATAGTTTCCCCCAATGTAGCCACCCCCTCCTGCAGGTAGTCCCCTGATAGTATCCCTCATGCAGGTATCCCTGTTTTTAATATTAAAAACACATACTTATCTGGCCCCTGGGCAGTCCGCTAGCAAGTGCAGAGAGCTCCAGCCCTTGCTTGGGTTCCCAAAGTACTGGCACTGCTCTGCTGGCACAAGGGCTTCCGTAAGGTAGCCCCATACTGTGGGTTAATGCAGTGAAAGTTGAATGCACAGTAGATGTAGGTGATATTGGTTTCCCAGGGATCATTGTCTGAAGCGTTCAGCTGGCTGGTATGTGAAGTGACCTTGATGTTGTGGATGTGTTTATCAAGCCAGATGCTGTGATAGTGAAAAATGCAAATAGTGTTAACTTCAAATGGCACCAGAGAGCACTGTGACAGACTGGAAAGAATACAGCACTTTCTGCAGGACATACAGCAGCTGATAAGTACTGAAAGACTATCTTCTTTATGGTAGTAACACAGAAAGTGAGACTGGCTTATTTATCATTGTATTGCATTAAATTGTCCTCCTTAACTTAAAGTGACTCTGTACCCACAATCTTACCCCCCCAAACTGCTTGTACCTTCGGATAGCTGTCCTGGGGTCCGTTCGGCAGGGGATGCAGTTATTCTCATAAAAACAACTTTGAATCCTGCAGCACTGTGTCTAACGGCCGGGGCTTACATTAGTATATGCATTAGGCTGGCACAACCTCTCTGTCCTTCCTCCCTGCCCTCCTCATCATTAGGAATGCTCCAGGCAGATTGCTTCCTATTCCCCACCTGTGTGCATAATGAACATGGGATGGATCGTTAAGACACCTGTGCAAAGCTCAAACAGCAGTAAATGTTCCTGGAGCATTCCTAATGATGAGGATGGGGAGGAAGGACGGAGAGGTGGTGCCAGCCTAATGCATATACAAATGTAAGCCCCGCCCGTTAGACACAGCACTGCAGGATTAAAAGTTGTTTTTAGGAGAATAACTGCATCACCTGCCGAACGGACCCCAGGACAGATCTTGGATTAAAAGCAGCTATCCGAAGGTACAAGTGGTTTGGGGGGGTAAGATTGTGGGTACAGAGTCGCTTTAAAGTTTCCTATATAGTTATCATGACACATTAGCCATTAACTTTACTTAGTTACCACAAAATGATAGACAAGAATACTTGGAAGAATAAAATGAACTTTGTCGATCTTTGCTCAGGCAATTGTTTACCAAGGTAGTGTCCGCAGAGTCACAAAACAGGGCTACAGTGCTGTGTGCTTTACTTTACTCCTTTAAGAGCAGGCTGAGCAGCGTCCGCCAATTGGACCCTATTAGAGATGAGCAAAGCGAGTCTGAAAAATTCTGATTCGCAGCAAATCGGGCATTAAATTCACTTAGAAGTTATTCGTGAAATTTACAAGATTTGCTGCACATATTAGCTCACAGAACTGTCTTTTGGTGGGAACAAGGGAATATCCATAATCCCTAGCACCTGTCCAATCAGCTGCAAGCCCCACTGTGATGTCAGCATCCCCCCCCCTCTATATAAAGTGATTGGCTTCCTGGAGGCGGCCAGTCGACTGTGTATAGTGGAGAGTAGGTTGCAGCAGGCAGTTAGAGCAGGGAAGAAATACAGAGACATAGGGACAGAGTGGAAAGTGGATTGTGGGTGCTTTTTTGTGGGAAACTGGGTGACTGTTGTTCATTATACCAAGTAACTGGGTGCTGGGTGTGCATGATAGGAATTCACAGAGAACACAGCTTCTATCTTAATACCTCACTGGGTGCTCATTTACCATTGTCCACTGCTGTCCTGGGAGAACATTGATATTACGCTGCTGATCCAACAACGTCCACTACTATCCATGGCGGAAATTGAATGATTGACAGGCTGATTGACATTTCAAAAAAATTTACATTTTCAGATAATCACAGATAACACTGATCCCTGCTATGCTATGGCATAGCAGTGATCAGTGTGTGGAATCTAATGTATTAATGTAAAAGTCCCTAAGGGGACTTAAAAAGTTAAAAAAAAAAAAATCAATAAAAGTTTTAAAAAATGTCCTAAACCCTCCCCCAATAAAAGTGAAATCACCCCCTTCCCATTTTAACAGATTGCTTTTTTTTTAATTACATTTTATGTATTAAAAAATTTATAAAAAGTCATCAATATGTCTGGTCTAGAAAAAAATGTTACTAATAAAAACTAGAGATCATGGCGCAAAAAAATGATTGAAAATATAAAAGCGCTATAGGATTTTAAATACACCTATTTGCAAAAAAAAAGTTTTACTGCTAATAAACATAGTAAAACATTAGAAAACCTAGTAAACATGCATATCACTGTGTTCAGACTGACCTATAGAATAAAGAAAAAAATGGCAGTTTTACCGTAAAGTGCATGACGTAAACATGGAACCCCTCCAAAATTTGCGGAATCAAATTTTTTTTACCCAAATTTACCTCATAAAGATATTTTGGGGGTTCCGTCATTCATTTTATGGCAGATTGAAAGATGCCATTACAAAGTACACCTGTTCCTGAAAAAACAAGCCCTTACCTGGCCCTGTACTGTAGATGTGGAGTTATTGGTCTTAGAAGGCGCGGAGGAAAAAACGAAAGCGCAAAAACTGACAATTGGCCCAGTCCTTAAGGCCATTTCAGGCCCGGTCCTTAAGGGGTTAACAGTAGTGGACACAAATTGACATTCTAGTAAAAGTCAAATGGTGGAGTGAAAATCAGGATTTAAATTGCAGTTCCAGTAGGATTAAACTAACCCTCTAAGGGAAAATGATTTGCACAAAATGAACAAAGCCTTTCAACATTGCAATATTTCAATGTTTTAAATCTAAATGTCTAAATCATATTTCACATACCAAAATCCCAAATCCAGCTATTTATTCTTATGTATCCACCAGTCATTGTTATGTATCCATGATGACAATGCACATTGTCACTACTGTAATGAATAACCTTTGGTATTTATTAGCAGGAAAATATGAAAGTCCATGAATGTGCACGATTGAAGTTTCGGGTGGTGTCGGCTCCTTAATAACTTTGTTGAAAGAGAGAACTAGTAAGATGTCATCTTGAAAGAGAGGACAGAGGCTAAACCTGCAGTAAACCAAGATTTATCAACCTTTTAAGTCGTACCTTTGATTGACTTTCTCTACACTATTGGTTTACGGCAATAAATTTTAAAAGGAAATATTCTCAAAATAGAACAAGATCACAAACATGTAAGAAATAAACAGCTCAACAGAGGAAATTAGAGGTTGCTTAGAAAGTCTAATGATATAGATGTCGTTCTTTCGCAGAACCCACTTGATTCTTAAAATATTCTGCAACAACATAATGGGGCTGATGGATTCCACTGCCAAGGGTTTGCAACACATCCAAGCATTTTCAAGTAACTCTGTATACTAACGAAAAAAGGACTGGATAAAATAAACATTTTGTCTGCATGCAATGTCTGTGGTTTACGCAACATGCTCCGGCCCCCCCTCTTATTTACAAAAGTTATCAGCAGAGATGAGCAGAGGAGGGAGTGGATTGCTGGAGAGCAGAAGAGGTACGACCTTTTCTGCTCTCTGGATAACCCATTTAACATAAAAGCCATTGTACCAGTCAAAGGTTCTTAGACTTAAGAACCTGGGGGTTGCAAGAGTTGCAGTCATACCTGCAAGCCACTTGTCAAAAACTTAAAGGGGAGCAATCAGTTCTGAAAAAAACACAAGGAGTGACAGTAAAGCAAATCATAAGACTATAAGGGGTGTAGCGATGTGGGTTGCAAGAATAGCAGTCATACCTGCAAGCCACTTGTCAAAAACTTAAAGGGGAGCAGTCAGTTCTGAAAAAAGGAGTGACAGTAAAGCAAATTATAAGACTTTTCTCAATTATGATGATTTCCATAATTACAAAAAACGGGTTTTGCTTAACCCCATTAGGCAGACATGTCCCTTTATTAGCTATTTCTTCCATTAAGTACACAAGTCCCCCCAAGTATGTTCCCTATACGTTTTTATTAGTAGTTTCCCTATTATGTAGATATGTTTCCAAGTAGGTAGTTTCCCTCAGCATTTGGCTGTGACTGAATGGATATTTGACCGCATGCATTGCCTGCTCTCAGGGCCGGCCTAAGGGGTGTGTGACCTGTGCGACAGCACAGAGAGCATCACTCCAGCAACAATAGGGGGCGCTGAGGACTACTGCTGTGCAGAGTCTGTTAATTATAATCGTGTCTGACATGCTTATAATTAAATCAGGTGCCCTGACTGATGGAAGGACAAGCCATTGGCTCATTACGCTGTCAATCATTCTTGTGAGTATGGTTTTATTTTGTTTTTCTTATGGGGAATGCTGCATGGGGGGCCTATGGGGGGATTATGGGGGATGCTGCACATGAGGGGGGCTATATAAGGGGGATGCTGCACATGGGGGCTATATAAGGGGGATGCTGCACATGGAAGGATTATATAAGTGGGATGCTGCACATGAGGGGGGCTATATAAGGGGGATGCTGCACATGGGGGGGGTATATATATGGGGGTGCTACACATGGGGATGGTTATATTACATGGAGACTGCACAGAGGAGTACATTAAATATAGGAGAGTGTACCTAAATATTACGTGGGGGTTGCAGGGGAGTCTTAAAACTATATGGAGGAGCAGAAGGTACAACTACTATATAGGGACACAGGGACCTAAATACTATTATGTTCTGGAGCAAGGAGCCTAAAATGTTTCTCTGGCAGATTTTGGAGAGAGGATTCATGGCAAGGAAAAGAATTCAAGATGGCCCGGGCTAAATGGAGAGGAAAAAGAAAAGTGAACAACTCAGAGATGATGCCTCCTGTAAGTCACTGGATGTAACTGCACCCTTTATCGGGTCTGTAGTGGTAGTGATAGTGCTCATGGTTTGGTGATATTATATAGTGGTATCATTGGTAATGTTCAGCTGTAGTTTGGAGGCAATATGGAATTTCTGTGTAGTGGTAATATTATGTGGAGACTTAGTGTATCCTTAAAGGGGTCTATGTGGACAATAAGAACAACGGCCCTGCCTGTTCTCACCATTTATAACTGAAGTTCTTGCCTCAACCTACTACGATTCCTGCCCTTCATCTTTGTACTTTCACCTGTTGTGTTCTGTCCATCTCCACACCAGAAAAGTATAGTCAAAGATCATTTGTACCCATATCAGCCTTTTCTACTTTTGATGTTTCATAGTAAAAGTAAGAAAATACATAAAAATTATTTTGACCCATTATCCAAAATGTTCTTTAATTGTATTTCCATAGAGTAAGGTGAGCGTTTGGTCACCTAGGACTGAGACTATAAACTGACTTTTGTAATCCTAATAATATCATACTTATAGTTGTCTTTGTATTACATGCTCTGCATTCCTATGTCATATGTGACCTTCATTTCTTTTATCCTATTCTTCTCTGGACATAACAAGGACAGAGACAAATTTTCTGGATCTGGGGAGTATCTAGGGAGTTAAATAAATTGTCATGACTAGAAAAATAAGCGAGTACTAAAATGCTTGGGTGCTTGATACTCGAGACAAATATCTCCCGATGCTCGGGTGCTCGTTTCGAATAACGAACCCAATTGAAGTCAATGGGAAACTCGAGCACTTTTGCAGGGGACCAAAGCTCTGCACAGGGAAGGTTGCATGAAAACCTGGAAACCTCAGAAAATGATGGAATCAACACGGAAATGGACAGAAAACAGCAGGGGCAGCATGTATGGAAGCCTCTGGGGCTGGCTAATTGCAACATTACGCCAAATTTTGGGCTACAGCCAGGTGGTGGCCATCAATACAATTTTGTTGACCCAGACCAAGATGTGCTGGCACATGTTAGGAAAGCACCTAACTGGGTGCAACTGGGAGGACTTTTGGTGTAGTCTATGGAGTCTCTGTGAACCAGGTACCAGGGGCTGTTTGAGAGCACCAGTTACACTGCACACTGCACAGCCAGGATTGGTGTAGCTGCACTACAGATCCCAGCAAGCCAAGGTACAGCAGCAGCAAAAATGAATACTGAGAAGACTTTGGGCAATTTCTTTGGGGTCTTGCTATCCCCTTTCTGGCACAAGTCGCTCTGCACAGTGTGCAGCCAAGATGGCGGTAGCTGCACTACAAGTCCCAGCCAGCAGCCAAGAGTAGCAAAAGAAATGTAGTTGTAGAGTTGTAGCCCTTACAACAACTGTTGTTTTTTTGTGGATGATTCCTGCCTAACAGACACTATTATTCCCACCCTAACACTCTCCCTGACAGACAGCAGCTCTCTCCCTAAGCTTATCCAGCCTGCGTCTGAAGCAAGCATCGCGGGACCTGATTCTTATATGCCAAGGTCATCTGATCTGGCCAGCCAATCGCTGCTATTGACATGTAGGGTTCCCACGTGATGCTACAAGCTCCCGAAGCCTCTCCTGCATGATGATTGGCTGAGAATAAGCCGCCAAACATGCAGGAAGAGGAGGATGCAATTGTCTCGAGTATCGCAAGATGCTTGTCTGAGTAACAAACACCATCGAGTACCCTAATACTTGAACGAGTACCAAGCTCAGACGAGCATGCTTGTTCATCTCTAGTCATGAATAAATCAATGGCTAATACAACCAAACTAGTAGGATGCTGGTTAACAACCCAAATTACTGGTGGGTCAAAGGGAAGCCTGGAGGTGAGCAACATATTCATCAGTTCTCATGAGTAAACCTTTTAATAACCACCCCAATTCTTTCTACTATTGTTTATAATCAATTAATAATTTTTAATAGGTACATAGCTTTGAATATTACACCTTATTAAGCAGATTTCTTACACTAGGTTAATAATGGAGAGTCGCTTAAACCTCTTATGAGCGATGCCATACAAAACCTGAATTGGAGAATGTGTTTCATCCTGTTTGCTCATTTTTGCCATGCATTTATTTTTATAATTATTTTATTTTACTTTATTTTTGCTTATATTCCCTTAAAATCTTATACTAATAATTATTAAATATAAAACTGGTCTGGAGCAAATGCCTTTGAAAAAGAGTGACTGATAAATGTATGTATTGATTTGTTTTAATTTTATTACTGGTATTAAAGTTTTATTAGTCAGGAATATATCAGTTTTGTATGTAGTTTATAAAATCCCAAACACACATGTGCATATATAGTGGAGCTAGAGTGGAACTATAATCCCTACTTTTCTTAAAAAACAAAACAAAAAACTAGGCACATGGGGGGCACTGTGTCCCTAATGGGAAATCCTACCTGTCTACCCAATAGGGAAAACTATCTTTTATGTGGGAACTGTTTACCTAACAGAGAAATCGGGGGGATGGGAAGAGGGAAAGGAAATTACTTCAAACAGAGAGACTGTGAGTCCCTGGATGTAACTGTACTATAATCACTTATGTGGTATATATGGTCTTTGGTGGTACCAAAGTGTGATGGTATCAAGTAGACATTATGTAGCAGTATCATTGGTCATGATACTGATACACATGTCATGTCCGAGGGGAACAGTGAGCTCTGAACTGAACACAGCCAACTGAGCGATGGTACCTTCGCTACTAAGTGCACAGGGCTGTCAGGGAAGAGAAGAAATTCAAACAAGTTTTGGTCAAAACTAGTCAGTGGCGCCAAGGGCAAAATTGTAACACAGAGGCAAAGCTGGGAAAGTGTAGAAAACCAGCACTGCCTTAGATTGACTCGTCATTCCGGCTTCCCTACTGGCTGATCGGCACTGCCGTCAGAGTATGCAGACAGGTAAGTTCATTACAATTACTTGGTGGTTTAGGGTGGTAATAAAAAGCTGGAACAAATATTGAAAAAGTACAATTTATGGATGGATATGAAGTAAAAAATCTGAATGACCATCCTCTGTGGCTATTCCATTGCCAGGGTTTTACACTAAATTGTCTTGCTATTTATTGCAGGTGTAGTTTCAGGTTATTGGGAATTCCTGAGGACTGCACTCACTTCTTTTTAGGAAGATAATTGGGGCCAATTGTAAAAAAATTAGGCACTCATTTGTGCCTTCATATTGTTACATGTGTGGGTGACTGTAAATGATCATGTATGTACAGTATTTTATATATGGATTACAGTACGTATGAATCTGAATCAGAAGTTAAATTTGTTGCTAAGTAGTTAATCAAGCTAGTAATTACAATCAATGGTGGGCTGTCAGTGTCTTGAGGGCGTTAAACCGTGTTTTGTCGCAACAACTAAGGATTTAACATTTAACTATTTTAATCTACTATTGTTGAAAAAGTAATGCTGTGTGCCCTTTGGAGTAAAAATTACCTTTCTCTTATCTCATGATAATGGTAAATAATAGCATTCCTGGCTTGTTGACACTATTATTATTAATATATAGGTTAATGACATTAGAGGAATAATGTAATTATTATTATCCTTTATTTTTGTTGTTTTCTTTGTGTTATATCTTTATTTGGTTACTGGATCTTTGACTTTGGATCTATATGTGTACTATGTTATATTATTTTGTTAATGTGGCACTATAGTGCTTTATTCATGTTTTACTAAAATGTGTTTTTGAAAAATAATAAAAACTATTGAACCGGAAAAAGTAATGCTGTTTAAATATATGGTAAAAAAAAGTAACTTGCATGATAGATGTGCAATAACATCTCAGATCTGCTTTCTTTTCTTGTCTGCTACCAATAGTCGCCACAGAGTGATTGCTGTGTCAGCTTCTTTATCCCTTTAGATGCCACTGTCAAATCTGACAGCAGAGTTTAAAATTAATGATGGAAAGCTATCACACGAAGCTGATTTGTGGTTACAACAACCCGATTACCACTAACGGAATAAAACTTGTTTTTAACCATAATACCGGCACCAGGACCAGACAAGGCCAACCCATGACCAGACATGGCGTGTTGAAGACTAGAGAAAGGTACTGGCCGTTGGGGTGTGTGCCGGAGAGTACAGATTTGCCTGAAAGGGTACTCTGGGCAAGCTTACTTTAAAGGGAGCTCAACTGCCAGAAGTCTGACTTCATGGCATGGCTGCGTTTCATCACTGCCATTTGTGAGAGTACGGAACACCACTGTCTCCAAAGAGGAGGCGGCATTGCCTGAAGCAAGAGGCACCCTCTGCAGCTGACATCACGGCACAGGATGGTGGCGCTGAAACACAGCCATGCCGTGACGTCAGACTTCCAGCGTCTGAGCTCCGTTCAAAGTCAGCTGGCACAGAGTACCCCTTTAAGAGCCCATTTTTCAAATCTGACCTGTCTCACTTTATATGGTTATAGCTCTTTGATGCTTTAATTTCCTAGCAATTCTTTTCCCTGGCTGTCTTTACTAAGAGAGGTATGCCTCTTAGTACAGCCGGATGGCTCAGTTCATGAATTACATGCTTAGTATTTAATGTGATTGTCAATATCAGGAGTCAGGAAAAGAGTCAATATAACACAGGTACAATAGCCAAGCAAAGGATGAACTTTCATTTGCAGGCAATAAAATAAGCTGTAGCCGTCTGCATTTGCCTCAGTGCACTTTAAACAAAAACAAACAAACAAAAAACTAACAAAAAAACACATCTGCAAACTTATCTCCCTTCTGCCCCCATTGTCACTGTCTCTGGTCCTGTTCTTTCTCCTTCTGATGATGTTGCCTGCCCACTCAGCCAATCGCAAGGCTGGGCAGGCACTTCCTGCTGGAATCTACCATCATCAAAAGGGGAAAGAACAGGACCACAGGACTAGAAGATGGTCATCCCAGGAACAGCAGGAGAGTGGGTAATCTAAATATGTAAGCACAGGAAGGAATGTGTGTCGTTAATAATTTGCTGGAAAATCCCTTTAAATATTCCACCTGGAGGGCTATGACCAGATCAGCCAGCAGGAGAAAGCGAAGTCTTGTAGTTCTGCAGGGCATCTGGTTGTCTGGCAACCAAAGGAAGGTAAGTATCATACAATACTTATTTATAAATATAGCGCATGTTTCATTAATGTGTAGAGTCCAGACAAATTTAATGTTCTGCTCAGCTTCTTGCTATGCACATAAAATTTATAGCAGGGTTTCAACCTTTCAATTACTTTTAAGTTTCGCAATGGAGACTAGGGATGACAGGTGTATGACTGAGACCATCCTTAACGCAATTGATGATGATGAGCAATATCATTCCTTTCCTGTGGTTTTACTGATAATTATATAGTCAAGTAAGTCCTCTATAAAAAAAATACTAATGATAAATAAGCACTTTAGGTTCAACTAGAACAAAAGTCTTTGCTATCTATGAGGGAAAATCAAAGACAGAACTTTTAAAGAAAAATTATTCTCAGGTTTGAACTCCTCTCATCATGTTTTGTGATATTAAAGGGGTACTCCAGCGAAAAATCTTTTTCTTTCAAATCAATTGATGTCAGAAAGTTATATAGATTTGTAATTTACTTCTATTAAAAATCTCAAGTCTTCCCATACATATTAGCTACAATATGTAATGCAGGAAATGTTGTTTTATTTTTAGTCTGACACACTGCTCTCTGCTGACATCTCTGGCCGAGACAGGAACTTTGTCTCGGTTTTCTATGAATCCCCATAGAAAACCTCAATTGCTCTGGACAGTCCCTGTCTCGGCCAGAGGTGGCAGCAGAGAGCACTGTGTCAAGACTAAACAATAAAACAACACTTTCTGCAGGACATATAGTAGCTAATAAGTATGGGAAGACTTGAGATTATTTGACAGAAGTAAATTACAAATCTATATAACTTTCAGACACCAGTTGATTTGAAAGAAAAAGCTATATGGAGTTTTCTTTTTACAATTGCAAAGGAATTATTTAAAAAGTGTCAACATCAACAATCAAACAAGACAAATTCTATATCAATAACCCTTCCATGTTAAGAATATGTAGTCTTCCACTAGTAAAGTATGTTTGCTAAGGGCCCTATTACACAGAGCGATAATCTGCCGAATCGGTGTAGTAAATTGTAAATCAGCTGATCATATCTTTTGGTCTTGCCTAAAAACTATCAGCCGCCAACAGTGTATCACTACCTGTAGTAGCGATGCGTGGCTGGCAACTGATGACAGTCTAAAAAAAAAAAAACTTTATACATACCTCTCCACACTCCCGGTGTTCTTCTACCTTCTGCACAGTCCCGGCAGCCAGCACTGAAGCTTCTACTCTGGTCTTTGAAGTAACAGGCGGCTCAGCCAATCAATGGTTGTGGTGCTGTCCCATCACTGTAGCCAGTGATGATTGGCTAAGCAGCCTGTCACTTTAGAGTTTGGGTCTTAAGTTCCAGTGGCAACTGCGGGGTGCGGGCAGAAGCGAGAAGAACATCGGGAGCGCGGAGAGGTATTAATATCGTTTATTATTTTACACTTAAAGGGGTACCCCAGCCAAGCTTACTTTTTATGCCGCTGAAAGTGTGACATCACGGCACGCCCAGTGCTGCTATTCTTTGCCATGACATCAGCTGCAGTCGGTATCTCTTGTTCTAGGCTGTGTCGCCCTCCTCTTCAGAAACAGCACTGTGCCATACTCTTGCAATAAGCAAATGTACAATTCTGCTCTGTCAGCTGTACTTATCACTTATCACTTGTCACTCTACATACAGAAGGTGGCCATAAAAAAAGGATTCAAAAGGGTCAGAAAAATGCACCAATGAAATGCATGCACACAGCTGGGTGTGCTAGCTGCCTATCAGGGACAGAACACCAGTGCGGCCGGCGCACTAGACTACTGAACTGACAAAGCTGTGTCGGCAGCTCACTGCATCATAATGAATTCTGATACTGTAAGTCATGTTCAGTCCGTGAGTTTCAGCCATCACCTGAGCTGTAGTTCCCAGGCTGTGCACAAATGTGTGTTTTAAGCCTAAGAATAATAATATCCAGCAGCAGCAAATGCTACAGGAAAAATGCCTAAGAAAAAATTCTCAACAAAATTTTTTAAATCATTTTATTTCCATTACAAATATTACCGGGAATGAGAGGATTTTATTAGACTTTCAGGAAAATCTTCTTTTATCCACACTGATCTCTTAACCTTTATTCTTGACAGTGAGTAACATTTTGGTGGATTCTGCCTCTTACATTCTAATTGCAGTAATGACCTGTCTGTCTGAATTTACTAGACAGGCGTGGCACTAAAATGAAAAAAACACTGAACAGGCATAGGTAAGTAAAGGTCCATTCCATGTGAAGATAAATTTGTAAAACTGAGCGCCAATATACATAAGTAATATTCTATATATCTGCTTTTATATGTATCGCTTTTAACAGGGTTTGACATTTCTCCTTTCCTTTTGTCATATTTGTAAACGAATGACTGAATGCTATTTACAGTACATGAGAAGATATACAGGCCAATGAAACATTAGAAATATTATTTTACACAATTATTTTTCCATGCACAAGGCTCTTAAAACATCTCGATTTTGTCGAGGGTGCACAATTTTTAACTGTTTCGTTTAAAAATTCTATTTGTATGTATATCGTGGTAAATACTTGAAATCAAAGTATTTTAGGAGTGATACCTTTATTGGCCAACAAAAAAACTGTTAGAGCTGTGAGCTTTCGGGATTCACAAGATCCCTTCGTCAGACAAGTTCACAAATGAATGACTTACAGAAACAGCACAACATTTTAGGGATGTTACTGTAAGTCATTCATTTGTGAACTTGTCTGACGAAGGGATCTTGTGAATCCCGAAAGCTCACAGCTCTAACAGTTTTTTTGTTGGCCAATAAAGGTATCACTCCTAAAATACTTTGATTTCAAGTATTTACCACGATATGGATTTTTCTGGCTAACACGGTACCATACTATACATTTTTCAAGAATCATATTTGTATGTATGTAACTTGTAAGACATGATAGTTTGTACATTGTATAATGATTTATATGTTGCTCTGTAAAAGAAAACTGTAAAGAATGAAAATAATATATATCATCCCATTGGTATGGATAACAGAACAAAGTGAAGGTTCTGGAGTGGCCATCTGAGTCTGCTGACCTCAATATCATTGAGCCACTCTGGGGAGATCTCAAGCACGCAGTTTATGCCAGACAGCCCAGGAATTTACAGGAACAGGAGGCTTTTGCCAAGAAGAATGGGCAGCTTTACCATCTGAGAAAATAAAGAGTTTCCTTTTCCCAGACACAGGGATTAGGAGAAATTTGTTAATAGGTCACCAAACGTGAGATAAGGTTCAATGTTTAGGTCACAACACAGGATTGATGTCACATCAGAGGAGGTACAGTGAGCTCTAACTAAACCCGACCCCTGTCTCTGAATACTTGACATACTACCCGAGGTGGCAGACTCTAAACCTATCTGAACTAGAGAGGACTCACAAAACAAGCCAAGGGGTCAGGACCAAGAGAGCAAGATAACAGGATAAAGTCTGCCAGTACTCTGCCAGGATAGCGTAGAGAGAGAGAGAGAGAGAGAGAGAGAGAGAGAGCGTGTGACTGACAACACCACTAAAGCAGTGCTGAAACCATCAGTCCTTGACCTAAAGATCTTCTTGCTGCAAAGTTCACTCCTCCCTGTCAAAGTTAAAGAGGTCTTTCCACAAAATCAAGTTATGCCCTATCAGAATTTCAACATCTGGAATCTCTCATGGTTTCAAGGACAGGAACCTGCACTGAGTTAAATGGCAGTTCACATGTATGACCACTGCTTTATTCTCAGGGAAGACTAGGGGACCCGTACTTAAAATTGCAGAGAGTCCCAGAGTTTAGAACCCCACAAGGATAGGGCATAGGTTGTTTTTTTTTTTACTACCCCTTTAAGGGTAAATACTAAGGGAACCTTTAGACTGTACACCAGTCTAGTCAGTGCCAGTTGGAATATGAAGCATGAGACTGCAACAGTTGCCTAATCTGTCACTCAAGAATACAGAAAGCAGCATAAAAGTTTTTTTTTATGTAAATTACAAAACACACAGGCATGTGGAGGATTTTTCCTTATAATCAGGTTGCCTAAGGCGATGTCAATAATCACAAACAATTCATCACTGCTGATGCCGTTCTGATATTTAATAGGATACATTTATTTTGTACATTTTAGTAAGTAAGTAACTGGATAACCTTTTTTTTAGTGTTATAACAATGTAGATTACATTAAAGGGAACCTGTCACCCCTGGACGACCCCCCAAACCCACCCTACACCTGGGTACAGCCCCCCATACTTACCCCATCCTGCTGGTCCCACTGCCCATGCTTGTACTGCCACGGAGATACGGCTGCCTGCTCATCTGCATGTTTAATATGCAAATGAGCGGAGATGAGTCAGACATCCATAGGATATCACTGCAGCAGTGATTTCCTATGGATGTTAGACTCATCATTGTTCATTTACATATTGAGCGCGTAGATAAGTGGGCATCTGTATGTCTGCTACGGGACCAGCAGTATAGGGTAAGTATGGGGAACAATATTCAGGGGTAAGGTGGGTTCCCGGGCCATCCAGGGGTGACAGCTTCCCTTTAAGCAAAATGGTACATTATGGGGTAACTTTAGTCTGAAGTACAAAGTAGCAACAAATAGCAGGATGTTTCGGCCCCTCTTGAGCCTTTCTCATATGGTATAAGGAAGGCTGCACTCTCATCGCTGTTGTAAAGAGAGCTGTACCTGCAAGCTGAGCTAGTTTACCTGCTGAAAATGATCCACAAGGGTAAAATACGGCTTCCCTCTGATCTCATATGTCACATATAACTTACGGCAGCTGTGCCTTGTATGTAGTATTGTACCTACTGCTGTATGCACACAGTTCTGAAGTGGGACATCTCCCCCTTCCCACTCCATATAGTTTCTCAGCCTCAGCTAGTCTAAGCCCTTCATTGTTGCTGCTGTTTCTTGCATTTCTTCTTTCATCAGTAACATAGAAACATAGAAGATTGTCGGCAGAAAAATACTGTTGGGTCCATCTAGTCTGCCCTTTAGTCCTTTAGCATACTGAAAAGGTTTCAATCATGTCCCTCCTTTCCCTTCTTCCCTTCAGACTATACAGATTCAAATCCTTAAGTCTTTCCTGATATGGTTTATGCCTTACACACTCTACAATTTTTGTAGCCCATCTTTGGACCCTTTCTATTCTATCAATATCCTTTGAAGATGAGATCTCCAGAACTGGACACAGTATTCCAGATGTGGCCTCACTAGAGCTCTGTGCAGTGGGATCACAATCTCCTTCTTCCTACTGGTTATACCTCTAGCTATACACCCCAGCATACGATTTGCTTTCCCCACCGCCTGGTTGCATTGGTGACTCATTTTAAGTCAGAAATTACTACCCCTAAATCCTTTTCTTCTGAAGGCTGTCCCAACAAAGAACTGCCGAAACTGTGATACTCGGATAGAGGATTCCTCCTCCCCAAGTGCATTATTTTACATTTTATATCGAACTTCAATTTCCATTGTTTGGACCACTTATCTAGTGAAGCTACATTCTTTTCCGTATTACTGACACCTCCAGGAATATCAACACTATTGCACACTTTTGTGTCATCAGCAAACAGACAAACTTTACCTACCAAACCTTCTCCTATGTCACTTACAAACATATTAAAAAGGACCCAGAACACCACTTGTAACCAGTCTCTGCTCGGAATATACACAATTAATGACAACCCTCTGATATCTTTCCTTCAGCCAACCACAAATCCACTGAACTATCCAGGGATTAAGTCCAATTCTCACTAACTTCTGTACCAGCTCTTTATGGGGAACTGTATCTAAGACTTTGCTGAAGTCCAGATAGGCGATATCCACAGCACCACCTTCATCCAGCACTTTTGTGGCATAATCAAAGAAATCAATGAGATTAGTCTGACATGATCGGCCCTCAGTAAAGCCATGCTGGTTTGGATTCATCAAATTGTTGATTCTTAGGTGATCCATTATCTTCTTCTTTAGAAGAGTTTCCATAATGTTTACTTCTACAGATGTTAAGCTAACTGGCCTGTAGTTACTGGGATGTTCTCTACTTCCCTTCTTATGGATGGGTATAACATTGCCTGTTCTCCATTCATCAGAAACATCTCCTGTTAGGAGGGATTGGTATAATAAATCCATCAATCCATCCAGCCGTCACAGATCCCACTTCTTTAAGAACCCTGGGGTGGACACCATCTGGACCAATCGCCTTATTCAACTTTAAAGGGCAAGTTTCTTTGAAGTATAGGCATCCCTCCCTCCACATACCATGTATAGTGCTGTACTGTGCAAAGCACCCCCAGCCTGTTCAGTGCACTTTTACCAGCTACTATATCATAGTATACAGTGAGGAGTATGTTGTACTGTGCAGTCATTGGCTATGTAACTGAGAGAAGAGTAGCTAGGGGTATATTACTGGCAAACAGCCTGTTCCTGGTTCCTCATTGGTACACTCACTGTGGACGGGGCTCAAAAACAGCAATGAGAACTACAATTACCTTGTCAACAATCTGAAGGGTTAACCTTACAAAACCATCCAGGTTTTTAACAATCTTTTGAAAGAGCAATTACACTTAAATATATAAAAATAAAATTTAATTCTAAACCTAAATACTAAAGTGTAATTAATTGTAACGTACAGTACTGACTGTGTGACATTGTTACAGCTGTGTAACATACCACAATTGATTGACGGGTTGTAATATATATCACCTCTGGCAACACATAAACTACTGCACTATACAGACTTCATTAGTTCCTTATCTGCAACATTCTAAATGATCTGTTAGCGTGCAAGCCACAAAGGTAAATCTCAACCAATTAAATAGCCATACATTGGCCTATACATTTCCTAAACTCTCCACGTTATTTATATATATTTTTTATAGAACACACTGTGTGGTCCTCTGCTGAAGTCATCAATCATCATTTATTTATTTTTAATATTTTAAATTTATTCGATCACAAAATCATGAAAAAGATTATTAAATACACCAGTAGTATGATGGATGATTTCTATCTCCAGGGTAAAGCAGTGGTGACTAATCTATATGAATTGTGAATATTATGTAGAATATCTGAGTTCTTATAATCACTATATATTGTCAATATATAGTCTTATCAAATGAGCCCCATAGAGATTTGATAGTCGGAGGAGCGTCCTACAAAATTCTGCAGGTTTAGGTGTTATTTAACTGAGGGCAAATTCTACTAAAATCAGCAGAATAGTTCTTGTCTATGTCCTGCTAAATTGGCCAGTGTTCTAGAGACATGTCAAATGTTTTAATTGGTTGGGGCATAGGTGTTTAGACCCACGTCAATCATTAGATAGAGAGAGTATTTGGCTGAACACTTCACTCCCGGCTTGCTGCAGGAGATGGTCTCTATTGTAAGTCTAAAAAGACTGTTCCCTAGAGGAAGATGGAGATCTCAGTAAGCAAAGGAGAGAAGCACTTAGCCAAGCACTTCTCCAATCTGTATCTACCGTGTTTCCCTGAAAATAAACACTCTCCTAAAATAAAACACCTCCAACTACTCTACCCTAAAGTAAGGCTTCCTCCTGAAAATAAGGCACCCCTACTCTAAACTAGGCACCCCCCGAAAGTAAGTGCCACCTGCCGCCGGCACCAGCCGTTACTCAGGACTCACCTAATCCCCTTGTGGAACTCTGAAGCCAGATTGGTCCATGGCCCTGACCTGTCCTTGACGAGTTCTTGGTCTATTTGGTGCCAGGGTGAGTATTGTGGGGAGGTCCAGGAGAGAAATAAGACATCCCCTCAAAAATAAGACATAGGGAGAGATTTATCAAACTGGTGTAACGTAGAATTGTCTCAGTTGCCCCTAGCAACCAATCAGATTCCATCTTTCTTTTTCCAAAACGTCTGTGAGGAATGAAAAGTGGAATCTGATTGGTTGCTAGGGGCAACTGAGACAATTCTACTTTATACCAGTTTGATAAATCTCCCCCTATGTGCCTGTTTTTGAGGGGAAAAATATAAAGCACTGTCTTATTTTCTGGGAAACACGGTACCAATCACAAGTGGGGGTACTACAATACAGACCCCCACTGATCAAAAAACATTTTTGCCCTTGAATCTGATTTTATTACTGATCAAAGCTTTTGTCATGGGACTTTTTAAGTCTATCATCAGGCCTTCTATGTATTATTGTTTCATTACTTTGTCAAATAAGTTTTAACCACAGTAGTGGATTCAATGACATTTCCATGGACATACCAACTGTCGTATATCTTTCCGCCCATAGCCATGATTCCCAGAGTTCTGACGAAGATCAGGCTAGATCAGGCGTCAGTAATAATAATAACTCCGTTCTGGCCGAAGAGGTCATGGTTCACCCTGCTCATGAATATGAGCAAGGGAGAGTTTTGGAAGTTATCCCTGCAGCCGGATCTGATATCCCAAGGACAACACCTACTGTATGCAGGGATCTACCCAGCCTCAGCTTAACAGCTTGGAGGCTAAGGGGACTATATTGAATTCTGGATTTTCTGAGAGGGTACTACTAACCCTTTCTCATGCTCGTAGTAATGCCACAAATAAATCCTATTCTCGTATTTGGAAGATTTTCAAGTCTGGTGCATTGGCAGAGGTATTGATCCACTGAAACCTTCCATTCCACAGTTGTTGGAATTTCTACAGGAAGGGTTTGATAAAGGACTGAAGCCTAATTCCATCAAGGTGCAAATAGCAGCCCTCTCTGCTCACCTAAACTTGCGTTTATTCCAGATAATCGACGTTAAGAACTTTGTCAAGGCCATAACCAGATTAAGGCCTAATCTGGTAAAACAAGTAGACACTTGGGACTTGTCCTTTGTTTTGAGACGCTTATGTCTTCCTCCATTCAAGCCTTTGGAAGAAGTAGACTTCAAATGTCTCACTTTTAAGGTTTCCTTTCTATTAGCAATTACCTCTGCCAAGAGAGTTGGGGAACTTCAGGCCCTCGGCTCCGCTCCTCCATACGTAATTTTTTCCCAGGATAAGCTTATCCTGAGATTCCTCTCAGGATTTCTTCCTAAAGTCGCATCATTTTCCAACATCAACCAGCAGGTGGTGTTCCCTGTTTTTTCGCCTGCTGCCTCATCTCAAGAGGACTTGGATCTGTCTCTATTGGACGTTTCTCGAGCAATCAGAGTGTATCTAGAAAAAGTAAGGGACTTCCGTAAAGAGGAAATTTTTTTCATCTTATTCGCAGGAAGAAACAGAGGGAAGAAAGCTTCAAAACCTTCAATTTCCAGGTGTATCTGTGATACCATTGCCCTATGTCACTCATCTGCTGATCTAGATCCACCAGAGTTTACCAAAGCTCATTCTACCAGAGCGGTAGCTTCCTCCTGGGCGGAGCATGCCTCTGTTCCTCTTGAGGACATTTGCCAGGCAGCGACCTGGTCTTCGCTTGCTACATTTGTTAAGCACTATAGGTTGTATACTTCTTTTTCATCGAGAACGACTTTTGCAAGATTGGGTCTTAATGCGGCTGTAATCGATAACCCGCCCATTGGGGAGTATACTTACTAATTCCCCATATGTTGTGATGCCAATGGGACGAAAGGGAAGCTAAAATTATAAAGTTAATTTGTTTTCCCTAAGACCCATTGGCATCACAAGACTTCCTCCCTTGTTTTTGTGATTCTTTATAATTTGACTGATGTCTGGTGGAGGTGGAGCCTATTTATACCACCTGAAGGAGGGGATTAAAGATTTATTCATTATTTTCATTAAATATTTCTTCGTCCCAGGGGCTCGCAGGGGCGAATATACCCCATATGTTGTTATGCCAATGGGTCTTAGGGAAAACAAATTAACTTTATAATTTTAGCTTGGAATGTGTTGCGACCAGTACTGATTGTGCTGTCACAGTGCCCCCTGCTGGTCACCTGGTGAAATTACCTAAATACAATTGGATTGGGAAGGAAAGAAGTTGTCCAGGATTTTTTTTTATTTTTATTTAAATGTGCACAAACTGGGGCAAAAGGAATAAAAATATATGCAGCCAAATGCCCTTATCTGTCACACCCACCATTCAATATTGCTTGGCTCAATGTCTGTAGCAGTCACCTTTAAGATGAATTGGTCAAGGCAACAGAAGGGCTGCAGTGGGGGAGAATATTTTTTTTTTTTTGCTTTGACCACAGTCTGAGAACATGGTAATGGTAAGGACTAGAGTTGAGTGAGCCATAAAATGCTTCAGTGCTAATTACAGGACTTGAGCATTTTTCAATACTGGGGTGCTCCACTCGAGTAACGAGCCCCATTAAAAAAAATAGGAGACTTAAGCAAACCAGGTGTCCCCTGCTTGGCACCTGGCAAAATCATGAAATCTTACTAAGTGGCAGTCTGGCCCCCAGGGAGTTAGGTTAACCCTCTGAGGGCCAGTCTGATTGGCTGAGCGGAGATTTCTTACTGAACGACCGTCTCTTCTTTAAGCACTCCCCTCCCCAGTGCATCTGCCAGACGCATCTCCCTGTCCAGCCACTACACCAAAGCCTCCCCCTAGTGCCTGTGACTACACAAACTCCATCTGCTCACCCACAAAACTCTCAACAATGCTGCACCTCCCTACATCTCTTCCCTCAACTCCAACTACCACCCTACCCATCAGGGCCGGCCTTTGGAGTGTGCGACCTGTGCGCTCGCACAAAGCGCATCACTCCTGGCAAGTCAGGGGGCGCCCCCATCCTCCTGCTGTGGCTCAGTGACAGTGCGATGTCTAGATACTGAGCTCTGTTACTGCACTCAAAGGCAAATCATAAGGGAAGACAGGACTCCTCCCTGCCTGCAGGGGGCGACATTCTGATAGCAGTAGGCTCTCTATCCAGGCCATAGATCTTCTGCTGGCACGCAGCACTGGTGGGGAAAGTCAGAAGCTGAGGTCAGTAATGTCAGTTTAATCTCTGGCTCCTAGCAGTGTCCTGGCTCCTATTACAGGTCAGGTGCAGCAGTTGAGTCAGGGGAAGAGTAGGAGGAGGGAGAGCTTATCCATCTCCATAGCTCCAGTCTGCTCAGGTCTGACAGGGCAGACATTAAAAACATATTTAGGGCAATAAAAATCTATAAGTTCCTGTGGCCATCCTCTCAGGAGACCCCCAGTTCTTCCTTTACTGCTCTCCTGATCCTGCACAGACCCTTCCTCGTGTATAGTATGTACAGTGTATGGGTGCAGTAACACAAGCTGCTTTTGCTGCATATGTGACACTTCATTTTTTCCACAGTTTCTTTTCTGGTGTAAATTCACCAAAGTATCTTCATATGTAAAAGAAAGCTGGATGTACAGAAAGGTCTATGTGATCTCTACAGCTCCCCCCATCCACTGTCTCCTCTCTGTACAGCTCCCCCCATCCACTGTCACCTCTCTGTACAGCTCCCCCCATCCACTCTCTCCTCTCTGTACAGCTCCCCCCATCCACTCTCTCCTCTCTGTACAGCTCCCCCCATCCACTCTCTCCTCTCTGTACAGCTCCCCCCATCCACTCTCTCCTCTCTGTACAGCTTTCTGCCACACATTAACCCTTAACATTTATATCCCCCTCCTCTTATTTCTCTCCTATGGTTTTTAATGTCTAATTTCACATATATCCCTCAATTTTTCTTATTTCCATCTTCTTTCTGTTTCTGATACTGCCAATTCCCTCTCTTTGATCTATGTATCTCAATAGGCCGCCCTCACTCTGACATTCTGGCGCTCAAGTGACGTATATGTGGGCTTATATGGGGGTACAGAGCTGCCTGACTATTATTTGGAGGTATACTGCTTATATGAGGGTACAGAGCTGCCTGACTACTATTTGGAGGCATACTGCTTATATGGGGGCACAGGGCTACCTGACTACTATTTGGGGCATGTATTGGTCAAACTGCTTATATGGGGGCACAGAGCTGCCTGAATACTATTTGGGGGCATGTATCGGGCATATTGCTTATATGGGGGCACAGGGCTGCCTGACTACTATTTGGAGGCATGTATTGGGCATACTGCTTATATGGGGGTACAGAGCTGCTTGACTATTATTTGGAGGCATACTACTTATATGGGGTACAGAGCTGCCTATTATTTGGAGGCATACTGCTTATATGGGGGTACAGAGCTGCCTGACTATTATTTGGAGGCATACTGCTTACATGGGAGTACAGAGCTGCCTGACTAATATTTAGAGGCATTCTGCTTATATGGGGGCACAGAGCTGCCTGACTACTATTTGGAGGCATGTATTGGGCATACTGCTTATATGGGGGCACAGGGCTACCTGACTACTATTTGGGGACATGTATTGGTCAAACTGCTTATATGGGGGCACAGAGCTGCCTGACTACTATTTGGGGGCATGTATCGGGCATACTACTTATATGGGGGCACAAAGGGGGCCTGACTACTATTTGGGGGGCATGTATTGGGCATACTGCTTACATTGGGGTACAGAGGGGTCTCTGTTAATGTGTGAAGTGATACAGATGAGGATTTGTATAGAGATGAGGAAGATGCTGCAGCAGCGAGGAGACAAAAATGTCTCTCTGGCAGATTCTGAGGAGCCGAGGTGTCACCAGAAGTCTGCATGATTTTTAAACCAGAAGAAAAGAAAAAGTGCCTGCAAAAGCATCACCTGCAATTCATACAGAGAAGACGCCTCCTGTGAGGTGTTACAGTTTGGCTCTATTCACATCAATGGAACTGGGTTGTAATACCACACACAACCTGAGAACTGGGATGGAGCTGTTAATAAAAGATAGTAGCCATGTTTCGGAATCCTGGATTATCCCTTTAAAAGGGTTGTCTAAAATTGGAAAAGAGCAGCTACTTTGTTGCAGAAACAGCACAACTGCAGGGACAGCAGCAGCCTCTGCCCTGTACGTGAACATATATAGTTAATGTTAGTATTGGTGCGGGGTGGAAGGTGGGGGCGCCAAAAGATGGTTTCGCACAGGGCGCCATCTACCCTAATGCCGGCCCTGCTACCCATGATGTACACTCTGCCAATGACTTACCTAATATCATCCATAATCCACACCTCCCATCTCCAGGACTTTACCCAAGCTGTAGCCCCTCCGCCTTTTCTTTCCAACCCTCTTCGTAAAGGCTGTAAGCTCTTGGGGGTAGGGACCTCACTCCTCATGTTTGACTCAACATGTGGATCTCTGCAATGTTTGACTTTGTCAATGCATGTATGTCCAGAACTGTAAAGTGCTGCAGAATATGTTGGTGCTATATAAATAAAATTATTTCATATTATTTTTTCTGTAGACTGATATGTGATCTTTGGTATTCAAAATACCAGTATTTATTTAAAAGAAGAAAAAAAACAACAAATGTAAAAATGTACACGTTTATTTTAAGTTAAAGTCATAAACAATGTATTATTTATACAGTGTTTGGTAGTAACAATCTGCTACAAGATATGGTCTCTTCCATTACCGTTAGGAAGTACTTGAATTTCTCTGCAAAAGTCATTTGACTTTTTCTAATTTATTGTTAGGCACAGTAACTGGTACTGAGCTGGTATAAGCTGTGCCGATTATGGGTTTCTTTCCTTTCTGAGTCCAGAATCCTCAGCTATCCTGGTGATATGGTTTTACACAATAATGCAGGATCCTTGAGGAAAGAATAGGACCCTAGGCAGGCATCCCTTGCTGCATCTCTGCGTATGTGTTATCGCCAAGTGAAACTCTGTTATGGCTTTGTGGTGGAATTTGCCCAAGTAGGGAAAGTGCCCAGGTCAAACATATAATATCCCCAACTGTTAATAGCCAATGTAATAACAAGGACTCCAATGATGTTCAGTAAGAATCCTGATTTTGCCTGCAATAATGACAGTGAGAAGATCATATATCGTAATATTTAAGAAGGTGTCTTTACACATCTCATTGCAAAATCACATCAGTCACATATAACACACTGCAGTGGTTAGACTATAGGAGTAGTGTCCCAAGCCAGTATTCAAAGTGCATAAAAAATTCAGCGCTTTCCAATTATCAAGTAGAATTTTTATTAATGTTGCAATAACGGCATAAGAGTAAACCTTTATCAGTATAATCCCCGAATTATCACATAAGGAGACTCATGTAGCAGGATAGAGAATGGCGAATGTATTACTAATATTTTTTAACCTTAACCTGTGTTAACCTTATATTTATATACTGATGTCTAATTTGCCTTATTTGCTACATAATGCATAATAATGCATTATAATTTGCATTATAATGTATAATGCATAATAATTAGAGATGAGCGAACTGGGTTTCTGGTTCAGGTTCGGGTCGATCCGAACCCGAACGTTCGGTATTTGATTAGCGGGGGCTGCTGAACTTGGATAAAGCTCTAAGGTTGTCTGGAAAACATGGATACAGCCAATGACTATATCCATGTTTTCCACATAGCCTTAGGGCTTTGTCCAAGTTCAGCAGCCACCGCTAATCAAATGCCGAAAGTTCGGGTTCGGTTCGACTTGAGCATGCTCGAGGTTCACTCATCTCTAATAATATTGCATTATAATGCATAATAATAATAATTATAATAATGCATAATAATTTATTGAGTATGGATTTTCATATGTGTTAATAAGTTCTATTGTTTTAACAGTAAAAATCCCAGGACCAGATTTCTGGTAAAGTTCCCATAGTTGATATTCCTCAGTTATCCTCCATTTCATCAGGTTTTGGTTTCTGGACATAATTTTGTAGTCAACTACACTAAATGTATATTATTTAAATTGAAATCAAAAGATTAATGGATTCTAAAAGAAGCCATCTATTATTATAATATTATCTTCTATCATCTATTGACTTTAGAAGTTCCCCATATTAGATACAATCCAGTTTTGGTTTACATTTGTTAAGCAGTTACAGAACATTAGGAAAAGCTCTATTAGTAATGCCTAAATAGCTGGTTAAAATATTTTTATGTTAGGATTTATGTGATTTTATGACTCTACAACATTCCTTATGGACACTCTGGTCCTTACTGTTGGATTCTACTGCCACCTAAAGGCACTTCTCTGTTAGTAGCAGTGATTTTCCCACTAATATCTGTCACAAATGTGTATACACAAGATTTCAAACATATAGTACATATAAATCAGATCTCACATAGACTGCATTAGAGATAAGTAAATTAACCATAAGTTTGGGTTAGGGCTTACTGTAAGTTCATCTCTAGTCTGCACACATCAGAAATCTCAGGATGAGAGTCAACCAGGAGAGGAGATACATACCATATCAACAACCTTGAGCTGCCCATATGAAAAAGCAATGGCGTTTGGTGGTGTGGCGACTGGTAACATGAATGCCAATGAGGCAGAAAGAGTGCATGGAAGCATTATGTATAATGGGTTCAGATATATTGCCTTTGCCTACAGGATAAATAAAAAGGTGTTTAAAGTTTTATAAATGATGTTAACAGAAACAGCTTGATACTCCTGACCACTAGGTGTCTCACTTCTCTGCAAGCTGCTGTTCACTGCCTGTTGTCAGGAGAGATCTGTTTATAGTAACAGCTAGATCAAGACAAATTACAGTAAGTAGGGCAGGACTTAGCATGTTCTATGTGCAGGACAGCGTAAAAACGCCAGTTCTTAGAAGGTGAATCAAAGCTTCCTTCTCATCTCTTACATCCTATTAAGCTCAGGACAGCTGTCCCTTGTGCATATACCATTGTCCACAGTGCTAGCTTGTCATTGGATTGTAAATCTCCTTAACTTCTTAGCAGCAGAGTGGCAGCTCGGTCCTTAGTGTAATACTTTCCTTACTGTGATGGTGCTGTTTATATCCTTTCTTCTCATGTAGGGCTTTATAAACCTAATACATTAGTAATGCCATCTCCCTCTCTATGCCATCTAGCACTGTGTAGTGTTTAAATAATCAACCCTGCACAATTCCAGCCTGTTCAGTTCAATGAATTTATTTTGAGCACTATTGGCATGGCGTAGCAGAGAGAAGTATGTGATTTGGTTGGCCAGAGAAGTATGGGAAAGAAAACCCATGTATATGTACTACTGGCAAACAGAGTATAGATCTGGAGCTCAATAACTGCACAGATAGCACTATAGTCTCTCTGTGACTGCCCTGAATCTAACAAAGCCATGCAAGTTTAAAAGAAAAAAAATGAACTTTTGAAATGACAGGTATGTTATGGACAGTATAATACTGATATGTAAATAGGCCAAAAAAGTTGTCGTAATAATTAAGTCAGAAATGAACCAGGTTCTCTTCAATATTTGGATACAGAATTCTTACCATAGATGCCAGGATGGGTAAGAAAAGTGTTGTTGTGGCCACATTACTGGTACATTCTGTAAATGTAGCAACCAGCAAGCACAATACCAGTGCAATGGCTACAGGAGGTATATTCTGCAGTGGGGTCAGTTTCTCTCCCAACCAAAGTGATAGTCCTGATTCCTAAAAGATTTGACAAGCAAATATTTTTTTTAACCCTTGTATTAGAACATATAAGGATTGTGACTAGAGATGAGTGAATCTCAAGCATGCTCGAGTCGATCCGGACCTGAACTTTCGACATTTGATTAGCGGTGGCTGCTGAACTTGGATAAAGCTCTAAGGCTATGTGGAAAACATGGATATAGTCATTGGCTGTATCCATGTTTTCCAGACAACCTTAGAGCTTTATCCAAGTTCAGCAGCCACAGCTAATCAAATGCCGATCGTTCAGGTTCGGATCAACTCGAACCCGAACCCAGTTCGCTCATCTCTAATTGTGACCAATATCTTATACATAATTATATGACCCAAAACTATAAAATACAAATGATTGAGACTGAAATGGTTGCATATGACAATAAAAACAAATCTGATGATGTTTCTATGGTTGCTTCTTGGAGAGACTTTTGGTAAAATATAAGAAACTGTCTATTGATCAGTTCATACAATACATATCCTTTTGGATTACCTTAAAGTGACACTGTCACCCCCTTTTGCATTATGACTTCTCTTTAAAGATGTAAAGGGTAAATTTAACAGTTTTCATACCTTATTTTATATCAAACATCATGGTGCTTGTTCCAGTAAAAAGTGATCTTTTATCATCTCTAGATTGGCAACTTATTATTAGTGCCACTTAGCCCCACCACAACACACAAGTTTGGTCATGACTAGTTATAATGTAAATTTATACACTTCTGTACTTAGGGTAGCTATCTTAAAGAAAATGTATCAGCAGGTACAAAGCTTTAAGATTTTTACATCAATAGACTGGCGGTGCTGGGGTCCTTTTTGTTTTTTACCCGCAGCCCAGTTGCCGCACACGGCGCTGATCTATTCTCAGTCATTGGCCTGGCCTGAGGCACTGGAGGCGGGACCACCCGCCTCCAGTGGGACGAAACTACTCTCCTCTGTGACGCAGCTCCATTAGAATCAGGGGAAGACAGAACGTCACACTGTGGGCAGGCGGGCGGGCCTTTCTCCAGTGCTTCAGGCCAGGCCGGTGACCAGAAATAGACTGGCGCTGTGCATGGGGAAAAAAAGCGCCTGTGCCAGTCTATTGGTGTAAAGATCTTAAAGCAATGCACCTGCTGGTACATTCGCATTAACTAAAAAAAAAAATCAATAGCCAAATATTAGGGCAATGTAAACTTAGGATTTATTTAAAGACCTATTAATGTTTTTAAAAGAGTATGCTGATCTGGACTATTATAGCATATCCATAGACTTAAATGAATGGTAGATGTGAGCCACACATCTATCTTGAGAAAAAGACACTTTGGGGGACATTCATCATTGTAAAAATGCGTATTTTTGTTGGCAGAAATGGCCAGATGCGAATAAATTTATTTGCAAATGGCCGTTTTGCGAATAAATATTCGCATCCGGCCATTTTCCGCATGGTACGCCAGAGGGTGCCGAGGGGGCGGACTCAGAGTCCGCTCAATGCATCATTTTGTTCGCAATAAAATAGTCAGGAGACCTACTCCAGCTCTGAGCTGGCGTAGGTATCCTGGCACGCGCACTCGCACACACAGGATTTATGTAGAGGCAGTGCTCCTCTACATAAATCTCTGTACTGTCGGAGCTGCGGGGACATTTTTAAGTCCGGCGCATTTTTAATGTCCCCCTATGTCTTGACTGATGTTTGATTCTCTTACCAATTACAAGGGAATGAAACAGTAATAAACTACTCAGCCAATCACTGATTGAGACAGGACAGCGCATCGGGCAGTGACTGGCTGAGGGAGCTGTCACTGCAGTGACAACTCCATATTGCTAGTGGTGGTGGCAGTGGTCAGCAGGTGACCTGGAGACACTGGGGGGATCATGGTGAGGTAAGTATAAGATGTTTATTATCTTGTATATAAGCGTAGCATTAAAAAATTATTTTAATGTGCCGGAGTACCCCTTTAATAACTGACCCCTTTAATAACTAGAGCAGCCCTAATGCATTTATTCTGCATAAAATATGTGATTAGGGGATGAGTCTTTGCTCGTTCCTCAGCTGATTGCAGGGGAAATGATCAGAAGCAAATTGGCCAATAAAAAGCCCATTAGTTCATAAATAGTCACTATTGTGTAAATTACATTACGTACCTATGCATAATTCTGCTGGTCTAAAGGTTGGTTTTAATTATCTGGATACTGTGTCATAAATGTTATCACAGAGAAGCTCATGAAAATAAACACCAATAAATATTTACGTATGTTGAGTCGTAAACATTGGGACGTAAAACACTTGAGTTATAAAGATGTTGATCTCTATTCTTGTAGACAGCAAGTTGTTCTTAAACACTGGTTGTCCCAGACTTTAAAGGGGTAGTGCGGCGGTAAAAAATTATTCACAGAATAACACACATTACAAAGTTATACAACTTTGTAATGTATATTATGTCTGTGAATGGCCCCCTTCCCCGTGTCCCACCACCCCCACCCGTGTACCCGGAAGTGTAGTGCATTATACATACCTGATCCGTGCCGACACGCGTCCGCCATCTTGTGCCAAACGTCATCTTCGGACGGCCGGGCCGAACACCTCCGATCTTCCTGAGTGCCGGCCGCGTCATCAGCCGTTTGGCACAAGATGGCGGACGCGTGTCGGCACGGATCAGGTATGTATAATGCACTACACTTCCGGGTACACGGGTGGGGGTGGTGGGACACGGGGAAGGGGGCCATTCACAGACATAACATACATTATAAAGTTGTATAACTTTGTAATGTGTGTTATTCTGTGAATAATTTTTTAGCGCCGCACTGCCCCTTTAATTGATGGCTTCTTTTCAAGGTATACATACATTTTAGTCAAAAGTTGGCCGGACCTGACAACTTTATTAAAGAATATTACTCATTATTCAATATTGCATATGAATTGCTTTACCAAAAGTCACATCTGATCAGTTATTAGATGTTTCATTGATGTGTCTTCTATACATAACTAGTTGAAGGAAGATAAACAGTATCAATGTAACGTGAGTCATAAACCCACAAATTGCTTGATAGTTTGTGCGTGAATTTAAGCGACTCTGTACCCACAATATGACCCCCCCCAAACCACTTGTACCTTCGGATAGCTGCTTTTAATCTAAGATCTGTCCTGTGGTCCGTTTGGCAGGTAATGCAGTTATTGTCCTAAAAAAATACTTTTAAATTTGAAGCCCGTGATAAACGGGAGTATCTGTGCCCTTACTTTGCACCACCCCTCCATCCCTCCTCCCCACCCTCTTCAGCATTAGGAATGCCACTAAAACATTTTCTCCATGCTGAACATTGCACAGGTCCTTAACGATCCAGTCCATGTGCCGGGCTGCCACAGGTGGGGAATAGGAGGCAATCTGCCTTGAGCATTCCTAATGATGAGGAGGAACGGGGAGGAGGGACGGAAGGGGTGGTGCTAAGTTAGGGCACAGATACTCCCGTTTGGCACAGGGCTTCAAGTTTAAAAGTGTATTTTTAGGACAATAACTGCATTACCTGCCGAACGGACCGCAGGACAGATCTTGGATTAAAAGCAGCTATCCGAAGGTACAAGCGGTGTGGGGGGGTCAGATTGTGGGTACAGAGGCACTTTAAAGTCATCATTGTTGCCTGACTGATAACATTGATTATATTGGTTGCACAAAAGACATAGTCAACCAACAAATAAGAATTTTCTAGTTCGTCATCTGATCGCTGTCAGAAGCAAGCATTTCTATGAGCGCAATAAGCAACCCATGTAAAAGGGCCTTAAGAGTAACAAATGCAATTGTAGCAAAACAAGAGATTTATCAAACTGGTGTAATATAGAATTAGCTCAGTTGCCCCTAGCAACCAATCAGATTCCACCTTTCATTTTCCAAAGAGTCTGTGAGGAATGAGAAGTGGAATCTGATTGGTTGCTAGGGGCAACTAAGGAAATTCTACTATAGGGTGCCTTTACATGTAACGGATCCGCAGCGGATTTCTCACAGCGAATTTGCAGCGAGATCCGCTGCGGATCCCTGTCCTGTACACTCTATGGGCAGATAAACTTTCAGCGGGATGGACATCCCGCTGTAAGTATGCCAGCAGCCCGCCCCGTTAACTCCCCCACCGCCGAAGCGTATATATCACCTTCTCCACGCTCCTGCTTGCTTCGGGGGTTCCCGGCACGTCCCGCTCAGCCAATCAGTGCGCTGCCTCGCCGCAGTGCACTGATTGGCTGAGCGGGATGTGAAGACGCCTGGAGCTCCGAAGCTAGCAGGAGCGGGGAGCAGGTGAAGTATACGCTCTGGCAGCGGGGGGTTACCGGGGCGGGCTGCTGATGTCCATCCCGCTGCGAGTTTGTCTGCCTATAAAGTGTACAGGGCAGGGAGCTGCAGCGGATCTCGCTATGAGAAATCCGCTGCGGATCCGTTACATGTTAAGGCACCCTTATACCGGTTTGATAAATCTCCCCCAAGGTCTCTGGAATTAGGAAACTTATGACATTTGCAACTTTCTGTTTTATCCACTCACTTGATATTTGGTCTTGACTTGAAGTCTTGGTGATTTTGTTACGTATGTGAATGCTGCCAAACCCTTTCAAATCTAAAAACCTTATCACTAACTAGCTATATCCTAATGTATAAACTGTTTCAGTCCAAGCTTCAGGGATATTCCAATCAAGTTCACTCACAGTATTTTAGCTCAGTATTTTAGCTCAGTATTTTGCAACCAAAACCAGGAGTGGACTGAAAACCCACACTGTAGAAACTGAGTCGATGGCAACCATTTAATGGCAAATAACGGCTACTGTTTTAAAACAATGACCATCATTTTGGAATAACAGCAATAATTTGCCATTAAATGGCGGCCATCCACTAAATTTCAACAGTGTGTGACCATAGCCTTTCTGTTTTTTTCAGTCTACTCCTGGTTTTGGTTGCAAAATACTGAGCAAAAATACTGTATAGGAACTTAGGGCCCTTTTACACAGAAAGATTATCTGACAGATTATCTGCCAAAGATTTGAAACCAAAGCCAGGAATGGATTTGAAAAGAGGAGAAATCTCAGGCTTTCCTGTATGACCTGATCTCTGTTTATAGTCTGTTCCTGGTTTTGGCTTCAAATCTTTGGCAGATAATCTGTCAGATAATCTTTCTGTGTAAAAGGGCCCTTAGCCTATAGGTGTTTGTCTTACCTCACTGCCTTTAGCCAGGGCGAATCCTCCTCCCAAAAGAATGACAATGTTCCAAGGCATCTTCTGGTTCACAGTCTGCCAGTCCAAAAGTGCTGGGGGTGGGCGAATTTTAACTTTATTATCTAGATTAAACACAGAAGTAAACATATTTGGTTCAACATATTAGGTTCATGGATGATAGCACTACACAAATATATTTCTATATAATCTATGTTTTCTTCATGAAGCATTGTGTTGATTTAGCCAAGTATTTTTACTGCTATTATTTTTATTCCTGTTGCTTATATGGTACAAACATATTCCAAAGGATAGAGTCATCATAACTCAGGCTTTGTTCACACAATGGTGTAGAATTATTATATCTTCTGCTCTGTGCTAGGAGCATCAATGGTTGATTATACAATTATGACTTCTAGTGGTGATTCTAATCAAGATGGGTGGGACTTATGCTAAGTTTACACAGAGCGATTATTGGCCCGATCACACGATTAACGATTTCAAAGTAACAATTTTTTTTTATAACGATCAGCGTTTAGACGGTACGATATATTGTACAGAAAAATGTAGCCCGCCCTCCCGCTCGCAGCTCGGCCCCCTTCTCATCCGCAGCCAGGCCCCACGGTCAACTGCAGCACATGCGCCGCCTGATCGCCACCCCCGCCGCTCCGATCACCACCCCCGCCGCTCCTATCGCCGCCACTCCGATCGCCCCCCGCTGCCGCTCCGATCGCCACCCCCGCTGCCGCCGCTCCGATCACCCCCCCGCCGCTCCGATCGCCCCCCCCGCCGCTCCGATCGCCCCCCCCCCCCGCCGACGCCACTCTGAACGCCACCCCCCCGCCGACGCCACTCCGTTCGCCACCCCGCCGCTCCGATCGCCACCCCTGCTGCTCCAATCACCCCCCGCTGCCGCTCCAATCGCCACCCCTGCCGCCACTCCGATCGCCAACCCCTCGATTTAAGAACATGTTAAAAGATCAAAATGACCGATTTCTCGTTCGATCGTTCGCCGTGTTTACACGAAACGATTAGCGGGCAAATTTTTGCGATAACAATCAAATTCGACCGATAATCGTACGTGTAAACGCGGCGAACGATCGAACGACGAGCGAGAAATCGTTCATTTTGATCTTTTAACATGTTCTTAAATCGTCGTGTGTCGTTCGCAAAAAATTCGCCGATCGTTCCGTGTAAACAGTCGTCGCGCGATAGTCCGGCCGCCCGCCGCCCGGCCCCCCGCTCATCCGCAGCCCCCTGCGCCGGCTCGATCGAACGTTATCGCGAAAATTCGCCCGATAATCGTTCCGTGTAAACTTTGCATTATGGTGCGTTTACACAGACAGATTTATCTGACAGATTTTGGAAGCCAAACCCAGGAATGGATTTGAAAGGAAGAAAAATCTAAGTCTTTCCTTTATGACCTGTTCGCTGTTCCTGGCTTTGGCTTCACAAATCTGTCAGATAAATCTCTCTGTGTAAATACACCATCAGATGGTAGATGGACCAAACAGCCATTGTAACCTCAATCCTAATTACAATTGTATCATTATTAGTGTTGAGGGAACTTGCCCAACGGTTTGGGTTCGGCACCGTTTTCTGAACCTGAAGTTCAGCATTTGACTCCCAAGCATTCCATTCAGTGTCCAAGAAAAGAAGAATAGCGGCACTTACCATCCACATGTAAAACAATCCTTTATTTCAAGGATTAACAGACCAAACAGCAAGTGCGTTCCACTAACAGAGCTACGACAGTTTCACGTTTCTGTGCTTCTTCTGGCTCTCAATTGAAACGTGAAATGGTTGTAGCTCTGTTAGTGGAATGCAATTGCTGTTTCATCTGTTATTCCCTAAAATAAAGCACAAAGCGTTTTACCCGTGGATGGTGAGTGCCACTACTATTCTTTTCTTGGACATTGAATGGTTGGGAGATTGTGTGACTAGGCGAAGCACCACCATGGTAACATAGGCCCCCGTAGCACACAAGTCCCAGAAGGTCTGACACTAATTATTACAGGTGAAGGTCCATCCAAAAGTCTTTAACAGGAATTTACTACAAGACATCCAGAACTTTGTACCAGGACACAGAATTTATAACAGAGGGAAAAAAACATTTAAAACTGTTTAAACATTTGCTACATTTTCTCTGGGCAAAGGTTTATCTCACATCTACATCTGAGGCCAGATACTGCCCTTTACAGCATAGTAATGTAGGTGTTTTTAGCAAGTAAGCATGTTTGTTATCTGCTTATACAGTAGAAGAGTCTGTCAACATTTATTAGCTATGATAACCATGATAAGTTTCAGGCTAGCACTATCCCTATCAATATTTCAGCAGAACTGGACACTATAATTTTACTTAAATTAAATTTACTAGACCTGTTGTACCCATGTTTTTTCAGGACTCCTGAGGGCAGCAACCAACTCTGGCAGTGCATCACAAGCCCCCATGCAGTGCCAAGGGGTGAGGGGCTGTAGGAAGGGGGGAGAAGGAGGGTAGTTATGCTGGTGTGAGCCATACCATGGAGAAAGACCACATCTGCCAGAGCAGGCCCTGGGCCCCACTGCCGCACAGGCCCTGTAGCAGTTGCGTGGTCTGCCTCCATGGTAGCTATGCCACTAAGCTTCTCCTTTTGAAGTTTAATTCAGTGACAGGTATGTTTTAAATTAGTCCTATTTATTTGAATGGTGCTGGGTTGCAGTATTTTTACAGTACCTGAATAGGATTGACATTGTGCAAGAAATAATTTATCCCAGTGGTCGAAAGCCTGCTGATCAAAGAGTTATGATGTATCCTGATGATATGCAATAATTTGCTAAGATTAGGGAACACTTTAAAATATATTCTAAGGATATGTCTTGTAAGTATTTTGATTGGGAAATCTGTGCTGTTAGTGTACATGTACGCTCACCTTGACTAGCAGATGATTTATTGATACTACAACTATCTTGGTATGATTATGCCATCTCTTATCTGTCTTTCAATATGAACGATGACCTCTGAGCTAAGTTGTATAACTCATTTTCTATCAGGTACATCTAAAGAATGGTTTTTAAGTAGTGGAAAAGTTTACTTTAATTGCAGTTTTCAGATGAACCACTCCTGACAGGTTTATTTTAGTAAATTCTTACACTAGCCATGAAAAGCATATTCTAAACATCTTCTCTTATATTGTACCATTTAATACACTTTGACTAAATAAACTATTTTGCTTGTCAATAGGGTGTGCCCTTACACAGTCTGGTAACTTTGATTGGATACAGGATTTAGGACCACATGCCACTGACATGGGAATAACCCACTGGTCAATTTATTTTAAGAAAGAAGAATATAGCTATTGCAGTGTTCTTAAAAAAGATCCCCCAGGTTTACTTCATGAGGAACGCAAGTATGTCTTAACCAGTCAGCTAAATAGAGCTGTAAGGTTTTATTAGGGGATGTTCATACCAGGAAAAAAGCGTGTAGGTTATAATGTGGAACCCAAGCAGATTTCTGCATCAAAAAACCAAATGGTTTCCTCATTACATTGATTTTAATGGAAGACATCGTACAATGCAGAAAGGGAAAACGCACAAAAATTTCAGTCGGAGGCCACACGGCAGACTCCACTTGAAGTTCCGCCTGTCCCATTCACCCAATATACAAAACCATTTTATACCAATATAAAAATGTTTTGCCTAATTAAAAAAATAGTCAAAATATTGAAAAAAAACACAATGTAATAACTTCACAAAAAACTAGTCCACATCGGCCATCTGCTGCAGTTATTGTCACTGCAAGAGTGAGTGCCGTGTTATTTATCACAATTCATAAAGTAGTATTTCTGAGATTTACTGTACCTGCCTGCTCCTGGCCTTTACATGATGGTAACACAGCAGGAAATAGAAACATCATGAGAGATACAAACACAGCAACGGTTGCATCAGTGACATACCTGAAAAACATGAAGAAAAAGGAGTCTTATACTTTGGCCATAGGCATTTGTGAATGTGAAACACCATAAAATGGAATGGCAGTATACATGATTTATATGATGATTTATGATATGATTTATATATCATATAATGAGACATTTTATTTGGTCATTTTGAGACTTTGTATATAACCCCTGTGGCATTCAGTAAAGATGTTCATGTATGCAATAAATATTCCCAGCCACAAAATCTTTTATTTGTTCCTCTTTATGGAACAAATTTATCTCATACAATCATTATTGTATAAGATACTCTGACTTATATTTGCTGTTCAAGGCATTTAGATAAATAGGATATATTTAAAAAAAAAATGTTCTGGGGTCCGATTAGTACCCCTGCAATGAAACTGATCTGAAGAATCAGTTGTGCAGTTGGAGACTTTTTGAAGGTTGCAGGGACAGATCTGCTCGATGTTTGATATAGACCAAACCGGTCGAAACCTCACTTCCTGTTTGTACTTATACTGAAAGCCTGTCATAAAAGCCTTGAAACCTATTCTTCTACTGTGGATGCTGTTGAACTTTACTTTGGGATTATACGTTGGTCAGCTTTTAGGATTGCAGACTTTTCCAGCGTGCATTAAAATTTAATTCATTCTTTTTTCCTCATTTTTCAAATAAAAAAAATCTAAACTCTAAAAGACATATTTAGCATTATCATGTACAGAAATGTACAACCCGACCGGGTAACAGAAAGACCGATGTAACTGAAGATCATCCCAGCCGGTACTGGAGTACAGGCCAGATGATCTTAATTTCTGGTGAATTGGGATGCGGGCGCACCCGTGTACACCCGCATCTCAATTCGCCACTGCATACAATGGAGCGTGCGGCTGGAGCAGATTGCAACAACGGCCGTGATTTATGTAAACATGATTTGTGTGAACATGGCCTCACAATGTAAAGTTATAGAAAACTACACAGTGAATGCCATAAACAAAGCAAGAAAGAAATACCATGGATTTTTGGTCACATCACACAGAAAAAAAAGTGATAAAAAATCTAATAGATAAAAATTGCAGCTCATAGCACAAAAATAAGCCCTTACACAGCCCCATAGACAGAAAGGTTAAACAGTTATAGGGTGCAGAACAAATCAACAAAAGTTTACAAAATGTAGTAGTATTGTAATTAAACTGATCCATAAAATAATGTTTTACCAAACTGTGAATTAAAAAAACAAAACAAACAAACAAAAAACAGATTGCCTCTCAGTATATTATATGGTAAAATAAAGGGTGCCAATAAAAACCTAAAACTTGCCCTACAAACTCAGGGAAAAAGTAAAAGCATTATGGATTTTAGAAGGTGACAGAAAAAAAATGTTTTAATTTGAATTAAATGAATAAATTAAATGAATGGACACAGTCAAACATGAAAGAAAATATCCTTCACAATTCTTGGAAGCATTAGCTAGTGCGCTGTATTGAATTTTAACTATTTGCTGTACATAAAGGTATAGGAATACCCAGGTGATTATTCCTAGATAACTAGATGCTTCTGCAAAATGCCCTTCAATTTTTTTTGACCAAACCAAAGACCAAGCACACAGTAAATTTTTATATATACATAACAAATCTGAGTAATACAGGTGGGTAATGTATATGAAATGACTTGCACATACAGTATACTTACTCTTTGCCGCCTTTGTTAAAGCTGATTGTTGCCCATCCCGGCATGAAACCTGGATCCCTTGAAAACCACAATATAACCAGCAAGATAAACAGGACCAGAACACAGATTTCTGCATAAGTCATAGGCCCGAGATTCTTGTGTTCAGTAGAAATAACTTTATATGCTCTTTTCTCTTTTTCCTTTTCTTCTGGTTTTCCACCGCAGCCAAAGTTTTTCTTGAATCTAGAAGAACAAATCACCCAGGTTCAGCTTATATTATTTATAAAGACTAGTTCCTACTTGGAAAACATTTCCGTTTCCTAGTCTTAAAGGGACTTTGACATTATAGTCTCACCATGTCTTTCTGAATCTTTATGGTGGGAGGCAGCTTAGCACTGAAAACCAAAGCAGCTCTATCCTGCTAGGGTGCTTAGGGCCCTACTTCATGAAATGATTTTCAGCTATACTTACCGGCCGCTCTGGACGATATTTGTTTCATGTAACGCCTCATATGGAATGGCAATGTCGGCTGATCGTTGTCTTTCAACATGTCCTAAAATCCTGAAAATGATAGCAACGGTCTGCTACCCGCTCTGTGTAGTAGGAGTGACGGCACTAGACCGCCACTCTCCTCTATGGGCTACCTGGATGATCTTTAGCACCTACTCTGGCTGCTCCCCCTCCCCCCCCCCACCGCTTCTTCCTGCGCGATGTTTGTGCGTGTACAGACAGCACAGACGGCGAGCAGGGAACTAGGAGGATTTAACAGCTCGTTTCCTTCTCAGTATTGGGCCATGTAAGAGGGCCCTTAGGGTTAGCATTGTTGCCTTGCAGTACTGGGGTCCTGGGTTTAAATCTGACCCAGGACATCTGTACGGAGATAGTATGTCCCCCATGTTTGTATGGGATAGCTCCAGACATGCTAAACATGCTAGACATGCTATGTTTTCCACATAGCCTTAGGGCTTTATCCAAGTTCAGCAGCCCCCGCTATGCTGAATGCTCGGGTTCGGATAGACTCGAGCATGCTCGAGGTTCGCCCATCTTCAGTCCAGACCAATCACTTTCTCTATAGGGAGATACAAGGATAGTGTCCAGTAAGCAGGACACTGTACATTACAAAATAAAAGTGTGCCTTAACATACTGAATGCTACATGTGTTCACAGTCTCTTCCGATTAAGCAGCAATAAAGCAAAAAACCTTAAATCAGATATAATAATTTTGACATTATTTTTGGTTCTTGAATTCACTAATAAAATTACTAGCGCAGACTTACTTAGTTCCCAGGAACAAAATCTGCAGCCATATCCAGGAAAGAGCAAGCAGAACAACCATTGTAGGGCAGGCGAATCCAAACCATGACGCAAAATTGATAACATTGTTATTTTCAGGGAACAGTCTGTCCAAAACAATACAGTACATTTACAGGTAATTATTTAGGAGCTAATATCCATCATTCAAATTAGAATAGGTATTAATATTGGTAGCATATACATATCACTTTCATCTTATCCCATAGATTAAGTGACCTAAAGTTTAATGTTCAGTGAATAAATTAGGGAACATAGATTACACCTAATAGGGATTGGGACCACCTTCAAAAAATAAGAGTGAAGTCTTCTGAAAGGGCATTCTGGAAAAATATATTTACTTATATTTATTTATATATAAATGCTCTAAATGTCAAGAAAAAATGTAAAAAATATATCTGCCACTGATCATCTGCTGGTGCTCATAATGCTCCTAACCCCTCAATATCATATGCAAAATTATCAAAAAATGGCACAATACCAGCACCGACCGAAATAAGAATAACAGTAGTGGTTTCAACAGGTCCATTGGCCCAAACCTGCTAATAGTACCGCTCTAACTAAATATTCAGGGCACTGTGGTCATAAACATTGTTACTTTCACCAAGTATCATCACACGTCACAAATAATGTGAAAACTCCACACCAGGGTGTAAATCAGTATAATTCATTGATAAAAACTATTATCTACATTTTCAGTGTAGGGAAACCCGTATATTGATTACATTAGTTAGTGTTCAAACAGTGATTTAACACTGTCAATAAACAGCGGTTATTGTTGCATCCTGCTGTTTTTTATTACAAATATATGTAGTGTGAACATGGCCATAAGGTGCATCAGTCAATAAGTCAGTAACAAAAAGTAAACTCCCCCCTCCTCAAGTCTTGTAGCGCTGCTCCATGGTCCTGTTAACAGCAGCCGGGGGCCTGCAGCTGTGCTAGTGCCACGTCATCTCCCCGGATGAGCCAATCTGTGAATGAGACGGGACACTGCACTAGTCACTCGCTGGCTGGGTAGGCAATTACTCAGCCGGGCCGTGATATTGCAGCTTAAAGAGTGGGGTACATGACGTACCAGGTTTTCAGCAGAAGATGACAGCCGTCTGCTGTAAACTGGACCCAGGAGTGGCACAACGGATGCACGGGGATGGGTGAATTCACTTGTTTATAATTTTCTCCCCCCCCCCTCCCCCGCCACCTGCAGATTTTCGGTGGGAGTTAACCTCTTAACCCTATACTGCAATTCCATTATTACCATTATCCTTTTAGCCTGTAAAATTAGCTTTGTGTTCAAAGAATGAATGAACTAATGTCAGTAATGTGGTATTGTTTTAGAACAAAGGTAAAAATTTTGGGAAACTCTAACTGATATACTTTGTTTCAATCAGTCGGTTTAAGTTACCACATTAAAATCCTTACATGGTATTATCTATAAATAGGAGATGCATTTCAGCACTTACTCATCCATCTGTCCTTTCATGACAAGGTTAGGTGTGGTGCCGGTTAGTGTTGCAATGCCACCAATGCTGGCAGAGTAGCATACGCAGAGACTCATTCCTTTGCAGAGTTTAAGGTGTTTCTCTAGCCTTCGAGCTTGCCTCTCCTTCAGTTGGTCATCTTCTAGATCAATTTCAACTAATGTCACACCTGAAAAATTACAAGCCAGTTCAAAAAGTTTTGATTTTTTTTTTTTTATAAAGAAGATGCATCTCTTTTGTTTGTTTGTTGACTATTGACTATACATATTGTAGACATATACAGTACATTTATGTAATAGCTGTTTCAGGTTCGAATCCGTGCGAGATTCTGTAATGTACAGTTGTGCATTCGTTCAGAACTTACTTTTCTCCTGTTTTATGGGCTCTGCAATTGTCAATTGTGTTTCATATATGTTAAAGCCTGCATTTATATTGCCATTTTGCTCTGTAGGAGAGGCGACCTTTACATCCCCATTAGGCTGGTTGACATGCCCATTCAGCTGGCCCTCGATCTTCTCTGTTTGGTCAGCTGTAAGCTCATCTAATTTTTCCTCAGAGCTATGAAGTTGCTCGAGCACAGCCTGTGCTATCGGTATCATCATGGCTGTTGTAGCAGTATTACTGATCCACATAGACAAGAAAGCTGTAACAATCATAAATCCCAGAAGCAACCTAGAGAATAAAAACAAATGAGCGTTATGAGGTCAATTTACACTTTGGTATGCTTTGAACATTTGGCCAAGATTTATCAATAGGAAACATAAATTCATGTCTCGGGAAGATAGCAACCAATCACAGCTCCATGTCGCCACTGTATGTGGTATTACAGCTTAATCTTATTACAATTACTTAAATTAAGAAATCCACAAAGTTAGATATGTTGCTTGAAGGAAATGTCTACTATACAGTAGAAATCTTTTTCTTAAAGGACCCTATTAAAAAAATAATAATAATATATATATATATATATATATATATATATATAATTTTTTTTTATTTATTTTTTGCTTTAAAAAAGTTATATGACTACTATTACTATATTAATATGTTACTAATATGTATATATATATATATATATATATATATATATATATATATATATATATATTATTATTTTTTTTTTTAAAAGTGTAGCTTTTTTTTTTCATTTGTATTTGTAAGTACTTCTGGTGCCTGGCAGCAATAAGGGGCAACATGGCCTCTTTGCTACCACCACCATTTGTGTTGGGAACTGCAGGGCTCTAGGCTCTGCAATTCATGATCTACTGCTATCTTCTAGCACTGCGGCAAAGGCTGCTGGACACCAGGATTGGGCAGTTGTGTCTGGCAGCCTCTTCCCCCTGTTTACGGTATATAAGGATATACAGTACATGGCGGGCGGCATCCTGCTCTGTTTAGCACTGTGCAGACAAAAACAGTAGTGGTAGCAGAGAGGCCATGTCGCCTCTTATTGCAACAAAGTAATATAACTTTATTAAAGCAATCTATTAAAAACTATTTTTTTTTGTCTCTGAAGTAGCCCTTTAATCTTAAGCTTTAACCAATGAACAGCTGAACACAACAACAAGTGTTCAAATAATCTGCAACATAGGGTTAATTAAGAATTAAATTCTACATTAAATTGAGTTGTCTATCATACATGGTGGATATGCCACGTCCTCCAAAGCAGGAGATGTTCTTTGTAGTCACTGTCTGCTCTGGAAGGTTGAAGGGGTGTTCCCACCACTTCTATCACCTGTCTGCAGGAGTGGTCAGAACCCCACCAATCACGAGAACAGGGGTCCCATGTCCCCCGGGTTAAATGAAGCAGTGGTTGGAAATGCATAATGTTGATCAATTCACTTCTGACCACTGGAGCCCCTTCCCCCACAATTTTTAGACGAGAGACTCTGACATACTAGTGGCGGGCCAAACATGCATGCCGCCGGACCATTTATATGCAATATATGTTCTATAGAGATTGAATGGAGCGCTGGTGCACAGCATGACCTGCTGCTCTATCCAGTGGGGATTTTGGGGTTATGATGGGCCCCAGCCATAAGACTCCCCATGATCTCCTAATTATGCCCTATACTGTGGATAGGGCATAACTTTTTGGGATGGGAAAACCCTTAGGTTCCTGAGTGGGAGGCTAGTGTGTATTAGTGCCCAACAATATCTCTTTTACAGCTTGCGAGTATCAACTACCCCTGTGACCCAAGTGCACAGAAAAATTCCATAGGGCGGAAACTCACAGAGCAGGTTTGACTCCCACAATCAGCAATACCCTTAATGCTATCCTCTTGTGCAAATTCCATTTTTCTACGGAGATTGCCACTAGTAGCCCTCCAATAAATAACATGTTAGTATCCTTCAGGTATTGACTGCAGACCTGAAATAAAAAAAAAAGCAGAAAGAGAAATTTGATATTTTAAGTGTATGTGATTTCTAGATTATGAATAAATGATAATAGTATTTTCAGACCTGTTCATTTTCTACTGGCTAAGACTATAAAATAGCCATGCTTATACAACATCATGATTCCTGAAGAATCCAAACTATTTGCTATCAGGACAGACCAAACCCATCTGATACAAAGCTGAGGAACTTACACGTCTTTGACCAAAACTGTGAATATTGACAACAATCACCATTTTATGTGTAAAAATTGTCAATACAAAACAAGAAACAAAAACTTATTGCACGAGAGAAGATATCTTACTGCTGTGGAGTCCATGATACCCATCATTGGAAATAGCACCACTGGGAAGAGGGCGGTAACAGCCAACGGGAGAGCTTCTGTGCACCAGAATAGAGCCATTATAATGATCACATAGCCACAGCTTGCTTCCTGCATAGAAATATAGAGAAACATAAGTGTTACATAAACCTACAGCAATGTTAGCCCCTTCTTAAGACAAGTGGTCATTGATGATGTCCTGACAGCTCATCATCAAGAAACCTGCAATATTGTATGTTTTTAGTAGTACCAGCTTTGGAATTTGACACTTTTCTGAAGTTCACTCAACACAAATCAGATGCAATAGAGAATAGGAAAGGAAAGGTCATAAGGAAAGGTTGGGTCAATCAGTGACTTGCAGCTTGGGACCTTCGACTTGCTATTTGTAGTCCACTGCTCTTTAAAGCTACTACTAGACCGGTGGCTAAGCACTCATCTGCATAGCCTTTATAAAGTCTAATGGTGCGGCCTCCTAAATTCATGATAGTCGCCTACACATTCCTGTTTACATAGGAGTATTAGCGGGTGACTACCGATAATTTTAATGTCTGCACAAAAGATGTGATCAGCCAATGAAAGAGAGACTTCTTGTTCATCAGCTGCTCACTGGACCTTTTAGGCGGGCAGATTATTGTCAGTGAAGGCTCCTGTCTGCTGATAACTAGTCGGTGTAAAAGGAACCCAAGTTAACCATATTAAAAAGTAGTTTGGGTGGATGTATATATAGAAAATAAATAGTTCTTTTTCCAGTTTTTAGCTGTTTCATAATGCATTAGAGCCAAGCCAATTACTTTTATTGCAATAATATAACAGCACATTTGGAGGAAGTTCCAAGGTTCACAAAGGTTATTCCTTTCAATTCTTTTTCATGGCATTCCAGCCAACAACGTGAGTAAGATTACTTGTATTGTAATCAGGAAGTATGATTCAAAAGATCATCAGCCAGGTGACATGATTCTTAAAGGGAACCTGTCACCAGTTTCATACTACTCAAATCACAGGCAACATAAAACACTGGCAGGCTTCCCTATCATAATGGTCTATGATTCACTCATAGTGGCTTTGCTGTTTTAGAGTAATCATAGTTGGAACTATAGGACCAGTGCTTTGAGATATTGGGGTGGTCTGCTGACCCTAACTAACAGATTTCTCCCTACTTACATAAAGGGAGAGTTTTGTCAATCAGGACTGGGAACCACCCCAATGAATCATAGTCCTCATTCTAGCTGAGGTTACACAGCCCAGCTGTTCAGAGTGATTTGTACACTGATGTGATAAAGGAGCCTATCAGTGATTCATGCTGTCTGTGGTTTGGACAGCATTAATCTAGGGACTGATACAATGGTAGAGGTTTTACTATTTTCAAAATTACTCCATTAATCTTTTTTCTAAAATAAAGCAGATACTAAATTTAAAGTCTAAGCGCATTAAAGAAGATTTAACAATAGTTTAGTAGGGTATATGAACATCAAAGTATCAAAATATTGTCCAAGACATTCACTTTTCTACCAACTAATAGACTTTAGGTGCTGTACATCTGAAACACTATACAGTTACACTGTTACAGAGGACCTGTAATCATTATCAACTCAAGAAATGAGATGTTGCTATCATAAAATAGCTGAGAGTGCCCTGATTAGACAATTCTTTGCAGATTCATGATACCTCCATTTGTTGCAGAGATATGAGGATTTATAGTTTGTCTGAAGATTCACGTAATAGTCAGATGGGTGTGAACTTCATTTTTATAAAGTGGGTGAATATCAGATAATTGGCATGATTATACATTTAGGTGTACCTATTGGGAACTCTGCTAAAAAGTGCAAGGTTTCCTTAGACCACACCGACCACGGTGTATATGGGGTGAACTGCCCGGGGGGGAGCGCGGCTCCCCTCCGGGCAGAGGCAGCGGGAGGAGGCTGTGTGACACAGCCTCCTCCTGCTGCCCGATCGCCGCTAGGGACAGAGGGGGGAGGCAGGGAGTGTATGATTTTCCGGGAACGTCATTTTGCATTTCCCGGAAGGTCCTTTTGCGGAAAGGGGTTAATGGGCAAATACCACTTAGCCACTGTGACAATAGCTGAGAAGGTGGACTACCACACCCCTTAGCTAACACAACTTGGCTGCCCTGGGTTACCACAACACAAATGAGTGCAGCTCAAGCATGCTCAGGTGTGCATAACTGACATTTGAATTGATGGCTAAAGAAGAAGCCCTAAGGAGTCATTGAAAGAGGTTGTTGGCAAAATCTCATGATTCATGGCCTCATTCATCCTCCCTTCAATACGTTGCAGTCATCCTGTCCCCTTTAGAGAAAAGCACCCCCAAGGTATGATGTTTCCACCTCCATGCTTCGCGGTTGTGACTGTGTTCTTGGAGTTGTACTTATCCTTCTTCTTCCTTCAAACTTGGAAAGTGGAGTTGATACCAAAAAGTTCTATTTTGGTCTCATCTGCCCACATGTTCTTCTCCTATGCCTCCTCTGGATCATGCAGATGGTCATTGGCGAACCTCACCTTGTCCCTGGCGTCCTTAGACAGCTCTTTTTTCTTGGCTGTTGTGAAGAAGTTGGACAGTATATGGACAGGTGTTTATTTTACACAGGTAACAAGTAGAGATGAGCGAATTTGCCAAAGTTCGGGTTTGTAAGAACCTGAACTATCGGCTTCTGATTCCCGCTGTCTGCAGCCTCCGTGACAGGGTGGATACAGCCTAAGGACCGCCTGGAAAACTGGGATACAGCCTATGCCAATGTCTGTATCCCAGTTTTCCAGGCGGTCCGTAAGGCTGTATTCACCCTGTTCACAGAGGCTGCAGACAGTGGGAATCAGAAGCCGATAGTTCAGGTTCATACGAACCCGAACTTCGGCAAATTCGCTCATCTCTAGTATCAAGTTCAAACAGGTGCAATCAATACAGGTAATGAGTGTAAAGTGGGAGATGTTTTGGAAGTAAAATTGACAGGTCTGTGAGAGCCAAAAGTCTTGCTGGTTGGTAGGTGATCAAATACTAATTTAGTGCAATAAAAAAGTTTTATTATGTGATTATCTGGAATTTTTATTGATTCTGTCACTCACCGTTGCAGTGTACCTACAATAAAAATGACAGACCTCCCCATTGAAGTCAATTAAATCAAATAAAAAAAGGATGTCTTTTTCAATAGAAAAAGTGAACACCTTTTCTGTTTTTTTTACGTAGTGTGAACATAGTCAAAATGTGGTCCCCTAAGGTCAGGGATCGGTGCCCCCTCAGGCAATGGACTTATCTCACCTTATAGATGACGCACTGCTGAACTGCAAAACATAATTTTGTTCCAACGGTGTATTGAGGTGAATAAATGCAAAGTCCATAGAGTTTATCTTTTAAATAAGCACCAACAGACCGGGCCAACCTAACTAATCAGTGATGATGATAATTAATAAAAAATAACTAAAAACTAAAAAGAGTATGCTGTCTGTCTCTGACACATGGAAAATACAATAACATATTAACCAATAAAAGAAATAAATTAAAGTATTAGGGTAGCCTCACAAGTACAGGATTTGCAGCGGATTTCACGCTGCAAGTTTGCAGCAAAATCCGCTGCGAATTCTGTTACTATCAGTGCATGGCCCCGCCGCAGTTACTGATTGGGTAAGAGGAACCAATGGGAGCCTCACATGCAGCCCCGGTGCCGAGCAGGTATTGTACTGTTTGCTGTGGGCTGCAAGCGGCGGGGGGGTTAAAGGGGCTGGGTTACATACTCGCAGCAGAATGAAAATTCGCAGCGGATTTAGTTGCAAACTAGAAGCGTGAAATCCCCTGTGAATCCAGTCCGTGTGAAACTACCCTTAAAAGGGTATCTCAAACATATGTAACACATTCGCAGGAAACAGCAGAGCTTGACACGTAATTGGCCACATAATGTAGTAAAATCAAAACACGGTTAATCAAGAACTACTGAAATTTTCCCAAAAGTACAGGTGGAACACAAAAGACCATGGGGTCATTTATTACTGTTGTGCCCCAGGGCAGATCTTGGATTAAAAGCAGCTATCCGAAGGTACAAGTGGTTTGGTGTGTTTAGATTGTGGGTACAGATTAGCTTTAAAGGGTATTTCAGCGGGGGCATTTTTTCCTGGGACCAGGGAGGAGGTGGCTGAGGGAAACGACGTCCACTCACCTTCCCGGTACCAGCGGTGGGCCCCGCATCGCGGCGCTCCGGTCCCCAGACACTTCCTGGTGTCTGACGCGAGCCCGAGACAATACGCTCAGCCAGTCAGTGACAGAGGCAAGATCTGAGCGGACTTGAAACGAATCCCGCCTCCGTCACTGACTGGCTGAGCGGACCTGAGACGTCACGTCTCGGGCCCACGTCAGACACCAGGAAGCGGCCGGGAACCGGGGACCAGAGCGGGGACCTTCATTGAACACCTTACACCTGACTGTGATCTGGCCTTTCAAGGAAATGGTTGGCAATTTTTATAAGAAATGCATATATATGATGAACTAACTTACTACTGATTTGTGATGTGTCTATTTTTCATATTGCTGAAGACCCGCCATCCTGCTTCCCTGTCCTTTCACCGCAGCTTAGGTAATTCCATCTATGAAATGGCTGCACACAGAGGAGCATGTCATATACATACTGCCTGAGCTGCACTGAAAGGACAGGAGCACAAACAGACAGATCTGGAATCGGCAAAGCAGCAGTAAATCCCATTAGTTTACAGTTTAAATGCATTTCATAAAAGTGTACAACCTCTTTAAGATGACCGTGCACATTCAATAATGTTTCGGACAACTGTTATCTCTCCTGACTTCAGTGAATACATGAATGTTGGCATGGCTGAACATTCCTGTTTCCTTTATGGGGAGGGGAAGGGTAAGCTGCAACCAGAAAGCTGTGGTGCTGGGTTATTGCTTCCAGAACAATAGGGTTGGATGGTAAAAACCCAATGTGCTCGACCCTTCTTGGCGGAGAGTCAAAAGGCCACCATGCAGCATAGTCAGTCAGCTAAACCCACAGATGGTTGCATATTCTACCGCCTTTAGTCTGAGGTCCTGTTACATAGAGAGGTTATCTGTAGTGATGAGCGAGCATGCTCGCCTGAGCTTGGTACTCGTTCAAGTATTAAAGAACTCGATTGTACTCGATGGTACTCGTTACTCGGACGAGCATCTTGCAAAGCTTCAGGTTCGAGTTCGATAAAACAGCTAAACAATTGTTTGTTTAGCTGTTTTGTTTTAATAAAGTTTCAGCTCCCTGGGAAAGCAGGGAATCAGTAATACAGGGATCGGCATTACCAGGGTTAGCGATCCTCTGCAATAATGCTGATCCCTGTATTGGTTAATATATTTAATTAATAAAACAAAATTTCGTTGTTCGATAGTTTAATTAAAACGAATCCATACTTGTGCAATTAAATATACTGTTAAAATAAATACAGTGGTACCTTTGTTCTTGAACTACTCAAACTGCTTGGAACTCAAACTGTATTTTCAAGAAAAGTTTGCTTTGGTTCTCAAACTCTGTTTGGTTCGCAAACACTTTTCGGGCTCCCAGTCTTGAAGTACTCGGTATCTAAACGTTTTTCTGTGCATGGATGGTGGGTTTTAACTAGTGAGTTTAGCAATTGTGAGGCTTCACAAGCAGTACAGTACTGTATAAGATTGCTGGAGTGCATATACAGTACAGTAGTAGTACAGTCAGTGCATCACCATCTCCCATGCTGGGATGTACTGGGATGGGGGGGGGGGACTCTATACAGTAAAGGATGAGTGAGGAGTTAGTGACTACTGTAATATAATTGCTGGCTTTGTTGAATGTTTCTTGTGTATAATGTACTGTACAGTATATAGTGCCGTAGTGCTGTTCTGTAATGTACTGTAGAGATTACACCGGACACTTATCAATGTAATAAATGAGTATTGTAGGTAATTATTGGTGGCTGCTGGAGCCAATTAAACACATTTACATTATTTCCTATAGGAAAACACTGCTCGGTTCTCAAACTGCTTGGTTTTCAAACTGCCTTCCGGAACCAATTAAGTTTAAGAAACGAGGTACCACTATATATATATATATATATATATATATATATATGTATATTTATATATATATATATATATATATATTTACAGTATATTTAATTGCAAAAGTATGGATTTGTTTTAATTAAACTATTGAACAACTAAAATAACTTTTTTAGAACGAAAAAGTGTTTTATTAATTAATTATATTAACTATTACAGGAAGCTTCCGGTTCATATTGCCGGTAATAGAGCTCAATGTAATAATTAATACTTTACTTTAATTAAAACATTAAATGTTTCTTCGAATTATGCTATCACAATAGCATTATTAGAAGAAACATTTTGATTCATATGTGCGCTCAGCTGATTGGCCGAGCGCATATATAAAGAGCAGGTCCGCGGCACAGTGACTTCATTGTGCGGCAGACCGGCGAAGAGATAAGCTCTCCCCACCCCCTCCCCTGCACTGCACCCATCCCAGCAAGGAAGGGGGTCACTTAACCCCTTCCTTGCTGGTATGGGTGCAGTCTGACATCAGTCTGGCACCCAAGGGGTTAAGGGGGATGCAATGCATCCTCCCTTAACCCCTTGGGTGTCAGACTGTAAGCAGCGATCTCTAAAGATGCTGCATACTGTAAGGTGCACAACACTGCTCACAATGATGGGTGTTGTGCTCTTGTTTGAGTGTTTTTTGTGTGTTTCTCCCTTTTTGTTTATCAGATATCGGTATCCTGTGGATTACCTCGGATTCGCTGGACTACGTCGATGACCAGCGGTTGTTTCTTTACTTTATAGACTTAGTAGTGGAAGCCGTAGACGGCTTCCACTACTAAGTCAGGGCTTAGTGTTAGCCGGTATAAAATGGCTAACACTGAACCCCCCATTACTACCCCAGTTCCCAATGCCACCAGGGGTACTGGGAAGAGTCGGGTGCCAGTGGTCCTTGAGCGTCAAAATTGGCGCTCCTGGAATGGGCGGCAGCAGGCTGGTAATATTGAGGCTGAGGAGGGCCTAAACCAATGGCCCTTCCCACCCTGGTGTTACCAGGCTGCTGTTGCTTGGTTTTTAACCCAGCTGGTTATGAAAATAGGGGGAACCCTATATGTTTTTTATTAAATAAATAAATAATTTGAAAAAAAAAAAAAAAAAACGCATAGAGTCCCCCCTATTTTCATAACCAGCTGGGTTAAAAACCAAGCAACAGCAGCCTGGTAACACCAGGGTGGGAAGGGCCATTGGTTTAGGCCCTCCCCAGCCTAAATTTTACCAGCCTGCTGCCGCCCAGTCCAGGAGCGCCAATTTTGATGCTCAAGGACCACTGGCACCTGGCTCTTCCCAGTACCCCTGGTGGCATTGGGTACTGGGGTAATTATGGGGGGGGTTAGTGTTAGCTAGTATAAAATGGCTAACACTAGGCCCTGACTTAGTAGTGGAAGCCGTCTAATAGACGGAATCCATTACTAAGTCTATAAAGTAAAGAAATAAAGACAACACACAAGAGAATTTTTTTTTTATTCAAATAAAAACACCTCACACCCCTCATTGACCATTTTATTTAAAAAATTGACGCAGTCCAGCGAATCCGACGCAATCCACAGGATACCGATATCTGAAAACCAAAAAGGGAGAAACACACAAAAAACACAAACAGGAGCACAACACCCATCATTGTGAGCATACCTTACAGTATGCAGCATCTTTACAGATCCCTGCTTCCAGTCTGGCACCCAAGTGGGTAAAGAAGGATACATTGCATCCACCTTAACCCCTTGGGGGCCAAACTGATGTCAGACTGCACCCATACCAGCAAGGAAGGGGTTAAGTGGGGAGAGCTTTATACTCACCCTCCGAAGTCCGATGTTGTCTCTTCGCCGGTCCGCGGCACAATGAAGTCACTGTGCCGCGGACCCGCTCTTTATATGTGCGCTCAGCCAATCAAAACTACAACTCCCAGAATGATCCTGTGTGTCTGTAGTAATACTGCAGCTCACAGCGTGCTCCTGTTTAGCTGTGGTAGAAATACAACTCCCAACATGCTCCTGTGTGGCTGTGGTAGAAATACAACTCCCAGCATGCTCCTGTATGGCTTTGGTAGAACTACAACTCCACCATCCTAAGCTTCCCCCCCCCCCCCGAAGCTCCTCTTCCGGACCATAGACAGATGAGTAGTATGATAATCCACCTCTTCCTCATGGGCAAAGACAGTGTCATCCTCCAGCAGCAACAGCTCCCCACGGACCAGATATAACAGCAGCATATAGTCCCGCCCGCCACCGCTCTGAGGGACAGTGAACTGGCCCCCTGTGTAAAAAGTCTGGAGCCCTTTGATATACACTAAGTGGGGGCTATACACTTGGGGGGGGGGCATTTGCCTTCTCTGCCTAGGGCACCAAAAGTCCTTGTCCCGGCCCTGGCTGTCACTCTGGTCTAATCACAACAAAGGACTCAAGGTCCTTTTAGACCTACAGATTTATCGGCCATAGAGGCCAGAAATGAGCGCTGATCAATAAGATCGGCATTCATTTTAAGTGCCTTTACACAGGCCCGGGCTGCACAAACAATCCATGTATCATTTGTGCAGCTCTGGAAATTTAAAGTGGTAGTTCAGCAAAAAACATCTTTCAAATTAACTGGTGGCAGAAAGTGCCAGAGATTTGTAATGTACTTCTATTAAATAATCTCAAGTCTTCAAGTACTTATCAGCTGCTGTAGTTCTTGCAGGAAGTGGCATATTCTTTATAGTCTGGTGTGCAGGAGAGGTTTTCTATGGGGATTTACTACTGCTCTGGACAGCTCCTTACATGGACAATGGTGGCAGCAGAGAGCACTATGTCAGACTGGAGAGAATAAATTACTTCCTGCAGGACATAAAGCAGCAGATAAGTAACGGAAGACTTGTGGCACAGGTTGATTTGAAAGATTTTATTTTTTTTTATAAACTTCCTTTTTAAAAATCAGTTTAAAAATTGTAATCTTGCACATCTTCTCCAGTCCTCAAGTCTTAAGAGAAACAGAAATGTAATAGTGAGTAGGCTCTTAAGTAGTCTGTACCAAACTAATATGTTGGGAAGTGTATAGGTAGATAGTGTATAAATACTTGCATGCCAATAAAAATTTAATATGCAATAAAAATATCCATAGATAAAATTCATAAGAAAAAGACATAAGAAAAGACATCCTAGTAACCAGGGATGAGCAAACTGAACCGTAACAAACCCGATTTGTTACGAACTTTACAAAAAGTTTGGTTTGTCACCGAACCGAACTTTGAGAAAGTTTGTAACGAATCTAGTTAAAATAACAACAACAAATAAAATCACAGAATAGACCAGGATACAAGGGATTATCTATATAATAAAAATGAAAGTATGTCTGTCTGTCCCGTATAGACTTCTAAACGCCTGAACCGTTTGACCCCAAATTTGGCCAACAGATACATTGGGTGCCCGGGAAGAGTGAAGGTCCTGTCCCCGCCAGATGTACAGGAGGGGAGGGGCAGGGGGAAGAGCGCCCCATAGAGATAAATGGGAAAATCTCCACACTGCACACACAGGTGCCCAGAGGAAACGGCAGTTGGGAGCCTTAGCAACCAATAGGATTACTACTTTCATTTTCACAGGGAGCTGGAATCTGAATGGTTGCTAGGGCAACTGCCTCACAACATCCACAGAAATAACTGGTAGACCCCCTACTCCATCTATACAGTACATGTATACAAGACCCCCTACTCCATCTATACAGTACATGTATACAGGGCCCCCTACTCCATCTATACAGTACATGTATAAAAGACCCCCTACTCCATCTATACAGTACAGGTATACAGGGCAGTATTACCAGCTGCTGCTGCCCTAAGCACTAAACCTGAAGACGCTCCATCCTCACTCACCAATTAGCATTGTTTGCAATTAGCAAGATTGGTAGATTGGTAGGTAATAGCTCCAGACGTCACATTTACCACTGCCACACCAGACCTGACCAATACCCCCTTACTGTGAGTGGATAACTCACCATACCAGACCTGACCAATACCGCCTTACTGTGACTGGATAATACTGCCATACCACACCTGACCAGTACCACCATACTGTGACTGGATAACACCACCATACCATACCTGACCAATACCGCCACACTGTGACTGGAGAACACCGCCATACCAGACCTGACCTGACCAATACCGCCATACTGTGACTGGACAACACTGCCATACCACACCTGACCAATACCGCCATACTGTGACTGGATAACACCACTATACCAGACCTGACCAATACTGCCACACTATAACTGGATAACACCGCCATATCGGACCTGACCAATACCGACACACTGTGACTGGATAACACTGCCATACCAGACCTGACCAATGCAGACACACTGTGACTGGATAACACCGCTATACCAGACCTGACCAATATCGCCATACCCCCCTCGAAAAGACACCAGATTTTCTGGCAAGTCTGAACGGGAGGGTACTGCCCCTCTGCAAGGTGCTACCCTAGGAACCAGACCATGGGTGCCTAATGGTAAATACGACACTACAGGTATACAGGACCCCAAAACTATACACTACAGGTGCACAGGACCTCCACCAACTATATACTACAGGTATACAGGACCCCAAAACTATACACTACAGGTATACAGGACCTCCCCCAATGATATACTTCAGGTATACAGGACCTCCAACAACTATATACTACATGTATACAGGACCCCAAACTATACAATACAGGTATACAGGAACCCAAAACTGTACACTACAGGTATACAGGACCTCCACCAACTCTATACTACAGGTATACAGCACTCCCACCAACTCTATACTACAGGTATGGAGCACCGCCACCAACTCTATACTACAGGTATACAGGACCCCAAACTATACACTACCGGTATACATAACCCCAAAACTATACACTACAGGTATACAGGAACTCCACCAACTATATACTACAGGTATATAGGACCACAAACTATACACTACAGGTATACAGAACCCCAAAACTATACACTACAGGTATAGAGGACCTCCACCAACTCTATAATACAGGTATACAGCACCTTCACCAACTCTATATTACAGGTATACAGGACTCCCAAACTTTACACTACAGATATACAGCACCCCCACCAACTCTATACTACAGGTATACAGGACCCCGAACTATACACTACAGGTATACAGGACCCCAAAACTATACACTACAGGTATACAGGAACTCCACCAACTATATACTACAGGTATATAGGACCCCAAACTATACACTAAAGGTATACAGGACCCCAACTCTATACTACAGGTATACAGGACGCCCAAACTTTACACTACAGGTATACAGGACCCCATAACTATACACTACAGGTATACAGGAACTCCACCAACTATACACTTCAGGTATACAGGACCTCCACTAATTCTATACTACAGGTATACAGCACCTTCACCAACTCTATACTACAGGTATACAGGATCCCCAAACTTTACACTACAGGTATATAGGACCTCCACCAACTATACATTACAGGTATACAGCACCAACTATATACTACAGGTATACAGGACCCTGAACTATACAATACAGGTATACAGGACATTCACCAACTATACACTGCAGGTACAGGACTTCCTAAACTGTACAGTACAGGTATACAGCCCCCCCAACTATACATTACTGGTATACAGGACCTCTCTCAACTATACACTACAGGTATACAGCCCCCTCCCCCCCAACTACACACTACAGGTATGCAGGACCCCCCCAACTATACACTATAGGTATACAGCCCCCTCACCCCTCTACTATGCACTACAGATATGCGGGATCCCTAAAAACTATACACTGTATGTATACAGAACTCCTCCAACTATGCACTACAGGTATACACTAATTCCACTGTTTAACTCAGATGAAACAATACCATTAGATTGGCCTCCTGGGCACTTTAAAACAAATCTAATTAAAACACTGACACTTTATACCTAGGCAGTGCCGGGTACATTTTCTAGTTACTCCTATAATCTCTTGTATCCTGGTTTTCTGTGAATATCAAGATGTGTGATGTCATCCTTGTTAGGGTGAGACCTTAAATTAGTCTCCTCAGATATACCTGGGTTCTGCCTAATCAAAAATGTAATGTGACAGCTGTTTGTAAGTATCAATCAAGACACATAAAAGCAACTTCAGTGTTCAAGCTGATCTACTTTATTAAGTGAAAATCTCAGTTTATATCTTTACAATAAAGCTTCAAAATAAAATAATAGGAGAACCCCGTTTAGCCGCAACCAAAAAAGTTTTAAAAAAAAAGACAGTCCAAAAAAAGTCCCATCACTGTCCCAGGGGAAAAAAAAAAAAAAAAAGTCCCATCGGCTCTCCCATCACTGCACAGTTGTGTAGAAAAATGTTGGAGACTCATTGGGATTCTTGGTGTCCAAGACAGTGCACCCCAGTGTTGATGTCTGGTTCTTTAATTATGGGCAAGGGCAGTACATGTCTTTTACTGCCCATTGGGTCAACATCCTCCCAGAAGACCATCAGAAAGCTAGCCCATTCTTGCCACTGTCACCTCCCTGATGCTTTAGGGGGCCAGTTCTGCCTCCACCACCTTGCAGCTATCTGCCACTTTGACTGCAGTCCAACCTGCCCCGGTGTCTTACCAATGATGTCAGGACCGGCACTCTCAGGCTGTCCTCCATTTTGTGAGCCTGGGTGAATGGAGCCACAGTGGGTAGGATCTCCTCCGGACCATCAGGGAGGAGATACATGAATGGCTGACCCCACATCAACTAACAGTGGGAAGTGTTGTAGCCGACAATGGGAGGAACATTGTCTCTGCAGTGCAGCAGGGGGGGCTGGGTCATACACCTTGTATGGCACATGTAATAAACCTCATAGTGCACAGGTTTCTGCCAATTGTTGATCCCTTTTGAGGACGCAACTTTTTTTGTGAGCAGGCATGACTATGGGATCAACGACATCATCCCACTCGTCCGTGTTCTGGAAAGTGCGCTGAACAACATCATCTGCGAGGATTCCCAGACCACCACCCCAAGGCTGAACATCCTCCCCATCCTCCGTCAATTGTCTGTTCTCAACCATACTGGCCTGGGTACAATCAGGTACTGCCTCCTCCTTCTCCTCAAATAGTCTGTTCTCAACCATACTGGGCTGGGTGCAATCAAGTGCTACTGCCTTCTCCTCCTCCGTCAATTGTCTGTTCTAAACCATACTGGGTCCAATACAGTACTATTACTGCTGCTGGTTCCACTGTCAAATGTCTGTTTTCCACCCTACTTGGTCCAAGGAACTTTGTGTCCTATATCCTGTGTAATCACTTACACCTTGGCTAATTTTTTTTCACTATTTTTGCACTTTGATTTTTTCCACTTTTTTCATTGTAATAGCAACTGCAACTAAACAAAACTATACCCTATCAGACTCCCACTATTGTAGCTGCAATTATTCAGCCGTTATAGCAAGGTTCGTTTTAGGTTTGGTTTGTACGAATCCGAACTTTACGAAAGTTCGCCGGATCGAACCGAACCAAAATTTTTTAAAAGTATTCAATAATAGGGAGCCATAATTAGCTGTCCGTGCAGGGCTCTTTGCACTGGAAGCTCTGATCATGTAAGATGTAAAACAGTCTATTGTACAAAATCCTAAGTTCATATAGCCTGTGGTCTTTTTTGCTGATGTGCATAGACGTATAAATAGTGATCTTGTATCTTTTATAGAAGTCGATATACAGATTAGTTCTCTGTATATGTAGTTGTTCAAACAGTAGGTCAGTGTAGTTAGTTTATAGTGGTGGATAATCCACCTCTCACCCGAATTCTAGCAGCTTTTCGGCTGGATAGGGAACTGGTCAGTCGGTTATGCGATTTTCCGTTCCTCGCTGTATCTAACATGGGCTCCACACAGACCAGCGAACACAGACGGCACGGACACATGTTAGATACAGTGAGTAATGGAGGATTCCATAACCGACTGACCAGTTGCCTATCCAGCCGGAAAGCTGCTAGAAGTTGGGTAAGAGGTGGATTATCCACCGCTATAAACTAACTACACTCACCTACTGTTTGAACAACTACATATACAAAGAACTAATCTGTATATCGACTTCTACAAAAGGGAAACATGAATATGCAAAAGAAGAGCCCGTGGAGCCTTATTTAGGAGTCTTGAAACACAGGACCATTCAGATATCCCTTCGGGAAGGACCCAGCCAAGGGGAGGCTACTTTAGGAAAACCACCATATTAAGTGGCCAAATAAGTCAATGTAATGACAAGGAAAAAAACTAAGGCTAGGTATCTATCCACCTAACCAGAATCCTGCTCCACACTGATGAGGGGCAACACCCCGAAACAGCTGTCTGTGGGTGGATTGGCTTATAGGGCCACTTAATATGGTGGTTTTGGTGGTTTCCATACAGGAGCCACCCCTTGGCTGGATCACTCCCGGAGGGATATCTGGCTAGTCCTCTGTTTCGAGACTCTTAAATGAGGCTCCACAGGCTCTTATTTTGCACAGTCATCAAGTCTGGCCTCCTGCTGTATCTTCAGGCCCCACCCCATCCATCTGTCAATCATTTTGGGAGAGGTGGAGCCTAAAAATACAGCTGGCAGCCGTTGGATAGGAGACCTGGATGCTGTGTCACATGCAGTGCAGATGTAAATAGACAATGCTGCTTGTGATCGTTTAACTGACAGTCACATACATACAGATCTATGCTGTCAGTTTTCTTTTATGCACAACCTCTGTTTACACAGGAAGACAACAGCACATTTTACAGCCTTCTCTGAAGACCGATCAGCTGAGGATCAGGCATTTTTCTTTTCCTCAGCAGATCAGTGTCACTTGCTCCTGACCGACATTCACCCTATGTAGAAGACCATTAAAATATCTCGGTGAAAGTAATAATTCTAATTGTAAGTATATTATAAAGTTCTTTTCTCTCTGTTATTTAAAGTACATGTTCCAAGAGTTTTAAAAGCAACTTGGAATCAGCAGAGCCCCCTTAACTACTATTTGATCTATAGCCCTAAGCTATTTGAATCAAGATACACACTAAAATCAGCAAATTTAATGACATATACCAGATAATATACCCAATGAGTATGCAGTTATTTATTGCTACGGAGCATTGATATTGTAGTTTATTCAATTATCCTATGAGACTAACGATAAGCTTTCCAACATCAAAGACTCCAGACAGCATAACCACTTTTAAGGCAACCACATGCACCCACAAAGATAGATTTATTTATAATCCCAAAATGTGTATCTCAAACAAAGAAACCTCTATTGCAGCATATTCCATCTCCAATCAGTGCTGCTATTTTCTTTTAATAAAGGAATATATTTGGTAATTAATTAAATCCAAGGAATATCCACAGATTTCCAGGCCAACATTACCACTTGCCATACACAGGAAAGTGCAGCATCCCTGCAGAGGCCCAGGAATACTTTACACTGATAGATTGCCACCCCTGGCATCTTTTCAATTACATAACACGTGTCTACCATATTTCATATCACAATGTGTTAGCTATAGCTATAGATAGCACTGGAGACAACCCTATTAGACTGCCTTAAATGTCCTTACCTGGGTTAGGAAGGCTTTCCATCACTATAAAATACTACAACCCATGTCAAAATTCTAGCTATAGCAATTCCCACCTGCTCATGTATCCCCTCTTTCTAAGTCCCCCACCAGGTTATTTACAACTCATCACAAATATTTAATAAATACATTTAACTAATTTCTACGGTGTTGCTTTTTAAATGCACTACATCCTTAGATACATATATAATAGGTGTATTTTTACATCTTGCATATCCAAAGGTTAATCAGTAAAAAAATAAAAAAGGCCCATCAATTTGACTCCATTGTTTACATGGAGTATATATGAGAACTGTGTCCTATGTAAGTAGATAGCACAAAGCATGAGCCGCGAGCCTTCTCTCATCAATACGGTTCATAGGTCTGAATACAGTTACATACCTGAATGTATTTATTAACTTCATTTAAAGATCATTCCTGCTAGTTTCCAACATTTTACCTGAGCGAGGCAATGCTTTATGTATTCATATATACTTCCCTTAGATTATAACAAAGGGCGAAACAAATACAATAAATACATTTGCCAATGCGTCCCCACTATATACTCTCCCCCTATAATGTATACTACTTTTATGTTTATTTATGCAGCTGCAATGCATCCATTTGTGCTGTTCATATAGGAGTTAAGCAAACAAAATATACACATTTTTATACAAGAATATATAGCAATAGAGGCATCTTTTATACACACAGATTCATAGATCTAAAGGGTAGTACTTACAGTTGTTGGCACTACGAGGGGCAACGGGAGGAGAAATATTGGGAGCAGAAAGATGATAAAATATTTCCTGTTTGCCAGGATCCATTTGCCGACAGAACCCATTTTGGCAGATTGTACTGAAGAGAGGACGAGTCTCTGGCATGAATTTATATAAACAGAGAGAAGCTCCTATGGAATTGTGGGTGTTTCCCATTAGCCTTGCATTATACCTGTTTGCCAGCAAGGAAGGAGGTGACATGAGGAAGATTAGATGATAATGACTCCAATAACAGGCTATAAACACGTGAAAAGTTTCTCTTTCCCAGTCATAAACCACTGTCAATGATTCTCAGGTACCTGCTGGTGCTGGGCCCCCTCTAGTCCCTCTGTCTTGCTAGGACACTCATTCCTATTCACAGGTTTATTAGTAAACTGTTTCTGTAGCTGAAAACAGAATTGTATGCTGTCATTTTCCACTAACCATTATAACTGTTTAGTTATAAAATAAAAACTTCTGGCTATAACAGCTTATTCCAAGGCAATCCTAAACCTAAACACTATCAAAGAAATATTCCCATAGAGAATAGGCATGGTCTGAGGCTGGGTTCACATTGCCGTTTTGCAATCATATAGGTAATGTAATAATAGTTTATTGATTTACTATCATGGATATAAAAAGAAGGGTGCATGCGCCACCTCAGTACCTCCCGAGGAAGCCAGTGAGGTGAAACGTGCGTCGGGGTCTAAGGTGGGGTTCTCCCTGTTCCACAGCACATTCACCTTATTGGCGCCTTCACACTCCTATTACTCTTTTTTTTTACAAATTGTGGGTATGTAATAATTTATCTACCTTATCAGTCAACTTTGCAGGTACTCGGTGGGCAGTGATATATATTTATTGACCATATATTGGATGTAGCATATGTGTACTGCTGCTGTGTATCTGTTTGTTTACATTTTACAAATGGCTGCTATATATTTATTGTGACTTTGCTGCTAATTACATACGGCACTTTACTACTTCACTTTATATGGATGAATTTGCTGCTGCTAGAAAAAAATGTAATTGTGATTATTATGCGGGAATGGATGGGACCCCACATTTTGTTTTTATGGATGGATTTTAATGATGTTTTAAGATAGTTACAATTGGGGGGGGGGGCATGTTTAAGTAATGCACTTTATGGTACAACATCTTTATTCTATAGGTCAGTCTGAATACAGAGATATGCATGTTTACATAACTTTTCTAAGGTTTTACTTTTTTTTTTGGGGGGGGGGGATAGGTGTGATTAAAATGTCTCTTATAACACTTATTTTTTCACTTACAGTGCTGTTGGGGGTGTCACTTTTTGTGCCATGATCTCTAGTTTTTATTAGTATCATAATTGTGAGATGGATCACTTTTTATTACTTTTTTTTCTATAATGTAATAAAAAAAAATAAGCAATACTGGTGTTTTGATTTTGATAGGACTATTGATTGGACAATTACACACGCTACAACATATAATATGTTTATTTTATTATTTTTACACGTTTTATCTATAAAATGGGAAAGTCTTTTCAAGTCCCAGCACAGCCAAACAGCACAGAGACAAGCCTCAAAACTTCTGGAACAAGGTAATTTGGAGTCATGAGGCCAAAATCTAACTTTTTTTTGCCACAGCCATTGACGTTACATTTGGAGAGGTATCAACAAGGCCTATGATGAAAGGAACACCATTCCTACCGTAAAGCATAGAAGTGGTCTGCTGATGTTTTGGGGATGTGTGAGCTGCAAAGGCACAGGAAATTTGGTCAAAGTTGAAGGAAAGATGAATGCAGCTTGTTATCAGCAAATACTGGAGGCAAATTTGCAGTCAACAACCCGGAAGCTGCGATCCAAAACACAAGGCAAAGGCGACCTGTCATTGGCTATAGCAGAACAAAGGTTTTGGAGTGGCCATCTAAGTCTCCTGTCCCACATATCATTGAGCCACTCTGGAACCCAAGTGAAACGGGTGGTGTTAAGCTTACGGCACTTGTCCCGGTGGCCAGGAGTGGTATATGCTGAACCCTGAATGTATTGAAACACACTTCTTTAAGTTAGGTGCAGGTGTAGGGTGAGGAAACACAGAGGCCAGCAATTAACTTAACCAGAAAAACATTTACTATCAAATCTTCTTAAAGTAACAGTACATGCTATACAATTCTTTCTTGAACCCCTTAAGGTCAAAGCCAATTTTCGTTTTTGCACTTTTGCTTTTTCCACTTTGTTTAACCCCTTAAGGTCAAAGCCTATTTTCGTTTTTGCGCTTTTGCTTTTTCCATTTTAAGTTTAAAAGTCCATAGCGCTTGCATTTTTTCACCTAGAGACGTATATGAGCGCTTATTTTTTGCGAAACCAATTCTACTTTGCAATGAAAGGCATTATTTTTCCATAACATATGCTGCGAAACCGGGAAAAAATCATTTGAGCTGTCAAATTGAAAAAAAAAAGAATTTGTTTTGATTTCGGGGAGTTTTGCATTTACGCCGTCCGTCCTATGGTAAAACTGACTTGTTATGCATGTTCCTCAAGTCGTTACGATTACTATGATATATAACATGTATAACTTATATTGTATCGGATGGCCTGTAAAAAATTCAAACCATTGTTAACAAATATACGTTCCTTAAAATCGCTCCATTCCCAGGCTTATAGCACTTTTATCCTATGGGGCTGTGGAAGATGTCAGTTTTTGCGCCATGATGTGTTCTTTCTATCGGTACCTTGATTGCGCATATACGACTTTTTGATCGTTTTTTATTACATTTTTTCTGGATTTGATGCGACCAAAAATGCGCAATTTTGCACTTTGGAATTTTTTTGCGCTGACGCCGTTTACCGTGCGAGATCAGGAATGTGATTAATTAATAGTTCGGGCGATTACGCGCGCGGCAATACTAAATTTGTTTATTTATTTATTTATTAATTTATATTTATAAAATGGGAAAAGGGGGGTGATTTGGACTTTTATTAGGGGAGGGGATTTTTTATTAATAAAAACACTTTTTTACTTTTTTTTTTACTGTAACTAGAAGCCCCCCTGGGGGGCTTGTATATACATAGCACTGATCTCTCATAGAGATCAATGCTGTGTATATACACAGCAAAGATCGATTAGATCGGTCATAGATTACTATCGCCTGCTGTAGGCCACAGTAATCTATTGCCGAGCCGGGATCAGCGTCATTCCGACGCTGAGGCCCGGCACTGGCAGAAGAACGGATCTCCCCCCCGCGATCGCATCGCGGGGGGGAGATCCGTCCCACTAGACACCAGGGATGTGTTTACCTAAGCCTCTAAGTGCAGCTGTCAGGTTTGACAGCTGCACTTAGAGGCTTAATTAGCAACGGGACCCGCGCCGGCTAATAGAGGCACTGCCCGGCTGCACGTGTCAGCCGGGATCAGCGCCGTTCAGAGCCGTATCAGATACGTCATGGGTCGCTAAGGGGTTAAAAGGCCATAGCACTTGCATTTTTCACCTAGAGACCCACATGAGCCCTTATTTTTTGCAAAACCAATTGTACTTTGCAATGACAGCCATTATTTTTCCATAACATATGCTGCGAAACCGGAAAAAAATTATTTGCGCTGTCAAATTGAAAAAAAAAATCAATTTGTTTTGATTTCGGGGAGTTTTGCATTTACGCCGTTCACCCTATGGTAAAACTGACTTATTATGCATGTTCCTCAAGTCATTACAATTACAAAGATATGTAACATGTATAACTTTTATATTATCTGATGGCTTGGAATATATGTTCCTTAAAATTGCTCTATTACCATGCTTATAACGCTTTTATCCTTTGGTCTATGGGGCTGTGTGAGCTGTCATTTTTTGCTCCATGACATGTACTTTCTATCGGTACCTTGATTGCGCATATGTGACTTTTTGATCACTTTTTATAACATTTTTTCTGGATTTGATGCGACCAAAAATGTGCAATTTTGCTCTTTGGAATTTTTTTTTGTGCTTACGCCATTTACCGTGCGAGATCAGGAATGTGATTAATTAATAGTTCGGGCGATTACGCGCGTGGAGATACTAAATATGTTTATTTATTTATATTTACAAAATGGAAAAGGGGGGTGATTTGGACTATTATTATGCTGTGTATATACAATGCTGTGTATATACACAACAAAGATCGATCAGATCGGTGATAGATTGCTATGGCCTGCTGCAAGCCATAGCAATCTATTGCCGAGCCGGGATCAGCGTCATTCCGACGCTGAGGCCCGGCACGGGCAAAAGAACGGATATCCCCCCCACAATCGCATTGCGGGGGGGGGGGGGGAGATCCGTCCCATTAGACACCAGGGATGAACGGATCAAAGCCTCTAAGTGCAGCTGTCAGGTTTTACAGCTGCACTTAGAGGCTTAATTAGCCGGCGCGGAAACGGGACCGACGCCGGCTAATAGAGGCACTGCCCGGCTGCACATGTCAGCCGTGATCAGCGCCGTTCAGAGCGGGGTCCCGGCGGGACCCTGCTCTGAACATCCCCCGTGGCACCATGACGTATCAGATACGTCATGGGTCGCTAAGGGGTTAAATAAGGATGCAATACACAGAAATACTCCTAAGACCACCTAAGCCAGGTGACTTGAGGTATAATTGGTAATACTTTGAAAGATATGTCACAGCTAATTGCTGGTGGAATAATTCTTGAGAATATCACAGCTTCTTGTTGGTGGAATACAGAATGGATAAAGCCGCTGAATACTTTAATAGACTGACTGTAGTTAAATTACTCTTTAGCTAGTTACTCTGGGATGGTGATAGACAGTGAGGATCTAGGGGGCCCAATCCAGACCCTAAGGTACTCAGCTGTAGGGCTTAAAAAACTGTAACTACACCCATGGGTATGATCATCTGTCTATTGCTGACTGTGGACATAGAGTGACACTAATCAGGAATGTAGACCCCACCTTGTGGGTAGAACTAGCTGTCAGGGGGACTCCTAAGAAAAACTAGCAAGAGCAGTAGAGTTTTAGGCTATCTGTGTTTACCTAGCCGCTTACAACCTGGAATAAACTTCAGGATGAGGAGAATTGCTGCCCAGAGTGGATAGGTTTGTTACGCTTTTCTCTACCGCTAACCAAGAGGTACAGTAGCCGAACATAGCTAGGGATAAGGTTCATGCACACTCTGATTTAGTGTAAGAACCCACAAGAGGATCCTGGCCTCCAGGCCAGGCAGTGAAAGAATATCCTCAGTAGGCTCTCTCTTGAGTAGTCTCTCACACTCAATACTCTGACCAGACTACTACTCAAAACTACTGTCACCTCAGTCTATATATTCCCAAGGGGTGCCTGATTGGACAGGTAAGCAAATAATCTAAACTGTAATAGACTACAGGAACACTGCGGAATACCCAGCTCATGGGTAAGACATAGACATAGTCATAGGAAGAATATAGTTTTACAGTTAACTCTTCTGTTACTTCTTCAGCCGTGCTAGACAGTACAAAAAACAGTGACATCTTGTGGTAGGAGTGCAGTCGACATCATTCAACCCCAGAGCATATAAACACATAAGTACCAACCTACACATGCTACATAAATGCAGTGGATGCTTTGGGACACTGCACAAATATATTACAGGCGTAAGAATGGCTGTACAAGAGGCAAATGGAAAATTCCCAACAATGTCTGCATCCCTAGAGTTCTAGAGCAAAAAAAAAAAGTAACCGGTTATCCACCCCTTAAGGGTCCAGATTTTTCCAGACAACAGAAAGCTAAACACGATTGTTCTGTTTCCTGTTATCACTCTGAGTTTATCAAAATACAAAAAGTATTATATTTTTGCTCAGTACAGAAAGCATTCAGCACTTTTTCTCATTAAATATATGCCATATTAAATATAGGTGTGAATAAAGCCTAACATGTCAGACAATTGTACATACATATGGGGGAATTGTCATTGCGTGTCCTGGCGTAAACCACCTGGTTTGCGCAAAAATATTCGCCTTTCCCCCGATGTACAGCATGAACAAATGTTTCCATTAAATGCGAGTGTAATAAAGTGGGATGACTGGTAGTTATAGTGGCTTTAACTGATTGGCACAATCAATATCTATCACCAATGTTCTGTGAAGTTCCTAGCTATGATATGTTTCATAATAATGTGTTTGATCAAACAAACATGAAATGACATGATGTTCTCTGGTACTATTCTATTTATAGCAGTTCAAGGAATCTTGATATTCAGGGATCTTCATAACATGTAAAGTCCAGCATTGTCTCATCTTTAAGTAACAAAGTCACATGCTTTCTTGGGCAAGTACTTTTTATGTGAATTCGGATTTGTGCATTATTGAAAAACCCACAGTTTTATTGGATAGGATTATTCTGGGCTGAGAGCCACAACTTGCATGTTTTAGGTTCATCATCTTGTTTTTTTTGTGTTATCTTTGAGATTAACATATATGGTAGCACACAGGTGAAAAAGCATGTTCTGTTTTCTCTTAAAGGAAACATGTCAGCTGCATATCATGCTCAGAGCTGTAGTCGTGGACAGATAACAGATAGTCAGAGGTGGAGGAGAGAGGAGATTTGCATGCTGCAGCTCAGCAATGCCTCTATGACACTTGAGCTTGGAAGGAAAACATTATTTCATAACTTTGTAAATAACCATGAACTACAAGACAGGTTTCACTTGTTTTGTCTCCCTATCTGCCTACATCTGCCCTTCTGAGCATTATGTTCCCTTTTTCAAAATTTGACCTCTATCCACATAATGAGCGGTGGATTATGAAAACGATGACTCCTACCGCTCACAAGAATGGAGGAAAATTGTATCCCTGAATTACTGGAGAGCACCATGGTTTTGTGGCCAGCAATCCATTCATTCTCTACGAAGCTCCCAAACATTGCCGAGCACAGTGCAGGATCAAAATGTTCTTTTTTCTTTCTTTCTTTTTTTGGTCTTACCCCTAAAAATCAGCTTGTTATCCCCCAGGGTAGAACTGACACATAGCATGTGCTGTAAGGAAACGGATTTGTGATGCACATAGTTATGCCAGACCCTGGTGTCAAATATGGTAAAAATAACTGATAAGATTTCAGCTGTTGATTTCCAGTGAATCTATCCAATGAATGCAGACATCTGACTGGGATTCTGGGATTCTTTGTGCCTACATTGTGAAGAGGAACGTTGCTTCAATTCGACCTGGACATCTGTGCATCAATGACCTTTGGTCATGAAGGGGTTATTATACAGTATAAGGCTATGTTCACTCTACGTAAAAGTACGGCCATTGTTGCCGATGGCAACCTTGCGGCCGGAGAGATCATCCAGCCGGCCGAGATCATCCAGCCAGAGACCGGCCGTTCCGTGACCCGGCCGGGGTCACGGATCCGCCGGTCTCTTACGTAGTGTGAACATAGCCTAAACATTAATACAGTGGGGAAAATAAGTATTTCATACGCTGCTGATTTTGCAAGTTTTCCCACCAATAAAAAATGGAGAGGTCTGTAATTTTTATAGTAGGTAAAGTTTATGGCTATGTTTACACACAGTATTTTTGCTCAGTGTTTTGGTCAGTATTTTGAAACCAAACCCAGGAGTGGATTAAAAACACAGAAAGGCTATGTTCACACACTGTTGAAATTTAGTGGATGGCATTTAATGACAAGTAATTGCTTTTATTTCAAAACAATAGTAATAGTTTGAGCCTAACATAGAGATTACTTGTTAAAGGGGTTATTCAGCGCTACAAAAACATGGCCACTTTTCCCCCTCTCTTGTCTCCAGTATGGGTGGGGTTTGGAACTCACTTCCATTGAAGTAAATGGAGCTTAATTGCAAACCGTACCTGAACTGGAGACGAGAGGGGGAGGGGGGGGAAGTGGCCATGTTTTTGTAGCACTGGATAACCCTTTTAACAGCTAAGAAGGAACATTTAATAGGTAATCAAATAAGCCTTGAGGAAATATAGCTATAAATCACTATCTAGTCTTCTTATAAGTTTGATGCAATAACAGAAATACCAGGGAAGGAACTGATTATTCTATGTCACATGGTCGATGGTTTTCAGCCCCACAAGGCACATGTTAGCACAGCTCTTCGTTAACCTCATCTGTTGTTTATTACTGATTTATGACACCTCTGCAGGATGTTATCCCTTCACATGGGATCTTTATCTTATACATTTAATGATTTTAAAATCTCCGAGTCTGCAATAAAATAGTGGATCGCAGTCAATAAAACGGTATAAACCAAAGATTGTAAGGGTGGTAAGTAAACTTGTATTCCCTATCTGCAGGGTAGGTAGTTTAGTTTTCTGACAGACAGTTTAGCTGCCTGTTATGTTTTCCTGGTATCGCTTTGCATATACACTTGCAATACAGACTCAACATACAATACTACAGGCAGTCAGGATCTGCAGAACATGTAATAAAAACTAGCTGATCGACCAATAAAAGCCCTTTTACTGGTAAAATCCCAGTATTAGGGAAGTGCATGCACTGGCTGGCTGGCTGGCTGACATCTCCCCTCTATAGGACAGTGTGATACTACATATCCTGTACTGCTGTGTTTGTCTGGTATTTCTTCTCTACAGTACAATGTGATACTACATGTCCTGTACTGCTGTGTGTGTCTGGTATCTCCTCTCTACAGTACAGTGTGATACTACTTGTCCTGTACTGCTGTGTGTGTCTAGTATCTCCTCTCTACGGTATAGTGTGATACTACATGTCCAGTACTGCTGTGTGTGTCTAGTATCTCCTCTCAACAGTACAGTGTGATACTACATGTCCTGTGCTGCTCTTTACCTGCGCCAGGATGAGTTGCACCTTTGCGAAAACGGATGATCGGCTCTCTGACAGGTGGCGGTGTCGGGGCATAGACACAGTAGTAAATGGAAGAAATTCCCAGCACTCACTCATCTCTGCAAAAGTGATTTATTTCCAAAAATATTAGTCCATGTACAGACAGACAGATAGTTGCACCTTTGGGTATCAGGTGAGGGCAGCTTCATTTTATTTTTCTGGGACCTGGCGTGACCTGTACAGGACCTGCAAAACACAGTAATCACTGAACTCAAGGAGAACAGCGAAAAAAAATTCCAATGAAGTACTCAGTTACGAGTCTCAAAACACGGGATAGCCAGATATCTCTAGCCTGTTGCCAACGGGGTGCCTCCATGATGGGGAGAGCACCACACCACCCTGATAAATAACCCCTTAAGTCCCACTCGGTTGCGAGTATTGGAACATAGACAGGGAAACAACAGGGTGGCCCCTTTTGTCAATGTCTAACTCAAGGTGCGAGTATTGCGCTCATGACAAGGGCTTGCAAAGGCAGGCCTCCACCCACAGACAGCCGTTTCGGGGTATTTGCCCCTCGTCAGTGTGGGGTAGGATTACAACAGCACCCACAAGAACTCTCAGACTGGCAAAGAGAGGCAGCACAGAGACCAAAGGTAACCCTGAAGGAGCTACAGAGTTCCCAAGCAGAGACTGCAGTATCTGCACATAAGACCACCATAAGCCATACACTCCATAGAGCTGGGCTTCAAGGAAGGAATAGACAGAAAAAAGCCTTTCCTTAATGTTAAAAATAAGAAGGCTCACTTTAAGTTTGCCAAAAGGCAGGTGGGAGACTCGCCAAATATATGGAGCAAGGTACTCTGGTCAGATGAGACCAAACTTTTACTTTTTGACCACCATAGAAAATGCTATTTCTGGTCCAAACCAACACAACTTATCACCCCAAGCACACTAACCCCACAGTGACACATTAGTATGGCAGTCTTATCCAAAGCGACTCACAGGTGTAATTGATGCAAAACACAAGGGGGTCAATACTTTCCCAAGCCACTATAATAGTAAGCAGAGTATAAGTGACAATGTAGAGAGACATAACATGAAACTTGTGGACCCAATGTAAAATCTATACCAGAGCCCCAAACTACCATGTACTATTTATAAGACTTGAGCCTAGATATGTGGCAGAAGGGCTTTTAATCCAATCCCTGAGTGTGAATACTACCTCTGCATCACCTATAACTCTGCCACTACTGACAGAGAGTATGGGAAAGCGACTTTAATTAATTAAATTAAAGGAAGGAGACTGGTAAACCAAGGGACAGATTCCAAATCTCTAAAATGAGTAAGCCTTGATTCATCAGACAAATGTGTCTTGGGAGTCTATAAGTAATTCAGAAAATGTACACAGTGGGAATCCCCTGTGTTCTCTCTTTTTATCTAATAATTTTGCAGTATAACTGAGTAGTAAATGTCTCCCCTTAGTGGCCAGACTACAGTATTGCTGGTTTTATAAATTTGTAAATGTTTTGTAAATGTATAAATGTCCCAGGATCAGGGAACAAGGAAGAAACCAATTTTCTTAAGCTGTTAAAAGTTTGTAACTTGATTATTAGAAATGTCTGAGAGAAACTGCCTAGAGATCTAACCTTAATGAAATGTTACACCCCTGCTAGAATCTCCAGGATTAATTCACACCTTCTCCTGTCCTGAATCCGCTGACATGATGTTAAGATATCATGGGAGTATTTGACATCACTTCCTCAAACTACCTATATAATACAAATATATAAAAAGAGCTACATAGTAACAGTGATCATCACAAAACAACAACATACAAATTTTATAAAAAAAACCCATAGAGAATTAATAGAGCCGGCGACACGGCTGTATTCCAAACATAAGCAGGGGTCAATCTAGAGATCAACGGGGGGTACAGAGGTAAGACTCTCCGCAATCTCTTACTCATCTCCTATCCCGTGGATAGGGGATAACTTAGTTTTAAGTGGAAAACTTCTTTAGGTATGAGCAGACAGTGAAATTTATGATTCAGCTGCTCAGTGATGTTAAACCCCTACCAATCTAATTTTACCCGACAATCCAGAAGATAGGTCGAAGACCCGGTGGGCCTCCAATAATTACAACGTTCTTGGTCTCATCTCAGTAAAATGAAATGCCAGTTTAGCCAGTCTGTGGCTGAAGTGGGTCACTGTTTTGTGAGTGGGCAATTCTTGAGTTTTAATGCTAGTGACAGGGACCAGGTAGGATTGGATTTTTTTTCAACCCAACCTAAACTCTTAAAAATGCAAAACAACCTTTTCAATGAAGCTCACAGTGTAAAAATACAGCAGTAAAAACAAGGAGGCAGTTCTTTAAAATACAATGCAACATCATGAACTCTTCCTTAGGATGAATGCTTCATTAGACAGGTCATGGGGACACAGTTTTAATGACTATTAGATATTGCACTGGGCAGTCTTATCAGAACATCATAGAGAACATGTATTATTAATTGTTATTAATATGACAATAAACTCCTACATTTACCACACCTCAGTGTCATTTTTTCTGTATTTTGCAGAATTGATTTTTCCATTAGGTTGCATCAGCATTTCTAATAAATTTATTTTTAAGTTTATTTGTAAGAAAACACTAATAAATATGAATCACATGCTGACATCTAAGTTTCCTTCAAAGCTTAAACACACAACATACTAAGCCTATGTTCACAGTATTTCCATCAGTCTTTTGGTCAGTCTTTTTTTAGTAAAACACATATAATACTGTATATGCGTTTTACTAAAAAAAAAAAAAAAGACTTGGTTTAAGAGTAACTTGGATTAAGAGCGTTTTGCAAAAAGAGCTCACAGTAACACAAAATTGTAACTTGGTTTAAGAGCATTGCTTTGGTTTAAGAGCTCTCTGTACTGGGTGTGAGGAATAGTGGGGGAGGACATGGTCTGCACAGCAGGGTCTACAGCACTGTACTCTGACCCAGGAAATCTCCCTCACTTTCCAAATCATAGGAGATTTCAGGCTGGGGCTTACATCAGGGGACAGGACTGTGGAGGTAATCTCTTCATAGCTGTGACCCCTCTCTCCCCGGAGAGAGAGTGCTGCTATACTGTGCCCACATATGTCTTGCTTATTCTTGCATGCTCCCTGCTAGGGATGGTCCGAAGTCTCCGAGGTTCGGGTTCGTATGAACCCGAACGCTCTGCATCAGATTCCCTCTGTCTGCCCGCTCCGTGGAGCGGGTGGATACAGCGGGAGGACCGCCTGGAAAACTGGGATACAGCCTATGGCTATGGCTGTATCCCAGTTTTCCAGGCGGTCCTCCCGCTGGATCCGCCCGCTGCACGGAGCAGGCAGACAGCGGGAATCATTACCGAGAGTTCGGGTTCATATGAACCCGAACCGAACTCGGTTCGGATCATCCCTACTCCCTGCAGTCTCTGTTAGCCCTTGTGTTTCCCATCCTCTCTATTCTTGCTATAATGTGCCTGCACTTACACTCAGCTGTACACACTGCTGCTATAATGTGCTTGCACTTACTGCCAGCCATTCACACTGCTGCTATAATGTTCCTGCACTTACACTCAACTATGCACATTGTTGCTATAATGTGCCTGCACTTACACTCAGCCATTCACACTGCTGTATATAACTTTTCTGTCACTGTCCTCCTGCACAGCTCTGTGATTCTGACTTCCTGATTGGTCCATGCTGAACACATTTCCTTCCCCACTGCTATCATGTGACCACACAGACCTCTGACAGCAGCCCTACTTCTCTATTCTAGCCTGTTGTACTACACTTTTGCATTATGGGGATCTGCAGTTCCATCCTGTATCTAAAAACTGCTGCTGTTTTTTCAATTTTATGCACATACTATACATTATACTCCACATGCTGATTACTATACTGTACAGTAACTTTTAATATGACAGATTAAACTTTATAAATGTTTGTTTTATTTGTTTTACCTGGTATTCAGAATATAAAAATCTTTTTTGGGGGGGTGGGGGTGGGTGAAACCAATTGTCTGCATTTCAGTGATTTCTTATGGGAAAATTTGCTTTGGTTTAAGAGTGGATTTAGATTAAAAACATGGTCCCAGAACAAATTATGCTCGTAATCCAAGGCACCACTGTTTAACAAAAAGCTCACCATATAAATATGTCCCAGACAAATTTGGTGATCCCCTGGTGGTAGGAGCAGGTGGGAAAAATGCAACCCGGGCTGTCCATATAGTAGAAAGTCCATAGCTCCAAAAACTTCTTCCATAAAAATTCCGAACTTTATTTCAAAAACATATAAAAAATGTGAATACAAAATACAAAAATGTTTTTTTTTATCTTGTATTCACATTTTTAATATGTTTTTGAAATAAAGTTTTGAATTTCTATAGAAGTTGTTTTTGGAGCTATGGACTTTCTACCATTTGGAATTAATCTTTTTTCAGCCCTGTTCTACTCCTGGTTTTGGTTGCAAAAAGACTGACCAGAAGAATGACAGAATGTAACGCCTGGAGTAGTGGATCCACTGGACCGTCACCAGCAATGGCACTAACCTCACCAGGGAGCGGAGTCTAAGGGGCCGCTGGTTTTCACCAGAGCCCGCCGCAAGGCGGGATGGAACCGCTGCGGCAGGCGACCCCCAGGTCGCTACCCCTGGCTTGGTTGCTAGTGATGGCGGGCGAGGCGTGGCAGCAGCAGTAGGCAGGAGATGGTGCTGCCAGAGGCCTGTAGGCGTAACCGCAGGAGTCAGGCTGAACACAGGAGCAATGGTGTGACAGGGGAGCAGGAACCAGGAACAAGGACTAGGGACCAGGTAGCGGATAGGAATCAGGAACAGGGAGCTGGGCCAAACACTATGGGAAGCATGTAGGGGCTCCAACCCCTGGAAGGGGGCAGAGCTGGAACTTATAGGGGAGTGATTGACACATGGACCAATTAGGAGCGCACTGCCCCTTTAACTCTGAGACAGCCGGCGCGCGCGCGCCCTAGGAGGCGGGGACGCGCGCGCCGGCCGACACAGCGGGTGACGGGAGCGGGGCGAGGTAAGGCGCCCCCCGGGGCCGAACTATTGAACTATTGGCAGCGCCGGGTCCCTGTACATGGACCCCGGCAGCTGCATGGAGAGGTCGCGACGGCGGTCCGGAGCATGGGACGCCGCCGCGGCCATGACAGTACCCCCCCCTTTGGCCCTCCCCTCTTTCTTGCCTGCAGATGGAGGCAAATCAGTGATGAAGTCCATCCCTATGTGGCGAGGGGATGTGGATTTGCGGTTGAAACCCTTCTGCAAGTTCCCCCGGATATAGGGGGACATGGCCTCAGTCTCGGGTACGGAGAGAGGGTACATCCGATCTCGTGGAGAAGAAGTACCAGGAAGGAGGTCTATGGGACAATCGTACGCCCGGTGAGATGGTAGAGAGTCCGCCTCCTCGGCAGAGAAGGCATCCGCCAAGTCTTGGTCTTCCGCCGGTAGGCCGGATAGAGGCTTGGTGGGGTCAGGTGACGACATAGATTACTTGGTCTGAGGTGACTTGAGACACTGGTTGGAACAGTCCTGACCCCAACTGAGAATCTCTCCGGTTCTCCAGTCCAGCTTAGGGGCATGTAATTGCAGCCAAGGGAGTCCTAGGAGGATGGCGGGAGAAGAATGGGGCAGGACGTAGAAGGATATCTTTTCCTGATGTAAAGGATCCACCTGGAGGACTAGAGGTACGGTCTGGTAGTACACATGGTCGGTAAGAATCTCGCCCGTGACCGAGGAGATAGTCAGGGGCCTGGCTAGTTGGGTCACGGGTAGCCGCCATCTTTGGACCATTGTTGCCGCAATAAAACTGCCTGCTGACCCAGAATCGAGAAAGGCAGAAGTCTGGTGAGTTTGTCCTGAGGGTGTCTGGATGGAGACTGGCACAGACAACTTTGGAGAGGTGGCATTCACACTTAGGGAGACCTCTCCCACCGGACCTAGGTGCTGGCGTTTCCCGGACGCTTGAGGACGTTGGGGACATCTCAGCCGAAAGTGATCCGAACCACCGCAGTAGAGGCAGAGATTCAGCTCCAGACAACTGTAACGCTTGGAGTAGTGGATCCACTGGACCGTCACCAGCGATGGCACTAACCTCACCAGGGAGCGGAGTCTAAGGGGCCGCTGGTTTTCACCAGAGCCCGCCGCAAGGCGGGATGGACTTGCTGCGGCAGGCGACCCCCAGGTCGCTTCCCCTGGCTTGGTTGCTAGTGACGGCGGGCGAGGCGTGGCAGGAGCAGTAGGCAGGAGATGGTGCTGGCAGAGGCCTGTAGGCGTAACCGCAGGAGTCAGGCTGAACACAGGAGCAATGGTGTGACAGGGGAGCAGGAACCAGGAACAAGTACTAGGGACCAGGTAGCGGATAGGAATCAGGAACAACAGGGAGCTGGGCCAAACGCTATGGGAAGCATGTAGAGGCTCCAACCCCTGGAAGGGGGCAGAGCTGGAACTTATAGGGGAGTGATTGGCACATGGACCAATTAGGAGTGCACTGCCCCTTTAACTCTGAGACAGCCGGCGCGCGCGCGCCCTAGGGGGCGGGGACGCGCGCGCCGGCCGACACAGCGGGTGACGGGAGCGGGGCGAGGTAAGGCGCCCCCCGGGGCCGAACTAGTGGCAGCGCCGGGTCCCTGTACATGGACCCCGGCAGCTGCATGGAGAGGTCCGGAGCACGGGACGCTGCCGCGGCCGTGACACAGAAATACTGTGTGAACACAGTCATAGTGTATTTTTCTGGTAATTTTTTAAATAATTCTAATGGTTCTGCATGGGAACCCTGAGATGACATTTTTTGCAGACAGATCCAAACCATCAAACAGTGCCAACTGAGAGGGTAGAATCCTAATGTCAGGTTTCTTACTGAAACATTCATAAGCAAATGTTTGCAATATCACGATTTCACATTTGTCCACACTTAAAATTTCCCTCCGCTATTTCCAGATGAATGCAGTATACAAGTATCCCTCAAAGTCGTGTGTGGCTGATAGGGGCCAAAATATTGGTAACTAGTTCATTAAAAATTAAAGGGGCTGTCTTGCCTCACAAAATGTTTGTGCATTGGCTCACCCTGGCATAAGAATAAACAGAAACAAAACAAAAAAAAATATATAAAATATATATATACTCTCCCTAATCTCCCCACCATGTCCAGTCCTGAGCATTGCTTTTAAAAATTAAGTTAGTTCCAGATCTTTTAGTGTATATAATATATATTCTCCAAATAACCAAATAAAGAATAATTTCAGTTATTACAGACTGAATTTTAAAGGACAAAATTCTAGTAAAATTGTTGGGGGGCGCATTAACTTTGAATTTGATGTAACACTAGAAAAATAGGGTGGTGCAATAGAGGACAAAACCTTTTTTTAAGATCAATGGAGATTAATAAACCCAATTGACAGAGATTACACATTTATATCACCAGTCCTTGGTTCAGTGAGCAGAATAGTCAATTTCTTCATTTCACCTGCCTTGCTCAGGGAACACCGATCCATCATATACTTATTTCGGACTATCATTCAATTTCTTTCAATGTTTTAAAAAAAAAAGTTTCCTAGCTCTCTTTATGATAAATTAGGAATTCAGGAACTGATAAGATAATGGAGGAACAAGTTTGCAACAGTAGCAAAATAGCAAATCTACATGGAACAGTTAAATGAACACTGAAGTCTCTACATTGTGCAAGATCAATACTAAGCAAAATAATAAATGGATATTTGAAGAAGCTAAACTGAACTTTGAAACAATTCCACAAAGAAAGAAATGTATCCACAGATCATTTAAAGAAGGAGAGATGTATCGATTTGGAAATCAATCCTGCAAATGCCTGTAAGTTAAATAACAGGAAAGCATAATGAGGACATTATAATAAAAAGGGTCACATATTAAAAGAGACCAAGATAATAACAATTACTTTTATAGATCCCCCCCCCCAAAAAAAAAACAAAAAAACACTGAACAGGTTATGCAGACATTTTCAGATGGTTGTATTATGCTAACAGTATAGCGGCATCAGTAACACAAGAGCACATTGTAGGTATCATAGGTTCTCTGGCTACAGGTAATAATTTGGCTTGGTGGTTACACAAGAGGATTCTTGCAATTGTGACTGTAAAGATAATTCAAAATTTTAAGGGCTATACTAAATAAATCATTTGGACAGTGCAGGTCCCCTCTGTCAGTGCTTCCAGTTCTCCATCTCAACACAAATGTTTATGCCTGGTACGTCAATCAGGAAATTCCCATGTGTCAGGACAGCAGGGACTGGCAACTCTGGGAATGGAAATTGATGGCAGATGAGTACACATCCCCCCCCCCCACACACACACACACTCTGAGCAGTTTTAAATGAGAAGTATTTATCTGGATTACCTCTTCTATTAAAAACCACAAGTCACCTGGATAATCTTTGGCTGCTTTTCCCTGCCCTGTTGGTCTTCAAAGATAGATATCTTCCTTTGCGCAAGGCTGGTGGGACAGGGGAATGCCACCAAAGATCACCCAGTAGTCTTATGGTTCAGGCAGCATTAAAGTGGTGACATGTTCGCTTTAAGGCTTAACTGTCAATATGGCCAAACCAACATGGCATTATACCACCTTACACAGAGAAGAATCTTGACAATATTAACTGTCTCAGGCTAAATAAAGAACAATTGGATCTAAATATGCCAAGGAAATGTTAAAGAATAGCGGAAACAAAACATCTGTGGATGTGTAGATTAGCATTCCAGAACCAGGCTCTGATCCTTTCAAATTATTTACAGGTACAAGGCATGGGTGCCCTATGGTACCCTTGTTTTCTTTAAAGAGGACCTGTCACCCGCCATGCCGGGGTGACAGGCTCCCGACCCCCCGTTACAGCCCCCTATACTCACCTGATCCCGCTTCCTGATCCGGTCGGGTCACAGAGATATGAGCGCCCGAAGCCCGGCGCGCGCGCTCACAGGAGAGTCCGATGCCCATAGAGAATGACGGAGCATTGGACTGCCCATTCATTCTCTATGAGCGTCGGACTCTCCTGTGACAGGTCTCCTTTAATCAATTATTTATACAGCGTTTTGCAAGAGGAGCTCAGAGTTTTTCAAAATTGTAACTTGGTTTAAGAGCCTTGCTTTGGTTTAAGACCTCCCTGTACTGGGTGGGAGGAGGAGTGGGGAAGGGGTATGGTCTGCATAGCGGGGTCTACAGCACTGTACTATGACCCAGGAAGTCTCCCCCACATTCCAAATCATAGCAGATCCACTTCAGGCTGGGGCTTGCATTAGGGGACAGGACTGTGAAGAAAATCTCTTCATAGCTGTAACCCCTCTCTCCCCAGACAGAGAGTGCTGCATGTATGTGCCCACATCTGCCCTGCTCATTCCTTCCTGCTCCCTACAGCCTCTATCAGCTCTTTCCCTTCAGTGTTTCCCATCCTCTCCATTCCTGCTATAATGATCCTGCACTCACACTCAGCTATACATGCTGCTATAATGTGCCTGAACTTACACTCAGCCATTCACACTGTTGTATAGAAAAGCTTCTGCCACTGTCCTCCTGCACAGCTCTGTGATTCTCACTTTATGGTCCATGCTGAACCCCCCCCCCCATTGCTGTCATGTGACCACACAGACCTCTGACAGCAGCACTGCTTCTCTATTTTAGCCTGTTGTACTACTCTCCTGCATTTTGGGGATCTGCAGCTCCATCCTGTATCTACAAACTGCTGCTGTATTTTCATTCTTATGCCCTTACTATACATTATACTACACAAGCTGATTGCTATACTCTACAGTAACTTATAATATGACATATCCAGCTCTCTAAATGTTTGTTTCATTTGTTTTACATGTTATTCAGAATTTAAAAAATCATTATTTTTGTGGTGTGGAACCAATTGTCTGCATACCAGTGATTTCTTAAGGGAAAATTTGCTTTGGTTTGAAAGTGGATTTGGATTACAAGCACAGTCCCGGAACGAATTATGCTCCTAATCCAAGGCACCACTGTATTAGAATCCTTGTCCTTGGATGTTGTGGATCTGGGCGCACTCTTCTGAGTTTCTCTGGATCGAAAATCAATTGCCGTAAATCAGAGGTAGTAATGTTTAGACAAGTTATATAAAAACACTGGAATAAAGATATAGATTTAAAGAGAAAAAGTTTCCTAAACCCAATACTTAGGTATACATACAACATAAAACAATACAAGGTCATATACTTAACCCCTTTGGGCTTTTATGACCAAGCTCAATTTTCAAAGTCTGACCTGTCTTACTGTTTTTTAAATATTAAATGTACAATGACAGGATTAGTGTATTCTCTGGGTCACTACGGTTATGCTGATAACAAACTTGTATATATATTTTTTTAACTGTTACCACTTTGGCACAATAAACTCTAACTTCATAAAAAAAAAATTACAAAACTGTCGGCCCATTACAAGTTCCATAGCGTTCTTATCTTTTGCGCGACAGAGCTGGTTTGGGGCTAATTTTTTGCGGGAAGATGTGTAGCTTTTATTGATACCAAGTTTTACATATATATGACTTTCTGATCTCTTTTATGGCATAATTTCTGAAGCGGATTGATAAAGCATCAATACTAGGTGTCCCTGAAGTGACCACCACTTTGTACTAGTGCCCATTAGTCGATCCTCACTTATTACTGATGTCCTCCCCCCCTATCCCGTGCCTCCACACAGTACTAGTGCCACTTAATGCCATATGACCGATGTATTGTAACCACATAAATAAAACAATAGTGCTGAAACATTCCCATGAAGCAAGTATCCCATTGTGGTGGCTCATAGGCTGTAAGTTAATGTTCAATGTTTGGAGGGAGTAGATGTAATTAAACATTGCCCAAAGGTCTGGGGCACTGTGCCCATTGTTAGAGTTGTTACCTTTTATATGAGAAAACATTTCAATAAATATCTGGATGTGCTCCAAATGTTTCAAAAGTGAACAAAACTTTGTACACGCTGTGTGAGACTGTAAAAAGATTAGAGATTACTGGGACAAAGTATTTAGCTGGAGGTTTTAAAATGTGCTTGGTCTGCATTATTGCACATTGAAGGCAGAATATTGTAAGGATATTAACATAATACTATTGCTAGTAAAAAAATGCAATTCTAACCCCTTGCCTCTTCAGCCTGTTTCGGCCTTAATGCTCGGGGCCTATTTTTCAAATATGACCTGTCTCTCCTTATGTAGTGATAACTCTGCGATGCTTTTAACTATCGCGGTTATTCTGAGATTTTTTTTTCGTGACATATTCCTCTTTATGTTTGTGGTATACTTTGGTTGATACACTCAGTAGTTTTTGTAAAAAGCACAATATATGTGCAAAAATTAGAAAAAATATGTTTCTTTTTATTCAAAATTCTCTTTTTCTAAGAAAGATAGTCATACCACATGAACTAATTATTACTGCAACATATACAACATGTCCACTTTATGGTGACGTCATTTGGTGAACGTCCTTTTACTTTTAAGGTTGTTTGAGGGCTTCAAAATTATGCAGCGATTTTTCATATTTTCTGGAAAATTTCTCATTCAAATTTTATTAGGCACCAGTTCAGTTCTGAAGTGGATTTGTGGGGCCTGTATGTTAGTTACCCCCATAAATCCCTCCACTGTAAAAACTGAACCCCTCAAAGTATTCAAAGTGACATTTGATAAGTTTATTAACCCTTTAGGTGTTTGCAGAAATTTAAGTTAGAGGAGAAATTTAAAAATGTAATTTTTTGGGCAGATATTCCATTTTGATTCATTTTTTTCCCTCGAACACAGCAAATACTAACTGAAAAATGAAACTCAGTATTGATTCCCCTTATTCCAATGTTTCTAGAAATACCCCAAATATGGCTGCAGTGCATCACCTGACTTAACCACAGTCTTAAGAATCAGTATTACTGGGAAGGATCTGAGTTGCTATGTTTACCCCTCAACACTCTCTCCCCCCCCCCCCCAGAGCCGTGTGATCACTTCCATGGATCGCAGCACCTATGGGGTTAACTTGCCGGGGGGAGCGTGGCTCCCCTCCAGACATTGACAGTGGGAGGAGGCTGTGTGAGACAGCCTCCTCCTGCCGCCCAATCTCCGCTAGGGACAGTGGGGGGAGGCAAGGGAAGCAGTTGCAGAAACTGCCTGCTTTATATTACATTCCTGGAACGTCATTTTGCGGCAAGGGGTTAAAGGGGTATTCCTATTTCAACTAACATAGTTATACATGTAGTAAAGGTAACTATTTTTGCATATACATTTATTTAGCAATGTTGCCTCCTTCCCCTAATGTGTCGAATTTTTCCCTCATCGTTGACGCGTTGTCTAGGTTATTGACCACCACTCTGCTCTAAAAGCAATGGTCTTTGTTTAGGGTTAATTTGACGATCCCTACAAATATAAAGGCACTAAGACATCTAATGACTATCGGCTACACTTTGCCGATTATAGGCCGCTCTGGCCGATCATCATTTGGTGTAATAGGTCTTGTTAAAAAACCACGATCAGCAGATATGCACAATGTCTGCTAATCGTGGTCTTTCAACATGTTGAAATGCAACGAACAGTGCAGCGTCACTGACTTCAATGGCCAACCTGGACGATCTAAGGATCGCCAGGGCAGCCCCTCCCGCTGCTCCCGTAGTCCCTCCCGCGCCTCCTCACTCGCTGTCTGTGTGTATAATAGCACAGGCAGTGAGCAGGGAATGAGGGGCAATTGAGCGCTGACCCACTCCCCCCTTATATTATGCTGTGTAATAAGGCCTTAACCATATTTGTTGGGCTGGGAATAGCCTTTTAATTGGATACAGAACCCCACCCTTATAAACAGGTTTTAGATGTCCTTAAGAAACTGATTTTTGTTGAACCAAGCTTTGTACTAATTCAAAATAGATCTTTGGGAGAAGATATATGACGTTTTAGCCGAGATATGTAAGTTTATACCAAACTGTAAAAGGAAAAAGAAACAATAAAACATGCTATGTTCTGCAACATGAGGGCACAGTCATGGGCACAATTGTAACCCCATTGTTTGCCACATCTATTGTTAGTTGGGTTCCTAGAGGAGCAGTACCAAAGGGAGGCAAGGGAATCTACCAAATCTTCAAGTAATCCTTGACAAGGATCTGTCAAAGAGTGCTACTGAGCCCCCTAAGAGCACTGGGTGCAGAAAAATACTAAAAAAGGTGGTAAAACATAACAAAATATATATTAATTTGGTATTGCCAAAACTTTACCAACTTGCAGAACAGTTAGCATATTAATTTTACTACAAGGTGAACTTTGTAAAACTAAACCCTAACTGTGCGCGTAACCAGGCCACCGGTTCCGGCTTCCCTGCACCAGCGCCATTCTATTCATGTGCAAAACTTAAGGCGAATGTACCATCAGTACATTTGCCTTATGTTTTGCACATGAATAGAATAGCGCTGGTACGGGGAAGCCGGAACCTGTGGCCTGGTTACGCTCACAGTGCAGGTCTATTACCAAGCACTGGCCCGAGCTGAAACACTGAAGTCGGGCCGGTCTTGACTGCCTAGTGTGAGATGTGTACCTGATGTATGTTTCATCTATGATCAGTTTCAGATCCTTGTCCAGAGCTCTGGTGCACGATGCAAGGGAAATTTATAAGTCTTTTATTTTATAAACACCCATGACTCAAGATCAGAGTGTTATTGGGACCATGATAGTTTGAGTGTTAATACAATTTTACATGGCTTATCAGGTACAGAATATTGGATCAATATTTCTGTAAAACTCAGATGAAATGACCCTTTAGGGTACGTTCGAACCTACCAGATCCGCAGATTTCATTTAAATAACTGAACACAGCATCAAATCTGCACCATCAAATCTGCTGCGGATCCTGTAGGTGTGAACGCACCCTTAAAGGGAATGTGTCATCAGAAAATGACTTATTGTTTATTGTTTTATGTTAAAAATATTTTTTATGAATATTTGGTGTTATTTTTTTTTTTTACTAATTTTCCATTTTTCTAACTGTATTATAAAATAATCCTGAAATCTTGCTTTATTCATTGCCACAACTAAACTGAGACTTCTTGTTGTGTCTGTGGTGCTAAGAGGAGATGGCTGTAAAGTGTACAGCTTTGTAGCAACATGTGACACGTGTGGTATGACTTCTTCAGAGAGTACGCTCAGTAATGTTTCACATTTATCTCAAGGAGACAGACTCCATCTATTGTTGTCTTTATCCATGAATCTTGCTGTAAAGCATGTCACTAAATGCTGTTGAAAACAGCTCAGGCAATATGGCAGCCCCAATAACAATGTACAAAAAATAATTAAACCTATAGTCAGAAAATAGAGACAGGTTACAAAAAAAGAACAAGGTTGATTGAATCTGATTCTAATCAGTAAAAGAAAATTTAGGTGACACGTGCCCTTTAATCCCTTCCCCTCCTTGTCAGTGTCAGATTGGGATCCTCGCAGTGTGACTGCAGGGGTCCCAATCATTTTACCCAACTGCCAGAGGTCTAATGCTTGTCACTCTGGTCATAAAGTGCATATGCAATGGCATAGCATAGCAACCCCAAGACAACCCTGGATATACAGTTACACCTTGGATGTCTGTCCTCAGACGACCTTGTACGTAACTATACGTCCTGGGTGTTTATCCTGCTATGAAGCTCGCTCCGGACCAGATCGCACTTCATAGCAGGTGGGGCCGGTTGCAATCAGTAGCCCGGCCCTCACCGTCAATGGCAGGCTGCAGCGATCATTAAACCCTTAAATGCTGTGATTGTGGAGCAATCGCAGCGTTTTAGTGTAAGTGACAAGAGCATCTCTTACCAATCACACCTGTCACACTGCAGGGGTCCCAATTGCTTTCACGGACCGCCAAAGGTCTCTTACCTTCCTCCATGCGGTCCGTTCGGCGCTCTGCTGATTGAGTCCGCCAAAGGCAGGCTCAATCAGCAGAGTGCCTATTACACTGATCAATGCAATAGCATTGTACAGTGTATGCAATCTGATAATTGCATGTAAAAGTCCCCCAGGATGACTTAAAATGTGTAAAAAAAAAGTTAAAATGTTTTTAAAAATACCCCAAAGCCCCTTCCCAATAAAAGCTAAAAAAAACCCTATCCCATTTTATAAAACATATAAAAATAAATAAATGAACATTTTATATACCAAAGAGTGCATAATTGTCCGATCTATTATAATTTAACAACCACCATCCCACCAACCAACAAACGAAAAAAAGGGAGAAAAGCGCCAGGATTGCTGATTTTTTGTTACATTATATATATAAAAAATATATAAAAAGTGATCAAAACGTCCGAGCTACACAAATATGATATTATTAAAAAGTAGAGATCATGGTGCAAAAAATGACACCCCATACAACCTCATAGGTGAAAAACTAAAACCGTTATAGGAGTCACAATAGGGCCATTTTATTAATAATTCATTGCAAAAAAAAGTATTTCATAAGAAAAAATATATAACATTAGAGAATCTGTGCAAGCCTGCATATGGTGTGTTTGGGCTGACCTGAACTTTTACCGTATAGTGCATTACGTAGACATAGGAACCCCCCAAAAGTTACTATATTGCATTCTTTTTTACGATTTCACCAATTTATATTTTCATAAATAATAATTTTGGGGTTCCATCATACATGCTATGGTAGAATAAAAGGGGCCATTAAAAAGTACACCTAGTCCTGAAAACAACAAGCTCTTACACGGCAATGTAGATAGAAAAATGAGAGTGCTAGAGCTCTTAGAAGGGGAGGCAGAAAAAACGAAAACGCAGTGCAAAAAAAATGACATCGCAACCAGTTGGTGACAGGAAAAACATTGTAAGACATGGTATGACAGTTCAATAAAAAAAAAAAAAAAAAAGAAGACAGCACTTCAGTGAATAAATGTCTTTTTACTCCACGCCGCATATGCAACGTTTCAGCATGACAGGAAGCCTTTCTCAAGCATGTGAAGCTCAAGCTAAAATGTTGCATGCTAGAGAAAGGCTTCCTGTTATGTTGCATTTGCAGCGTGGAGTAAAAAAATGTTTATTCACTGAAGAGCTGTCTCCTGTGTTTTTCTTGGTTTTACCAGACATGGGTTCGACCCATTGAGGCGGGCACTCCTCTACATCCAGGCCATGGTATCGTAGTGCTGCTTTCCTTATAGTGCTTAATGGTATGATGGTTGTCACTTTATTGCCAGTTGGTGTACCGACTCTGACGTATAAATTAGAGATGAGCGAACCGGGTTCGGGTTCGAGTCGATCCGAACCCGAACGTTCGGTATTTGATTAGCGGTGGCTGCTGAACTTGGATAAAGCTCTAAGGTTGTCTGGAAAACATGGATACAGCCAATGACTATATCCATGATTTCCACATAGCCTTAGGGCTTTATCCAAGTTCAGCAGCCACCGCTAATCAAATGCCGAAAGTTCAGGTTCGGATAGACTTGAGCATGCTCCAGGTTCGCTCATCTCTAGTATAAACACATGGACAGTCACGGTGGCAAGATGAGGGGTGACTCATACCTACCTACAGTGACTGAGTGAGAGAGAGAGACACAGTGTTGAAGCAGGGACCGACATGGGTCATAAATAGCAAACTATTGATTTTGTACCTAAGTAATTGGTCAGACCAAAACGGGTGTGACTGAACATTCTTGACTGTGATAGTAACAGTTTTTCTTTTGCTCCTCTAGCAGTAACATGATTTATTGTTTGAATACCAATTATTGATTGTACACGTATTACACAATTGTTAGAAATCCAATAGATGATTTATGGTTAAGCATTACCCTTCTGCTATATTGTTGAGTGTCGAAAGAATAAAAGCTGTAAGGAGCTGTGGCACCAACCGATCACAAGAATGGGGGTCACTGTACTCAGTTGTCATCATCACGCCTATAGAGTGGTTGTGTGCATTTCAGGACGTCTGTACTTCAGCCAGCAGGACATAGGACCCCTGTTCTTGTGACCAGTGGCAACCCAATAGGCTGAACTCACCCAATGCCTATCTGCAGGATGGTGGATGGGCATCTGTCCGTATCCTGCTCTGTTCTTTTTCTGCAGGGTGGTCAGCAGAGCCGTATTACCAGCTGCTGCTGCCCTAGGCACTAAACCCAGTTTCTGAACATCATATTGATCAGTCTTAGGTCGCGTTTCCACATTTACTGTACGTCACCACATGCAGCCGAAACCAGATCCTCATGTGGTAACCAATAGGCGTATGACCAATAATCCTGGTAATAGCACATGTGTACTGAGGAAGAAATGAGAGCGTGGTTTCGGCCACATGCATCTCTCTACATGTAGTAACATTGAATCACGTTTTTCATGGGTTTTAACTGCTTAAAACATCAACAAACTTCGACATTGAATCAGTGATTGGAGCAGTCTGCATATTGTCTGAGGGAATTCTCACCACAGGATTGGAAGATTGAAAGGTAATAGCTCCAGACGTCATATTTACCACCACACCACACCTGACCAATACTGCCATACCGTGACTGGATAACACCGCCACACCAGACCTCACCAATACCACCCTACTGTGACTGGATAACACTGTCATATCAGACCTGACCAATACCACTATACCGTGACTGGATAACACCGCCACACCAGACCTGACCAATACCACCCTACTGTGACTGTATAACACCGCCACACCAGACCTAAACAATACTGCCATACTGTGAATAACTAACACCGCCATATGAGACCTGACCAATACCACCATACTGTGACTAAATAACACCGACATACGAGACCTGACCAATACCGGCATACTGTGTCTGGATAACACCATTATACCAGACCTAAACAATACCGCCATACTGTGACTGGATAGCATCGCCACACCAGACCTGAACAATACCGCCATACTGTGACTGGATAACACAGACACACCAGACCTGACCAATACCGACATACTGTGACTGGATAACTCCGCTATACCAGACCTGGCCAATACTGCGTACTGTGACTGGATAACACCACCATACCAGACCTGACCAATACCACCATACTGTGACTAGATAACACCGCCACACCAGACCTGACCAATACTGCCATACTGTGACTGGATAACACTGCCATACCAGACCTGACTAATACTGCCATACTGTGACTGGATAACACCCCCATACCAGACCTGACCAATACCACCATACTGTGACTGGATAACACCGCCACACCAGACCTGACCAATACTGCCATACTGTGACTGGATAACACCACCATACCAGACCTGACCAATAACACCATACTGTGACTAGATAACACCACCATACTCCGCTATACCAGACCTGACCAATACTGCGTACTGTGACTGGATAACACCACCATACCAGACCTGACCAATACCACCATACTGTGAATGGATAACACCAACATCATACGTCTCATGTTATCAAGGCTTCACCGTCACTCCTACATGGTCCTCTACATTTTACTACTGCACAGTTTATAGTGTGCGGCTTGGGCAGAGAAAGAAGTGGTAAGAATAGTATCTAAGCTCATAGTTTTATGCCTAGTTTATTTCCCCAATTAACCTCTCTGGTAGTTTCCTCAGTTTCATTTTACGGCCATTACCACACTAGCCAGAAAGATAAGTGCATACTACTTGTTTAAAGCATTGTCTGCATGTAAATTCTTCAAAACCATAAGCAAATGCCTGAAAACACTTGAATACCGTAAGCAAACGCTATCACCCCCCCTCCCCCCCCCAGCCGCTAGATGCACTGCGGAGGGTAGAGCCTAGAATGTCCTCTGCACTGCAAGGGATACATTCTAGACAATGGGTCTCCAAACTGCGGCCTCCAGCTGCTGCAATACTACATTTCCCATCATGCCTGGACATCCAAATGCACAGCTTTACCTGTCTGGGCATGATGGGAATTGTGGTTTTGCAACAGCTGAAGGGTCGCAGTTTGGAGACCCATGTTCAGTACTTAAATGTCTAGAATGTATCCTCTCCACTGAGTGTATCCTCTCTCCTGAGAGAGTATACACCCTAGCATGTCCAGTATATAAATGTGTAGAGTGTATGTTTTCCTCTGTATTTCTCACTGCAGGGTATACATTCTAGCATGTTCAGTTTACAAGATCTAGAATGCATCCTCTCCTCTGTGCTAATACCTCAACACAAATCTGTCCCCTTGTGGAAGAGGCCCCACCTCTCTTTGCTGACATCACACTGAAGGGAGAGGATACATTCTAGTATTTACTTTATTTTAAAGTGTAGAATGTATCCTCTCCTCTGAAAGGGTATACATTCTAGTATGTTCAAAGTATCGAAATGTCTAGTGTATCCTCTCTCCTGAGTTTCTTACTGCAGGGTATACACTCTAAAATATTTAGTATAAAATGTCTTGAGGGTATCCTCAGAGGAGAGGATACATTCTAGACATTTCTGTACTGAACATGCTAGAATGTATACCCTCTCAGAGTGTATCCCCTCTTCTGAGTCTCTCACTGCAGGGTATACATTCTAGCATGTTTAGGGCTATGTTCACACATAGTATTTCCATCTTTTTTCAACCAAAACCAGGAGTGGGTTGAAAATTTCCATTATAATTTTGCCCTTTTAGTTCCACTCCTGGTTTTGGTTGAAAAAAAAGACTGAGAGAAATACTATATGTGAACATAGCCTAGTAATATAAAGGCTAGCGTGTATCCTCTCCTCTGAGAGGGCATACATTCTAGAATGTTTAGTACTGAAATGTCTAGAGCACAGGTGTCAGACTTATAAACTACATTTCCAATCATGACATACCTGTCCAGGCATGATGAGAATTGTAGTTTGGCAACTACTGGTGTTTCTCAGGGTATACAGTTAAGCATGGACAGTATTGAAATGTCTAGTATGTATCCTCTCCTCTGAGCGTATCCTCTCTTCTGAGCTTCTCACTGCAGAGGGCGGTATTACACGCCATGATTGAGAGGTGAAAGGGTGCGGCGACATGTTAGGTCAGTGCTCGCTTCCCCCTTGTTTCCCACTCTCTGTCTGTGTTATTACACACACAGACAGTGATCAGGGGAACCGCTGGCAGCTGCGGGAGGGGCAGCCCAGACAATCCTTAGGTCGTTTAGGCTGGCCATTGTAGACAGCAGCGCTATTGTGATCTGGATTTCTCAACCAGTTTGAAGACCACAATCAGCCGATAACATGGATTATTACACCAAATGATTATCAGACGGAACGGCGGTGTGTGTGGGGTCTGTAGATAGGGGGAGAGGACTGGTGTGTGTGTGGGGTCTGTATATGCGATGCCCGAGCCCCTAGGGGCCACTCCGCTGATAGGTGTTGTTACTGGCAGGAACCGGGGCAGCTGCTGAGCAGAGGATTACCACGGTTTTGGCACGAGGGCAACACAGCTGAGAACCGGGCTCCTGACCATGCGGAGGCTGGGCATGCGATTCCTCGTTGTCCTTAGTTAGGGCACCAATTATCACACCAATGCCAATGTTCAGAAACAATGGTAATTGTATATTTATTGTAACGGTGGTAACTAGTAGCAACAGTCTCTCCGGATGCAACCGGGAATAATCTTAAGTAAAGCAATCTTAAAGAGGACCAATCACCTAAATGTAACTGTCCCTATTATGAAAGTATATCTCTCCCTAACTCTATTCATGAAGATACAGACTGCATTTGCAGTCTGTATCTTTATACTTTACCTGATCCTCTGCTCCCTGGCTGTTCCGGTGGGCGCCGCCATCTTGATGACGTCACTTGCGTTCCAGCGGTGCGTTCCAGCGTGACGTCATCAAGATGGCGCCGCCGCCGGAACAGCCAGGGAACAGAGAATCGGGTAAAGTATAAAGATACAGACTGCAAAGGCAGTCTGTATCTTCATAGATAGACTTCATGAAGATACAGACTGTATTTGCAGTCTGTATCTTTATACTTTACCTATCCTCTGCTTCAGTGCCGCACGGCCGGGCGCCGCCATCTTGATTACGGGCCTTGCGTTCCACCGCTGGAACGCAAGTGACGTAATCAAGATGGCGGCGCCGGCCTTGCTGCACCGAAGAAGAGGATAGGTAAAGTATAAAGATACAGACTGCAGAGGCAGTCTGTATCTTCATAAATAGATTAGAGGAAAGGGACTAGAAAATACACAGCGATCTTGCGCTGTATAGCGCGAGATCACTGTGTATTAACGGAGCGGCGGGCAAAGGATCATGGGAACCTTTCCTGCCGCTCTGCATGACGGGAGTTTCCTGTCTCGCGCCGGCTCTTTTGAAAAGAGCCGGCTCGAGACAGGAAAATAAAAAGTGAATAATTAAAAAACGTGATAATAAAAATAATTAATTATATTTACAAATGTTAATAAAATGATGATTTACATCTAATTAGGGAAAAAAAAAATTTTAACTTTCGTCCATGATTGGTTCTCTTTAAGTAAAGCAGAGTAATGGGTGATGCTGCAATAGGCTGTAGATGAGCGTGCCGGATGATAAGGGTAGTGGTAGTGGTACTGAGGAAGGGATGCTGGGTGGAATGGAACAGAGATGAATACTTGCTGTTGATGATTAGAGAAGACGATGAGAGGAATGACTGAAGAACGGCACCCAGATGAGGATCTTGAGACTTGAGACAGGAACACAGCCAGTGGACTGTAGAAGTAGAGCACACCGAGGCTCCTCTCCTGAAGGTGAAGAGGAGTCATACACACAACCTATCACCTCTGTGGTAGGGAATAGACTGAGGTACAGCAGGAAGTCACATGGTATCCCCCAGCCAAAGCTCGACAACTATTGGGGGTACCATGACAACAGGGCACAGTCACGTGATCACCAGCCTTTGCATTTTCACCATTAGGCATATACAGTGAAATATACATGAGACATGGGTGTAATGACAAAACCTGAATACTGCTGGGGCTTACACAACACACAGTTGCAGTGGACCACGGCCTTCCCAGAACAAGACTAGTTATAATAAAGAGGTAGATACAAACTAGTGAACAGCCTGTTCTGGGCCACTGCATATACGGGGGGACAGGACTGGTGTGTGGGGGTCTGTACACAGGTGGAGAGGACTGGTGTGTGAGGGGTCTGTATACGGGGGGACAGGAATGGTGTATGAGCGGGGTCTGTATACAGGGGGAGAGGACTGGTGTGTGGGGTCTGTATACAGGGGGAGAGGGCTGGTGTGTGTATGGGGTCTGTATAAAGGGGGACAGGACTGGTGGGTGTGGGGTCTGTATACAGGGGGAGAGGACTGGTGTGTGGGGTCTGTATACAGGGAAGAGGACTGGTGTGTGGGGTCTGTATACAAGGGGGAGGACTGGTGTGTGGGGTCTGTATACAAGGAAGAGGACTGGTGTGTGGGGTCTGTATACAGGGTAGAGGACTGGTGTGTGGGGTCTGTATACAGGGGAGAGGACTGGTGTGTGGGGTCTGTATACAGGGGGAAAGGACTAGTGTGTGTAGTCTGTATACAGGGGGCGGAGACTGGTGTGTGGGGGGTCTGTAGACAGGGGGAGATGACTGGTGTGTGCGGGGTCTGTATAAAGGGGGAGAGGACTGGTGTGTGGGGTCTGTATACAGGGGGAGAGGACTAGTGTATACGGGGAGACAGGAATGGTGTATGTGCGGGGTCTGTATACAGGGGAGAGGACTGGTGTGTGGGGGGTCTGTACACGGGGAGATGACTGGTGTGTGGGGTCTGTATACAGGGAAGAGGACTGGTGTGTGAGGTCTGTATACAGGGGGAGAGGACTGGTGTGTGCACGGTCTGTATACAGGGGGAGAGGACTGGTGTGTGCACGGTCTGTATACAGGGGGAGAGGACTGGTGTGTGCGGGGTCTGTATACAGAGAGACAGGACTGGTGTGTTGGGTCTGTATACAGGGAGAGGACTGGTGTGTGGGGTCTGTGTACAGGGGGAGAGGACTGGTGTGTGGGGTCTGTATACAGGGGGAGAGGACTGGTGTGTATGGTCTGTATACAGGGGGAGAGGACTGGTGTGTATGGTCTGTATACAGGGGGAGAGGACTGGTGTGTGGGGGGTCTGTATACAGGGGGAAAGGACTGGTGTGTGTTGGGGGGTCTGTATACAGGGGGAGAGGACTGGTGTGTGTGGGGTCTGTATACAGGGGGAGAGAACTGGTGTGTGTGGGTTCTGTATACAGGGGGACAGGAATGGTGTATTTGCGGGGTCTGTACACAGGGGGAGATGACTGGTGTGCGGGGTCTGTATACAGAGAGACAGGACTGGTGCGTGTTGGGTCTGTATACAGGGAGAGGACTGGTGTGTGTGGGGTCTGTGTACAGGGGGAGAGGACTGGTGTGTATGGTCTGTATACAGGGGAGAGGACTGGTGTGTGTGGGTTCTGTATACAGGGGGGCAGGAATGGTGTATGTGCGGGGTCTGTATACAGGGGAGAAGACTGGTGTGTGCGGGGTCTGTATACAGGGGGAGAGGACTGGTGTGTGTGGGTTCTGTATACAGGGGGGCAGGAATGGTGTATGTGCGGGGTCTGTATACAGGGGAGAAGACTGGTGTGTGGGGGTCTGTATACAGGGGGAGAGGACTGGTGTGTGGGTCTCTATAGAGGGAAGAGGACTGGTGAGTGTGGGATCTGTATACGGGGGGACAGGACTGGTGTGTGTGGGGTCTGTATACAGGGATGAGGACAGGTGTGTGGGGTCTGTATACAGGGGAGAGGACTGGTGTGTGGGGTCTGTATACAGAGAGACAGGACTGGTGCGTGTTGGGTCTGTATACAGGGAGAGGACTGGTGTGTGTGGGGTCTGTATACAGGGATGAGGACAGGTGTGTGGGGTCTGTACACAGGGGGAGATGACTGGTGTGCGGGGTCTGTATACAGAGAGACAGGACTGGTGCGTGTTGGGTCTGTATACAGGGAGAGGACTGGTGTGTGTGGGGTCTGTGTACAGGGGGAGAGGACTGGTGTGTATGGTCTGTATACAGGGGAGAGGACTGGTGTGTTAGGGGTCTGTATACAGGGGAAGAGAACTGGTGTGTGTGGGTTCTGTATACAGGGGGACAGGAATGGTGTATGTGCGGGGTCTGTATACAGGGGAGAAGACTGGTGTGTGCGGGGTCTGTATACAGAGAGACAGGACTGGTGTGTGTGGTCTGTATACGGGGGGAGAGGACTGGTGTGTGGGGTCTGCATACGGGGGGACAGGACTGGTGTGTGGGGGTCTGTATACAGGGGGAGAGGACTGGTGTGTGGGTCTCTATAGAGGGAAGAGGACTGGTGAGTGTGGGATCTGTATACGGGGGGACAGGACTGGTGTGTGTGGGGTCTGTATACAGGGATGAGGACAGGTGTGTGGGGTCTGTATACAGGGGAGAGGACTGGTGTGTGGGGTCTGTATACAGGGGGAAAGGACTGGTGTGTGTGGTCGGTATACACGGGGAGAGGACTGGTGTGTGGGGTCTGTAAACAGAAAGACAGGACTGGTGTGTGTGTGGTCTGTATACCGGGGGAGAGGACTGGTGTGTGGGGTCTGTATACAGGGAAGTGGACTGGTGTGTATGGGGCCTGTATACAGGGGGAGAGGACTGGTGTATACGGGGGGACAGGAATGGTGTATGTGCGGGGTCTGTATATAGGGGTGAGGACTGGTGTGTGGGGTCTGTATACAGAGAGACAGGACTGGTGTGTGTGGGGTCTGTATACAGAGAGACAGGACTGGTGTGTGTGGTCTGTATACAGAGAGACAGGACTGGTGTGTGGGGTCTGTATACAGGGAAGAGGACTGGTGTGGGGGGGGGGGGGTCTGTATACAGGGGGAGAGTACTGGTGTGTGTGGTCTGTATATAGGGGGAGAGTACTGGTGTGTGCGGTCTGCATACAGGGGGAGAGGACTGGTGTGTGTATACAGGGGGAGAGGACTGGTGTGTGCGGTCTGCATACAGGGGGAGAGTACTGGTATGTGGTCTGTATATAGGGGGAGAGTACTGGTGTGTGTGGTCTGTATACGGGGGGACAGGAATGGTGTATGTGCAGGGTCTGTATACAGTGGAGAGGACTGGTGTGTGCGGGGTCTGTATACAGGGGGAGAGGACTGGTGTGTGGGGTCTGTATACGGGGGGGGGGACTGGTGTGTGTGGGGTCTGTATACAGAGAGACAGGACTGGTGTGTGTGGTCTGTATACAGGGAGAGGACTGGTGTGTGCGGGGTCTGTATACAGAGGGAGAGGACTGGTGTGTGGGGTCTGTATATGGGGGGAGAGGACAGGTGTATGGGGTCTGTATACAGGGGAGAGGACTGGTGTGTTGGGGTCTGCATCAGGAGGGAGAGGACTGGTGTGGGGGGCGTTTGTATACAGGGGGAGAGGACTGGTGTGAGTGGGGTCTGTATACAGGGGGAGAGGACTGGTGTGTGTGTGGGGGGGTCTGTATACAGGGAGAAAATTGGTGTGTGGGGGGAGAGGACTGGTGTGTGCGGGGTCTGTATACAGGGGAGAGGACTGGTGTGTGCGGGGTCTGTATACAGGGGAGAGGACTGGTGTGTGCAGGGTCTGTATACAGGGGGAGAGGACTGGTGTGAGGGGGGTCTGTATACAGGGGGAGAGGACTGGTGTGAGGGGGGTCTGTATACAGGGGGAGAGGACTGGTGTGAGGGGGGTCTGTATAAAGAGGAGAGGACTGGTGTATACAGATCCCACACACCAGTCCTCTCCCCCTGTATACAGACCCCCCCCTCCCACACACACACACCAGTCTTCTCCCCCTGTATACAGACCTCCCACACACTAGTCCTTTCCCCCTGTATACAGATCCCCCACACACTAGTCCTCTCCCCCTGTATACAGACCCCACACACCAGTCCTCTCCCCTGTATACAGACCCCTCCACACTAGCCCTCTCCCCCTGTATACAGACCCCCCACACTAGCCCTCTCCCCCTGTATACAGACCCCCCACACTAGCCCTCTCCCCCTGTATACAGACCCCACACACCAGTCCTCTCCCCCTGTATACAGACCCCACACACCAGTCCTCTCCCCCAGTATACAGACCTCCCCACACCAGTACTTTCCCCCTGTATACACACACACACCAGTCCTCTCCCCCTGTATACACACACACACACACACACCAGTCCTCTCCCCCTGTATACACACACACACACCAGTCCTCTCCCCCTGTATACACACACACACCAGTCCTCTCCCCCTGTATACACACACACACCAGTCCTCTCCCCCTGTATACACACACACACACCAGTCCTCTCCCCCTGTATACACACACACACCAGTCCTCTCCCCCTGTATACACACACACACACACACACACACACCAGTCCTCTCCCCCTGTATACACACACACACACACCAGTCCTCTCACCCTGTATACAGACCCCACACACCAGTCCTCTCCCCCTGTATACACACACACCAGTCCTCTCCCCTATATACAGACCCACCCACACACACCAGTCCTCTCCCCTGTATACACACACACACATACCAGTCCTCTCCCCCTGTATACACACACACCAGTCCTCTCCCCTATATACAGACCCACCCACACACACCAGTCCTCTCCCCTGTATACACACACACACATACCAGTCCTCTCCCCTGTATACACACACACACCAGTCCTCTCCCCTGTATACACACACACACCAGTCCTCTCCCCTGTATATATACACACACACACACACCAGTCCTCTCCCCCTGTATACAGACCCCACACACCAGTCCTCTCCCCCTGTATACACACACCAGTCCTCTCCCCTGTATACACACACACCAGTCCTCTCCCCTGTATACACACACACCAGTCCTCTCCCCCTGTATACAGACCCCCCACACCAGTCCTCTCCCCCAGTATACAGACCTCCCCACACCAGTCCTCTCCCCCTGTATACACACACCAGTCCTCTCCCTCTCCCCCTGTATACACACACACACACACCAGTCCTCTCCCCCTGTATACACACACACACACACCAGTCCTCTCCCCCTGTATACACACACACACCAGTCCTCTCCCCCTGTATACACACACACACACCAGTCCTCTCCCCCTGTATACACACACACACCAGTCCTCTCCCCCTGTATACACACACACACCAGTCCTCTCCCCCTGTATACAGACCCCACACACCAGCCCTCTCCCCCTGTATACACACACACCAGTCCTCTCCCCTATATACAGACCCACCCACACACACCAGTCCTCTCCCCTGTATACACACACACACCAGTCCTCTCCCCTGTATACACACACACACACACCAGTCCTCTCCCCTGTATATATACACACACACACACACACACACCAGTCCTCTCCCCCTGTATACAGACCCCACACACCAGTCCTCTCCCCCTGTATACACACACCAGTCCTCTCCCCTGTATACACACACACCAGTCCTCTCCCCTGTATACACACACACCAGTCCTCTCCCCTGTATACACACACACCAGTCCTCTCCCCTGTATACACACACACCAGTCCTCTCCCCCTGTATACAGACCCCCCACACCAGTCCTCTCCCCCTGTATACAGACCCCAAACATCGGTCCTCTCCCCCTGTATACAGACCCCAAACATCGGTCCTCTCCCCCTATATACAGACCCCACACACCAGTCTTCTCCCCCTGTATACACACACCAGTCCTCTCCCCTGTATACACACACACCAGTCCTCTCCCCTGTATACACACACACCAGTCCTCTCCCCCTGTATACACACACACACACCAGTCCTCTCCCCTGTATACACACACACCAGTCCTCTCCCCTGTATACACACACACACCAGTCCTCTCCCCCTGTATACAGACCCCCCCACACCAGTCCTCTCCCCCTGTATACAAACGCCCCCCCACACCAGTCCTCTCCCTCCTGATGCAGACCCCAACACACCAGTCCTCTCCCCTGTATACAGACCCCATACACCTGTCCTCTCCCCCCATATACAGACCCCACACACCAGTCCTCTCCCCCTGTATACACACACCAGTCCTCTCCCCCTGTATACAGACCCCACACACCAGTCCTCTCCCCCTGTATACACACACCAGTCCTCTCCCCCTGTATACAGACCCCACACACCAGTCCTCTCCCCCTGTATACACACACCAGTCCTCTCCCCCTGTATATTACTGTGGACATGGCAGCTTCCCTCCCTCTGCCTGTGCACAGTGAATGGTGCATCAGCTGACTGCTTCCTACTTCCTGCCTGTAAGGTGTCTCCATGTCTGCCCCTTCTGGTGGAGGCCCGGCCCCTCCAGCTGACATCACACTCAGAGGAGAGAATACAGTCCAGCATCTAGCACTGCGGAGGGAGACGAGCTCTGGATGCATTCTCCTCAGCGCTATGTCTGAGAACGACCTGCCCGACGTGGTGTGCCCGGACATGGCTACCGACAGCTCGGACAAGCCAAGGTTCCGGCGCTGCTATACGGGGCAGATGACGGTAGAGCCGGTGCTGTTCTTGGCCATGTTTTCTATGGCGTTGCAGGGCCCACTCACCACTCAGTATCTGTGGGAGCGACTGAGCGCTGACATCGGTTACAACGGGACCAAGAGCGAGGGCTGCACGAACAGCACCAACACCATGGAAAAGGTGAGAGACGATAGATGGGTAACACTGAGCAGCGGGTACAGATATATGGTAACACTGAGCAGAGGGCACTGATAGATGGGGTAACACTGAACAGCGGGCACAGATAGAGGGGGTAACACTGAGCAGCAGGCACAGGGGTAACACTGAGCAGAGGGCACTGATAGATGGGGTAACACTGAACAGCGGGCACAGATAGAGGGGGTAACACTGAGCAGCAGGCAGAGATAGATGGGTAACACTGAGCAGAGGGCACTGATAGATGGGGTGACACTGAGCAGCAGGCACAGGGGTAACACTGAGCAGAGGGCACTGATAGATGGGGTGACACTGAGCAGCAAACACACACTGGGCACAGATTGATGGGGTGACACTAAAAAGCAGGCACAGATAGATGAAGGGACTTTGAGCAGCAGGCACAGAAAGATGGAGTGACACTGAGTAGCAGGCACAGAAAGATGGAGTGACACTGAGTAGCAGGCACACAGTGGGCACAGATAGACGGGTAAAACTGAGCAGCAGGCACACAGTGGGCACAGATAGATGGGCTGACACCAAGCAGCAGACAAAGATATGGGGTGACTCTGAGCAGCAGGCACTGATAGGTGGGGTGACGCTGAGGAGCAGGTACAGATAGATGGGGTGACACTGAGCAGCAGGCACAGATAGATAGGGTGAATCTGAGCAGCAGGCACAGATAGGTGGGGTGACGCTGAGCAGCAGGCACAGATAGATGGGTAACACTGAGCAGCAGGCACAGATAGATAGGGTGACTCTGAGCAGCAGGCACAGATAGATGGGGTGACGCTGAGCAGCAGGCACAGATAGATAGGGTGACGCTGAGCAGCAGGCACAGATAGATGGGGTGACGCTGAGCAGCAGGCACACAGTGGGCACATATGGGTAAAACTGAGCAGCAGGCAAACAGTGGGCACAGATTAATGTGATGACACTGAGCAGCAGACACACAATAGGCACAGATAGAAGGGGTGACACCAAGCAGCAGACAAAGGTATGGGGTGACACTGAGCAGCAAGCACAGATAGATAGGGTGACGCTGAGCAGCAGGCACAGATAGATGGGGTGACGCTGAGCAGCAAACACAGATAGATGGGTAACACTGAGCAGAGGGCACTGATAGATGGGGTGATACTAAGCAGCAGGCACAGATAGATGGGGTAATATTAAGCAGCAGGCACAGATAGATGGGGCAACATTGAGCAGCAGGCACAGATAGAGGGGGTGACACTGAGTAGCAGGCATAGATAGATGGGGTGACGCTGAGCAGCAGGCATAGATAGATGGGGTGACGCTGAGCAGCAGGCACACAGTGGGCACAGATAGATGGGGTGACACCAAGCAGCAGGCACAGATAGATGGGGTGACACCAAGCAGCAGGCACAGATAGATGGGGTGACGCTGAGCAGCAGGCACAGATAGATGGGGTGACGCTGAGCAGCAGGCACAGATAGATGGGGTGACGCTGAGCAGCAGGCACAGATAGATGGGGAGACACTGAGCAGCAGGCACACAGTGGGAACAGATAGATGGGTAACACTGAGCAGCAGGCACACAGTGGGTACAGATAGATGGGTAACACTGAGCAGCAGGCACACAGTGGGCAAAGATAGATAGGTAACACTGAGCAGCAGGCACACAGTGGGTACAGATAGATAAGGGTGACACTGAGCAGCAGGCACAGATGGATGGGGTTACACTCAACAGGAGGCACAGGTAGATGGGTTGAAACTGACCAGCAGGCACAGATAGATGGGGTGACACCAAGCAGCAGGCACAGATAGATGGGGTGACGCTGAGCTGCAGGCACAGATAGATGGGGTGACGCTGAGCTGCAGGCACAGATAGATGGGGTGACGCTGAGCTGCAGGCACAGATAGATGGGGAGACACTGAGCAGCAGGCACAGGTAAATAGGGTGACACTAAGCAGCAGGCACAGGTAGATGGAATGACACTGAGCAGCAGGCGCAGATAGATGGGGTAATACAGAGCAGCAGGCACAGATAGATGAAGGGACACTGAGCAGCAGGCACACAGTGGGCACAGATACATGGGGTGACACTGAGCAGCAGGCACAGGTAGATAGGGTGACACTGAGCAGCAGGCACAGATTGATGGGGTGACACTGAGCAGCAGGCACAGATTGATGGGGTGACACTGAGCAGCAGGCATAGGTAGATTGGGTGACACTAAGCAGCAGGCACAGGTAGATGGGGTAACACTGAGCAGCAGGCACAGGTAAATAGGGTGACACTGAGCAGCAGGCACAGGTAGATGGGGTGACACTGAGCAGCAGGCACAGATAGATGGGGTAACACTAAGCAGTAGGCACATATTGATTGGGTGACATTGAGCAGCAGGCACAGATAGATGGGTAACACTGAGCAGCAGGCACACAGTGGGTACAGATAGATGGGGTGACACTGAGCAGCAGGCACAGGTAGATGGGGTGACACTGAGCAGCAGGCACAGATAGATGGGGTAACACTAAGCAGTAGGCACAGATTGATGGGGTGACACTGAGCAGCAGGCACAGATACATGGGTAACACTGAGCAGCAGGCACAGATAGATGGGGTGACACTGAGCTGCAGGCACAGATAGATGGGGTGACACTGAGCTGCAGGCACAGATAGATGGGGTGACACTCAACAGGAGGCACAGGTAGATGGGTTGACACTGACCAGCAGGCACAGATAGATGGGGTTACACTGACCAGCAGGCACAGATAGATGGGGTGACACTAAGCAGCAGGCACAGATAGATGGGGTGACACTAAGCAGCAGGCACAGATAGATGGGGTGACGCTGAGCTGCTGGCACAGATTAATAAGGTGACACTGAGCAGCAGACACAGATAGATGGGGAGATACTGAGCAGCAGGCACAGATAGATGGGGTGACACTAAGCAGCAGGCACAGATAGATGGGGTAACACTGAGCTGCAGGCACAGATAGATGGGGTGACGATGAGCTGCAGGCACAGATTAATGAGGTGACACTGAGCAGCAGGCACAGATAGATGGGGAGACACTGAGCAGCAGGCACAGGTAAATAGGGTGACACTAAGCAGCAGGCACAGGTAGATGGAATGACACTGGGCAGCAGGCACAGATTGATGGGGTAATACAGAGCAGCAGGCACAGATAGATGAAGGAACACTGAGCAGCAGGCACACAGTGGGCACAGATACATGGGGTGACACTGAGCAGCAGGCACAGGTAGATAGGGTGACACTGAGCAGCAGGCACAGATTGATGGGGTGACACTGAGCAGCAGGCATAGGTAGATGGGGTGACACTGAGCAGCAGGCACAGGTAGATGGGGTGATGCTGAGCAGCAGGCACAGGTAGATGGGGTGACACTGAGTTGCAGGCACAGATAGATGGGGTAACACTAAGCAGTAGGCACAGATTGATGGGGTGACACTGAGCAGCAGGGACAAATAGATGGGGTAGATGAAGGCACAATGAGCAGTAGGCACACAGTGGGGACATAGATGAAGGGACAATGATCAGCAGGCACACAGTGGGCACAGATAGATGGGTAACACTGAGCAGCAGGCACACAGTGGTCACAGATGGACGGGATGACACTGAGCAGCAGCCCCTTCCGCTTCTCCCTTCACTCCCCCTCTTCATCCTCAGTGCATGGAATAGCACTGTAAGCAAGCAGGGAACAAGGAGCAATCGCTTGTTCCTTAATATTGGGCCACGTAATAGGGCCCTAACCCCATTGTCATTGAATGGGGCTACTCCTCAGGTATTCCTTGCTGATAATGCTACGTGGGAGAGCTTTGTGGGACCAGGGTAGATATTCCCATCTGGGACATCTATAGCAGATCCACAGGAGAAGCCATAACTGTATGACTGACCTGGTTTCACTGATTTTGTAGGATACCTGTTGACCTTAGTGGGAGTTGCCTAAACAGCATAGCAGTGTGAGCTGCACTTTTCTGTAACTCAGAACAGTATAGCTAGTGGTGTTACATTGTTTATGTGACTCCTGTTAACCTCTATGGGAGCTACACAAACTGTGTAAAATAGTCTACTGGGCTATTTTTAGTTTCCTGACCACTTAAGCTGGTCAACTAATATACTGTGACATATATACTAGGTAAATGCAGAAGTGTAGTCAAACGACTACAGGACCGAAGACCAAATCCACACCAGAAACGATGAGCGCAGGAGTATATACAGTTTGCACACGGTGGTGCAGCCAAAGGTTATCCAAAAGTAGATGGCGTAGTAAATCAAAGTTCATTTATTGCAACGCGTTTCGGCCCTATATTATCTAACATGGGCCTTTATCAGCTATATACTAGGTAGTTATTTTATTTACGGTATTAAATTATACATAGATTGTTCCAGGATAGTACAACATGGAGCTCAGAACATGTGCCCTTTATCCTGTTGAGCACCATTGCAGTTGCATTATATCATCTGTAGGTTTCTGTTTAGATATGGAGATGTTTGTTTCCTTTTATCTTGCTGGAGGTATTAACAATCCATATGAAGCTGTATACACAGTATGATTAGGTGCTCACCTACAAGAAGTGGAAACAGTTTCCTGTAAGCAGTCACATGCCTTGTGGGTTCACGAAGAGAAGGACGTGATAAGGTTGTTGAGGACAGTCTGGGGAAGTGCAGCAGGTCTATCACTCTGACTAATGGGGCGATCTCCAGGAGCAAGCCAGCGCCGACCTGTCAGGTCAGCACTCGCTTGCTCCTCATTTCCCGCTCGCTCTTCGCGCTATTACACGTGCAGACACGTGCTCCTCATTTTTTTTAAACATGTTGAAAGACATTAAAAGACAATGATCAGCCGACATTGTGCATGTCGGCTGATCGTTGCCTTCTATTACACAAAGCGATTATCGGCTGTAATGGCCGATAATCGGTCAAATACGACCCATAGTAACTTTGTTTAATAGGGCCTTAAGGCTAGGTTCACACCAGCGTTTTACCCTCAGATACTGTCTCGTTTCTCTTTTCTGTTTTGATAACCGAGAAATGTGAACTAGGGGGTCTGTCAAACTCTTAGTACATTTTAATAGGCTTTTATAGTGCTCAGTTTTCATCAAATACGTCAGTGTTTCGTTTTTATGGACTGACACAAAATTTTTCATGTACAAATTTTTTGTCCGTGAAAAAAACGAAACACAAACAGAAAGTACACATCCTTTTTTTACATTATAGTCAACCATGACGGATTTAAACAGAAGGTATTTCCGTTAATGTCCGATTGCGAGTTAGAGTATAGCCACACTGGGTTTGAAAACCTTTTATCTTTATGTTAAAAGTATATGTTAAAAGTAACCATTACAAAACTGATCCGATAAATAGACTGCAAAAATACAGTGTGAATCAATCCCTATCAGTCATCAGTTTTTTTAATAATAATAATAATATTTATTTGTAAAGCGCCAACAGATTCCGCAGTGCCTATTTAAATATATGAATACAATACAGGTTATATTTATATTAAATTATACAATGAATAAATTAAAATATTAAAAGTACAGAATTAGAGACCTTCTCTCAAGAGCGTACAGACTAGGATGACTGGCGGTGACAAGGGCTTTATTTGTCGATGTTCCAGTCACTGTACATAGCATTTAAAAGTGCCTATAGCTGACTGGGCGGGCCAGTCACACGCCATTTTCTGAGCTCAGGTAGCAAGTACAAAGTAGATGGCACCAAAGCGGTTATAGAGAGGATGCAGAAGGGATAGCAGTGAGGGAGACGAGATTAGGAAATGTTATAAGTGCACCTGAAGAAATGAGTCTTCAGGGCAACCTTAATACTGGGGGTGTTGGAAATTAGTCTGAGCTCTTTGGGTAGGGAGTTCCAGAGAACTGGTGCAGCACGAGAGAAGTCTTGGAGGCGGGAGTGAGAGGTTCTAATTATAGAAGAGGTTAGTGTAAGGTCATTAGCAGAACGCAGAGAACGGGAAAGATGGTTGGTGGAGATGAGGGAGGAGATGTATGGAGCATTCACAGAAGTGAGAAACCAAATGGATGCTAACTGAAGCAAACTTATGTACTAAAGTCAGCTTTTCCTCAGTGTGCCCATGCAGCTTTTTGAAAGTTTTTCAAAAGACCGGTCAGTTTGACTCTTTATTACAGTATGGGACCGAAGATTGTATACAATCCACTCCAAGGATGCATTCGGAAAAGAATCAATGCTCACAAGGAGCCTGCCATCTACTGTACACAGTCAGCAAAGCCAAAAGTTATTTTGAAAAAAACAACACATTTTTCAGTCGGTTTGTTCATAAGTTTGTGCTTATCCCTTCATTTAATATGGACGGATCCGTTCATAAATGAGACAAACGCAGACGTGAGCCCAGCCCATTATTTTAAAGCTTAGTTCTATAGAACTGAGCTACCGTACCAAGCACATTACAAGATATATGGCACAATGCCTGGTAAACAATAAACGGATACAGGGCTTGCCCATGTGTAGTTTCCTCATCAGTGGGAAGAGAATGGGGAGCAGGGAAGGTAAGTATACATTCTCTTATTATTTTAGGGGAGGAGCATTGTAAGCTGTTTTCCTGGAAAAAAAATTTAAGCAAGCAGTTTGGGGCACATGTATAATGCAGTTTATAAGTTAATGATTATTGACTTAAGGTTATATAGTCTATTGTATATACTAATGTGAAACAAATATCTAGAGGTGACTGCATTAGTCAGGAGGTGACTGCATTAGTCAGGAGGTGACTGCATTAGTCAGGATCCTGTAATCTTTTGTTAAACACGTCATGGTGCTGTAATGCGGTATGCTGTGTTATACAAGTTTCCTAGTGTAAACCTACCCCATATACATTACTGTGCACCACACCTGCCCATAGGTTGTGCCTGAAGAGAGTGAGTCTGGGTAGCAGTACCACACACAGCCTGTGGATAGGGTTGAGGCTTTTTTTTTGAGAAATGTAGCCATGTTTTTTTGTGTTGGGCACTTGTGTAACCTCTTGTGTGGCCAGACAGTTCCTACAATGTGTTTCTCATCATGCCAGAGGCCAGAAGTCCAGGGGTTTTCCAGACCAAAGGTTTTTTTTAGTGTATGATCCTAAAATGAAAGTAAAAGACTTCTTCTATGTTCTCTATCTGTGCCTTTATTTATTACAGTTTTCTCTCAGTTCTCATGTCTTATGGCCTTGTGCATGGATACATGATGGCTCTCCGAGTCCCTTATTTTCTTTATCCAAGCACAGTCATACAGAAAAATCATGTAAAATCATAGGAACGTGAACCTATAGCAGGATGTGAGCACCATATTTTGGATCCATGGATCCAAAATACGACCATATAGCCATGCTACGTGGCAGCATCACATTGGAGACATTTTGCAGTCAGTGCAGTCAACAGTGTATTTCTATATTCACAAAGCAACATAAACCTTAAAAGAACCATCATATGTTGTGACTCTTGGCTCACATTGTATCCTGCTGCCAATATTAGTTCAGACCTGAGCAGCCTAATCCATTACCAGGGGCAGGCGACACATCAGAGGAACGCAGACTCTGTGTACTTTGGCCTTTACTGAGTCATTATATTGCAGGCCATATAGCTTGTTTATTACAATTGCTTTTGGAGGAAGAACAGCAGACTTCTCTCCACAGCAACCAGTCTCTTATCGGTTTTCTTCCGTCTGTTGCAAAGGTCCACATTAGAAGCCGATGTCTGAGTACTGAGCCAATCAGTGGCTGTAGCGGGACAGCGTACTGATTGGCTGAGCAGGACGTCCGTAACCCAGGGAGCGCGGGCAGTCTGAATATAGCCTTAAGCTGCATTCTTTGAGAAATGGTTTACTCCTTCAATAGCTGCCAGCCAAACATTTATATGTTCTGAATAGACAGCGTGGAGAAAGCTTTTGGCAGCAGCCCATGTCCCTGAATACCAAAGGGTCAGGCAGTTAAAATCCAACATGCTTTGTCATTCTCTCCCCCAACATCTTTTGTCTGGAGAAGAGTCGGATGGCTTCCCTACACATTAGACAGTCGGTCTATTGTGTACTTAGAGACTGAATAACTGTAGAACAGATATGAAAAAGCATGAGCAGATCCTCTCTGCATTTGTTTCAACTTTGTATATTCCAGTATAAAGCAGTGTTGGGAAGCGTCATTGTTACAGTCCTGCCAGCAAATATATCCATGATCTTTAAGGAGCCTGGAAAGATCAGGGTAATTTTCTGGGAGCTTAGGCCATCTGATACCTAGGATTTATCAGTCCCTGCTGTACGCACATCCAGAGCTCGCGATGCATTGGCATACATTGAGAGGAGATCTGGGTGTGTCTTCTTGCTTCTTGTATACACCATTATCCTAATGTTTTGTTGTGCAGGTTCCATCACGTGAACACAATTATTTTCTTGGCTAATAGCAAGTGTGACAGTAGCGTAAGCGTACCAGGAAAGCCTCAGGAAAGCAATTCCTTCATAGAACACTTATGTAACTCATTGCGTAGGTGTCACAAATAAGAGCTGATAGGCTTAGAACACCGTGTGGTTAATATTTGGCATCGGAGTAGCATTTAGCAAGTCCTTTTAACACTTTGTTGTGTCTGGCAGCTTAGATACGTATATAATAAATATTTTAACGGAGGATGCCTAGAAATGTTGCAGATTAAATGACTGTCTCCCAAATCAGTTACCCCTGCAAAGGTAGGCAAGTCTGTGACGTCATATTTACATCACAGGCTGAAGACCATACCTTAAGAGATCAGTACAGACATTTGCTATGTGCTACAACTTTATACATAGCTAAAAATCCTGAATTTGAAATCTCCGAGTTAGAGATGAAGAAATTTTCCGAAATCCAGGTTTGAGGTCTGATGGACTGGTTGTTTGATTCAGAAGTGCCCTTTTTGCCTGAAAAGTGATATATGACACTCTGGGGACTCGTAAACTGTATTCAAGCCCTTTTAGGCTCTGTATGGCCAAGCCTCTCGCCTTGTAGTAGTGAACCTAAGTTAGGGCCCGCATCTTAACCTGCAACCTAAGTTAGCGTCAGTTACCTAATGCTGCGTTTTTTACAGAGCGATAATTCGACCGATCTAACGATTTTAGAAGTAACGATTTCTTTTTATAACGATCAGCGTTTAGACGGAACAATATATTGTACGGAAAAATTGTTTTGCGATCACTTAAGCCTATCTCGCACATAGGTTAAATCGGTGAACGACTGTTTACACGGAATGATCTGCGATTTTTTTTGCGAACGACGATTTAAAAACATGTTGTAATATCAAAATGAACGATTTCTCGCTCGTCGTTTGATCGTTCGCTGCGTTTACACGTACGATTATCGTTCGAATTCATTATCGTGCAAATTAACGTGCACGATAATCGTTCCGTGTAAACGCAGCGTAACTCTGACTCTTCTGATCACTAAAATATAAGTTACCATTTTAAACAATTTAAATAAAACACATACCATTGAGGGAATTTATCATTGATTTTTCCCAAAGTGTGGTCTGGGCTTGAGTAAGATTGTGCAAAGATTTTAAGTTGACGCATTTTATAAATGAACTACCACTGCAATAGTCAAAGCAAATTTGACTTCTCCTTAAAGAGTCACTGTCGTATTTTTTTTTTTTTGCAGAAATCAATAGTCCAGGCGATTTTAAGAAACTTTGTAATTGGGTTTATTAGCCAAATCTGCCATTATCTGCATGTAAAAAGCCTTTTCCCAGTTCCCCCCCTCCTTCCTCTTTTTCATCCACTCTGAAAAATCTGAAAATTGTGACTTGTTGCAGGAGACGTACCCTGTCTGTTCTAGGGAGAGGGGAGGGGGGAGGAGGAAGGAGGGAGTTAGCCGGCAGCAGAAAGCAGATAACAGAGGATTACAGGCATGGAGCTGGGTGACAGCTGTAATCTGAGCTCAGACAGGTCACTGGTGATGGTCAGTAGAGATATCCCGTGAGGGATTTGTAGATTAACTCTTTGTTGTCCTGTTTTGGTCTTTTCTTTAGCTCTCTCCATAGGAGAACAATGAAGACAGGGGGGAGAGCTTCAAACTGCTTTTTCATGATAAAAATGCATTTTTCGGATAATAAACCCAATTACAAAGTTTCTTAAAATCGCCTGGACTATTGATTTCTGCAAAAAAAAATTCGCGACAGTGACACTTTAAGGAGTTTTAATAACCAAAATAACCAAATAAAGTCAATTTTTTTTGTGCTGTTTGTCCAAAAAATTGTAACAGATACACACAAATATACATACAATAATCAACCTATATTTTCTTCTGTATCTTATGAATTACAGAAGCAACTCCCAATTTTTGGGGGGTGTAGAATGTGTTTGGTGCATTGGTTATTAGAGATGAGCAAACCGGGTTTGGGTTCGAGTCCATCCGAACCCGAACGTTCGGCATTTGATTAGCTGGGGCTGCTGAACTTGGATAAAGCTCTAAGGTTGTCTGGAAAACATGGATACAGCCAATGACTATATCCATGTTTTCCACATAGCCTTAGAGCTTTATCCAAGTTCAGCAGCCACCGCTAATCAAATGCCGAAAGTTCTGGTTCGGATCGAGCATGCTTGAGGTTCGCTCATCTCTATTGGTTATGTCTCCTATAAAGGAGAAGATATTTTTCACTTGCAATGGGTCCATAGATGTACAGGCTAATCCAGCACTGAGACATTCCTACACAGCCCTTGCTGTTAAATTTGTACAGTCAGACAGAGATAAAGCATACAGTATCTCGCCTACGTATGTCTGTTTTGATCATTGGACTTTTATAACTGAATAATTTAATGTGGCGTTCTCCTCAAAACTGAGCGTGAGTCACCCACTTATTAGAGTGATAGCATGCAGAACACAAGAAAAATATGTTTAGCTTTTTAAATTAAGATTAAAGAAGCATTCCAGGATCATCTCCCCATAGAATGCACCGTCATTTCCAGTATTCCTGCAGTGTTGTCTGTTTCATGCCTATTTCAGATTTTGATCTGCATCAATCCCATAATGCATCAACACAACATCACATGGGCAGCTAGAGACAGTACCATCTTTGCCTGCTTTTAAGGACAATGTAATAATCCTCATCTCTATATGGGCGGGTTCACACTATGGAATTCTCGCGGACAATGTCCGCGGAATTCCGTCAGCTGTCCGCCTGCACATCTGGGCGCCTTTCCGCCGGCCCCATAGACACCATTCTATGGGCCGGTGTATTCCGCTATACGCTGAAAGAAGTGTCATGTCACTTCTTTTAGCGGATTGCGGAATACGCCGGCCCATAGAATGGTGTCTATGGAGCCGGCGGAAAAGCGCGTGCCCGTGCGGGCGAACTGCTGACGGAATTCCGCGGACATTGTCCGCAAGAATTCCGTAGTGTGAACCCGCCCTATATCTGTAAATAAGACAAGAGACTGTTTAAGCATACATTCAGGGAGGCTGAGTTGTCCTAAAAAAAACATTATAACTGTGTGACAGGACCAGTATAATCATCATCCGTAACAGTGATGGGAGTTTTTGTCTTCCTCTGTGGAGGGCTTGTGTATTACAGTCCATGCAGCTGCTTCATACAGGAAATTCTGGCTGAGAGCACAGAACATAATAAAAATTCATACATTACCTCCCCACGCTCCCTGCTGTTCTTTTTTGCTTCTTCACGCTCCTAGCAGCTGCCGATGCAACTTCAGAGACGTCTATTCGAGATGTGTAATAGGCTCAGTAAATGAGCGCTCGTTTTTTACAGTGATTTGGCCATCTAATACGGCCTTTAGATCTTAAAACTTTGGTAGATGAGAGAATTACATTTTTTTTATATATAAGGAAGATTACATTTCAAGTGTCTTAGGATACATTTTGTTAACAAATCTAAAATAATTGGTGAATACAATGAAACTAGGAAAAAAGTGGTGAAACTAGATTTAAAAAAAAGCATGAAGGCAAGAAGTTTATTACAGCACTATACAGTGTTGAGATGTGGGATTTCTAGAGGTCACAAAAAGAAGTGATGTCACTCAGTCATTCTTTATTTTGAGCAAAATAATGGAACAAAAAATAACGGGCAGGATAGGGGTTTGTTGCAGCTGTCTTAGTATGAAGCAGCACCTTGCTTTCCCAGCTCACATACACTGAACCAGACTCCATCCAAACCTATAAACAAAATTTACCCAAAATGCAACACTCTTAAAGCAATATCCCCATGGTTTACATTTAAAAGCGACTCTGTACCCACAATTTGCCCCCTCCTAACCACTCCAACCTTCTTATAGCTGCTTTTAATGCAAGATCTGTCCTGGGGTCCGTTCGGCAGGTGATGCAGTTATTGTCGTAAAAAACAACTTTTAAACTTGCAGCCCTTTGTCAAATTGGCGTGGCCTAGAGTACTAATGTACACCGCCTCTCCGTCCCTCCTCCCCACCCTTTTCACCATTAGGAATGCCCCGGGCAGGTTTTTTTTTTCCATTCATCACTTGTCTGAACACTGCACAGGTGCGTTAACGATCCAGCCCATGTGCAGTGTTCAGACAGGTGATGAATAGGAGAAATCTTTCCCGGGGGCATTCCTAATCATGAAGAGAGCGGGGAGGAGGGACGGAGGGCTGGTGCAAGTTTAATGCACAGACACTGTAAGCCACACCAATGTGACACAGGGCTGCAAGTTTTTTAGGACAATAATTGCATCACCTGCTGAGCGGACCACAGGGCAGATCTTGGATTAAAAGCAGCTATAAGAAGGTAAAAAGCAGTTTGTGGGGGGAAGATTGTGGGTACAGAGTCGCTTTAAACATAAAAGTGTTACAAACTTATCCTTTTCTTACACAGCATACAATCCTAATATATATTGTCAAAATAAATAGCACAGAAATACACAAAATAAACTGGAAAACAAGACCCACTATAGCTGCATAAGTCCAGCTCAGCCTCACCTGGCAGTAATCAGGGCAGTGCTCTATATAACCCAGCACCCCCTCCTCTCTGGTTACTCCCAGTAAGCTGTGATGCTGTCTGTATGCTGGTGGATATATTTTGGTGGGTAATGCTGAACTAGTCAGTCTGTAGAAATAACAGTGGATAGAGAGAGGTTTTGCTGGCCAGCAGAGAGAGAAAGTGAGAGGAAGACACAGTCACAGACAAACTCCTACATTATCCCCCCCACCCCCCAACATACAGCATATGCCAGTTATTGGGAGAGAATGGATAAAATGATCCCGCTTGTCATCGTTCATGTAAGCCCCCCTCCTCTCATAGACATACATAGTCCGCAGCACATCCCCGGTTTACATGGGGAGGTGTGCTACCAACACACAATTTAGAATTATTGTATGAAAGATGAGACCAACAACAACCAAGTTGACTCATTAGTCAGCTGATGGCTGGGATGTTTGCAGTGGTCAATGATCAGGAATGACTGTTCTTTCCCCTGATCACCTGCCCATGTTAATAGGCCTAAAGACCGTAATAGGCAGATAGGTAGTCAGCTGATGGCTGGGATGTTTGCAGTGGTCAATGATCAGGAATGACTGTTCTTTCCCCTGATCACCTGCCCATGTTAATAGGCCTAAAGACCGTAATAGGCAGATAGGTAGTTGTATTGCATGAACTAGTGAATTGGGCAATCAGTTGAAATGATTTACTTATGTGCTATAAGCTTGTGTTTCATCATGTGATCCTGAAAACCACCGTGACATCTGAAAGTGCTGATGGAAGAGTGTAAAGAGGGAAGATTCTGAGAGAAAGTAACCTATTTTGTCTGTTAGAATTTTATCTCAGATGTGGCCAGTGCTGATAAAATTGTGACTGCTACTTATACCACAGTAATCACTAACTTTAAGAATGCCTTCACACCTACCCGATCCGCAGCAGATTCATGCCTAAAGAGCACGTACTCGCAGCGGGATTGACATCCCACTGGGAGTATGTGAGTTAACCCCCCGCAGCCCGCCGCCGAGCTCATACATTATCGGCTCAGCAACGCGGCTTTACTTACCTGTCTATCCCAGTTTTGAAACTACCAAAAATCCATTTGTTTGGGGGGGGGGGGGGGTTGTTCTGTATTGTGTTTCTGTCTTTACTGGTTGAGCAGGTCCCAGAATGCAATGCTTTCCCTCAGCTGATCATCTTAGTCCCGCACCCATCACAATCAGTAAAATTAGTGCTGCACTTGCTTCTGGCCATTCAGAGATGGTGATCACTCAAGGGATTGGGGGATCCAGGCAAGCCTCCTGGGACATCACGCCCTGCCCCCTGTCTGCATCATCAGCCTGTGCTCAGCAAACACACACAATGTGAGACAGAGGCATGGAAGATTTGTCCCCTAAGGTGGGAGAGCAGTGGGAGCAGGACACAATGTGGATTGGCACAAAAGCCATTTTTCTTCACTTCTTTGATTTCTATCAGCTACCAGTGTGGCAGAACTGCACAGATAAGGTAATACATTGTATAGACACATCTCTCTAAAACTGAACTTCTTGTATTTCCTCCCTCTAACAAACCTAAACCCGACATTTCCCTCTCAGTCTGTGGTACTAGCATAACTCCTGTGCATCAGGCTCGATGTCTGGGGGTCATGCTAGACTCTGATCTATCCTTTACTCCCTATATCCAAGCTCTTACACGCTCCTGTCATCTACATCTCAAAAACATCTCCAGAATCCGTCCATTTCTCACCATTGACACTGCTCAGACTCTGACTGTCGCCTTGATCCATTCCCGTCTTGACTACTGTAACTCCCTACTAATCGTTCTTCCTTTCTCTAAGCTTTCCCCTCTCCAGTCTATCCTGAACGCAGCAGCCAGGCTCATCTTCCTCTCCAGCCGCTATACCGACGTCTCCCCCCCTGTGCCAGTCACTGCACTGGTTACCCATTAAATATAGAACACAGTTCAAACTCCTCACCCTCACCCATAAAGCTCTCCACAACTCTGCCCCTCCATACATCTCCTCCCTCATCTCCACCTTCCATCCTTCCCGTGCTCTGCGCTCTGCAAATGACCTCACACTAACCTCTTCTTTAATCAGAACTTCCCATTCCCGCCTCCAAGACTTCTCTCGTGCTGCACCAGTTCTCTGGAACTCTTTACCCAAAGACCTCAGACTTATTTCCAACATCCCCAGTTTTAAGCGTGCCCTAAAGACCTATCTCTTCAGGCGTGCTTATAACATTTCGTAATCTCGTCTCCCTTTGCTATCCCTTCTCCATCCTCTCTATAACTTCTTCGGTGCTAGTTACACTGTCCTTGTCATCTGAGCTTAGAAAATGGCTTGTGACTGGCTTGCCCAGCCGCCTATAGGCACTTAGAGAATCCATGTACAATGACTGGAACATTGACAAATAAAGCACTTGTTGCCTCTCGTGTTACTCCCAGTTATCCTAGCCTGTAAGCTCTTGAGAGCAGGTCTCTAATTTGTTGTTGTAATTTATTCATTGTATAATTTAATATATAACCTGTAATGTATTTATATATATTTAAATAAGCGCTGCGTAATCTGTTGGCGCTATACAAATAAATATTATTTATTATTATTATTATTATTATTATTATCTATATAACTTTTAATGTACTTTTAATTGAAAACAAGTTTTTCTTATCCAGAGTTCCCCTTTAACGCACATACTCCCAGCGGGATGTTAATCCCACTGCAAGTATGTGCTCTATAGGGATGAATGGGACTGGATCCGCAGCGGATCTCGCTGCGAATCTGCAGCGTGAAATCCGCTGCGGATCCGCTAGGTGTGAAGGCACCCTAAATAGGGATTTTGTCAAATTTGTCCTAGGGAAGGGGGAAAATAAAACATATACTCACCCCACTAATGGTTCCAGCTGTACTAAGTATCGGAGATGTCACTGGGGCACCTCTGCAGGGAAGGAGCTTCAGACAAAGTTACAAAAACCTTGAAAGTCCATTTAATAATTACCCTACTGGTTGTTACTACATTAATACTCTAATTGCATACTTTATGTATATAAGTGTCGGCTTAAGTGTTGAATGAATCACACAATTGCATGACATACATAATAGATATGTCCTTTATAAATGTCCTGTGGGATTGTATATACAGTCACGCTGATGGAGGATTTAGCTGGTAGTAAAGTCATCTGTGGAGTACGCCTATAGTGACACACATGGAGTCAACATACTTTAAGTAGGGATACAGGATACAGTGAAAAACACTTTTTTTCCCTTCTTTTTTCCTTACACAGAGGCTAGATGTTTCATGATAGTCTTAAGTGATATGTCACACGCAGTACACACAATTGGGAGGGGGGTGGTCTGGGGGGCATGATCAGAACTGCCTGCACCAAAATCAGATGGCATACATGACTTATAATGTGTGTAAAGGGTCTTGTACATGGGCTGATGTTACAAATGAAGAAACCACCAAAAGTACTTGAAAATCATGACATTTATTACAAAAATGCAGAAATAAAGTGTGTGTGTGTGTGTCAAGGAGCTTTGCGCTAGGACTATATAGTGTCTAACTATAGCCTAGCAGTTTTGGACATAGAACTGATCAGTACTTTTTGAATGTTTTTTCATTATGTTATTGAACTTTGGTACATTGTTTCTTCACATATTTCCTGTTTGTAGGAAGTGGAATCCCTAACATCGCACTGGAGTCTTTACTTGAACTTGAGTGGGTTACTGGTCGGCCTCTTCTCTGTGATGATGCTCGGCCCTTGGAGTGACCATGTGGGACGTCGCCCAGTACTCATGATTCCATTCATCGGACTAACATTGCAAGTTGTCGTCTACCTTGTGGTCATGTACCAGAAACTACATGTTGGTTACTTATTGCTTGGACGCATTGTTAGCGGCATCACTGGTGATTTCAACTTGATCCTTGCTGGCTGTTTTGCCTACATAGCAGATATCACGGATCGACCATCACGGACATTCCGGGTTGCCATCTTGGAGGCTTGCCTTGGAATTGCTGGAATGATAGCCAGCATCATTGGTGGACACTGGCGAAAAGTGCAGGGCTTCATTAACCCTTTTTGGCTAGCCTTCGCTGTGAATGTTTTTACAGCCCTCTATGTTTATTTTTGTGTAAGGGAATCGGTGAAGGACAGGAAGCCATCGAAACTGTTTACAGTCAGACATTATCAGTCCATTTTTCATCTCTTTACTGCGCCTGGAGAGAACGGACGACGAAGCAAGCTTTGCCTATATTGTTTGGCTCTCTTGCTGGTGGTGACTGTTCACATGGGGGCCAAGGACTTGATGGTGATCTACGAGCTCAGCTTTCCCCTGTGCTGGGATTCTGACTTGATTGGCTATGGATCAGCAGCAGAGCACCTCACGTACCTCAGTAGCCTGGCAGGGTTACGACTCTTCCAGTTGTGTCTGGCCGACAGCTGGGTGGCAGAGATGGGCTTCTTATCGAACATCTCAGGCCTGGTGGTTTTCTCCTTGGCTGTAACTACTCCAGTTATGTTTACAGGTGACATACTATTTATTTATTTATTTGTTTATTTATTATTTATTTATTTTTTGAATAGTCCAGGCATTTGTTGAGTACTTAACGATCTACATAATGGTATAGATCAGTGTTCGTAATTTTTAGCAAATGAAAAGAAAGTATGATTAGTGGCTAATACTGTATTTTCTAATCCAAATGCACCAAAGCCTGCAGCACATGTCATAATTCTCATTTTATGCGTTTTAGACACTTTTTGACCTTTACTAGACTTTTTTTAAATGTGGCTAAGGGGATCGCTAAAATACATTCATTAAAGGGGTTTTACAGCAAAAATCAACTAATTGCCTTTCAATAGCCGATCTGGACACTGCTAGAGCAGCTGATTGGCTGGGTGGGCCTGCAAAGTCACGGGTCTAGAATGCAGAAATGGCCACACAGCGGGACAGAGTGATAAGATACCAATGGTGGAGTGTGGGCCAGGGAGGTAAGCCTTTACACTGTCACAGTTTTCTAGTAATTTGAAGGGAACCTGTCACGCTGGAGACTGGAACATAAAGCACCCTATCCCATAATAAAGAGTTTCATACTTACCTTCTCGGTCCCAGTGGCACTCTGGATACTAATCACTTTGCTGAGAAATCCCTGCTTCTTCACGCTCATTATGCTAATGAGCAGAGATGAGTCTAGCATCCATGGGAAATCATACCACTGTGATTTCCTATAGACGTCGGATTCCTCCTCTTAGAATAATGAACGGGATGAAAAAAAGCAAGGATTTTAAAAAGTGCCATCCTCATCAATATTATTTATGAATCTTCATTGGGTAGATGTCAGGTGTCCTGATTTTAGGAAGAGACCATTCCTTCTGGTGTCCAGTTATAGATTCCTTCCTTAAGCTAACTAATACACACAGTACCTTAAAGGGAACCAATGAGCCCAATTGGGCTGATATGGTTCCCAGGAGCGCTGTATAAAGCTCCTGCAGCAGCTGCGGCTGCACCAGAAGCTTTATACCTGAGAGAAAGAGAGTTATATTCTCCGGGCGTGTGAAAGGCACGGGCAGGAAAGTAGTCATCTGGGCTGCTCCCTGCCTGTATCTAGTCACTGCACTCTGCCTGTCGGCGCAGGCTGCCTGTCAGGGAACCATATCAGCCCAATTAGGCTGATTGGTTCCCTTTAATATATCTTTCCAAAAAGGCAGAAAGCCAGGCAGAGTTGATGTCCCATAGGTATAGTACTGTATATAACAATATACTGTAACTTGATAGAACAGTTGTAGACCTTGATACAGTTTATGTCCGGTAAGAAGGTCACAGTAAGCTGTAAAGTCTTAATTACCTAATCTTTCTGAAGATTGTTTCACTTATTCTCCTGTTGACTTTCCTCTACCACCTCTGTATCCGTTTCTTCACTGCTATTCACAGGTTAGCGACAATGTACACAATACCCTGAATGTGGTTTCATAACCTACATATTACACATTAATAGATTGGTAAAGGCCATGATCTCATAGTCCTTCTAAACCCTTTAAATGCTTTCTATGATTGTATTATCCTGCGCCATTTATTGTTTAGATCACATCATTCTAAGTTCATAATGGTACATTTAACTGATGTAATTTACTACAGGCTGTAAGTGAATCAGTTCAGAACTAATCACATTTGCTCTAAATTTCCCCAGAATGTAAAATCAAAATTTGGGGGAATTTTAGAAGAATAGTGTACAGAAGCAAGGACTGCTGTCAAAGGCTGAAAATCCTGGTGTTGTATTCCAAGTGGTAAAGCATACACTCTATGCCTTGTGTCTTAGTTAAAAATCTTACCCAGAAGTTAGCACTATTGTGGATACCATAGAGCTGCACATAAAGTACTGTATGTACAACAGTCTCTGCTCCTGTATACTAAGCAGCTGTACCCAACAAAGCTCATGAGTACAGCTGCTCTGTGTACTCTACAGGAGCAGGGACTTCTGCTTATGACAGGTGTCTCTGCTTCTGGGAGGCCCTGCTAAATCCCAAACGGCCATCAAATGTACACTAAATTCAACAACTGTTTCAAGCATATAGAACCAAATCTAACACTTAAAACCTTTTTATCACTTCTTCTCCAACGTTCAATCCTTTTGTAATCTAATATTTTCATATGTGTTAACAGTGAACAGTTTACTGTGATCTGCAGATATGCCAAAGTTTTTGGCCACTTTTAACTGCAGGTTTTGCTGAACAGGGGACAATATTGTGAAAAGAACGCAATCTTTATTGATTGATGAGCCGCGTCATTGTCCGGTAAACCATTCTTGGCAATATGCAATAACATGTTTTGGTGCATTGGGGAAGGGAGGGGGCTTACGATATTTGCCGGAGAAGAATTTCCCGGATTCAGCAATACCAGCAGTTTATTGTAGCCTAATGGGGGGTTTTCAGGGGAGGCCTATTGTTGGCATCTCCATAGGACAGGTCATTCATAGCTGTTTGGCAAGGTGCTGACATGCTACACCCCCACTGGTCAACTGTTCTGCACAGCCACGGTGTCTGAATATAAATACTGTATGGAAGCTTTGGATCTGTACCTTGTGTAGTGGTGGTGCTATGTTACTGTAGCACAGCTCCTATTGAAGGGAATGGGAGCTACACTGCAGTAACCTGGTGTCACCACTAATCAATGTACAGAGCCAATGCTTCCAGCTCTATACACTGTGATGGCTGATCTGTGGGAGTGCACTGATCAGCCACTGATGATGGATGAGCTTAACAGCAAAGCCTTTTAAAATTCCCTTTGTAAAAAATGTTTGTGGCCGTGATTGTGAGTTATAGCAAGGCAAAGCAAAGCAAGGCCACTTCCCAGCCCCCCCCCCCCCCAATGTGACCGATTACAGGAGTCGGGCTACAATATCATCCTTGGAGCCCATCTCCTGCTATCAGTTGCATCAGGCAGTCAGACAGGGATGGAACACACTGTCCCACTGCACCCAGCTATAACGCAGGTTTGCAGTCTGAGATCCAGTGCCATGCACAGTTTTAATATTTCTAGGAGACCTTTGAAAAGTTTGTACAAATGGCAGTACAGCTTTGGGAATAATAATAAGTAGAATCAGTCCTAACGCTGTCCCCGGTGACACCCCACAAGTAATGGTGACCAAATCTTAACCCAGTGGGAGGGGGAGGTGCTCATATACATTGTACACTCTGATCCCCGACAGGCTGGGAAGATGTGACATGATATTATGCTGACAAACACATTAGTGAGAAATCTGCAGATGGAAGGCAGTGCAGCTGTAGAGAAAACTGCTGAGCACACAATGTGGTTTTCCTGCCCTGGTCTGCTACAGGAGTTATAGTGTTAAAGTGAAGCTGCTCACATACATGAAGGCCGAGCTGTTTACTGTGTAGGTCGGTGGTAAATAAAGCTCTGCCGTAACCTGTTCAGCCTGTTTACGTAAATGGCTCACCTCTTCAATCCCCAGCGCAGAAGGAAAGAGAAGTTATTAGGGCAGTATGTATATAGAGGGAACTAGGGCAGGATTAGCACATACACATTTATTCACCTCCCATTAACCTTAATAAATATGCATGCACTAAGCTCTAGGCTTTCCCTAGTTGTGGTGGCAGGCAGCCAAAGTATTCCACTTAATGACATTTTCTCACCATTAACACTTTCCTCCCATTTTGTACATCATACACTTATCCGGTCTTTTCTTGAACAATGTCAATGGTGGGGCAAGCAATTTATTCTCACTTCGACAATGTTTGGTAGCCTCATAGAGATTGAATGGAGCACCATCTAAGCTTTACTGCTACCTCCCCATATGTAAGGGGAAGGTTGATCTCAAATCTCAGGGTCAGTGGATGTCCCAGGGATAGGGAATAAAGTTATAGGGGTAACTTTTGATGTTGGGGTAACCCCTTTTATTATAGTAGCTAAATAGTGTACAATGTAAAAAAGTATAAATGAAAAAATATATAAGTGTAAATAATCTCATCTTTATCTAGTTTCATTGCTTGTCTTGTAGGTTATGGTTTAAGGTTCTTCTCCATGGCAACTACTCCAATTATTAGATCCAAGCTGTCTAAACTGGTGGAAGAGAATGAGCAAGGTAAGAGGACATGTGAAGTCATAAGACTGTTGTTGGAGGAATGGTCAGCGTAGAGATGTGTAGCAGCTATCGGAATCTAGTGCTGGTTACCTACAGAGGGAAGTCATCTATAGTCCAGCTACCTGCCTCCTATTGAGGGAGTCAGCTATTAGGCTTTCTATATGTCAGTGGATTTCTGGACTCTGGGATTCACTGACAAATTCCCGCTTACCCTATGGTAGAATGGTCAGGACCATTGAACTGTAGAAAATGTTTTCTTCTGTTTTACTAGGCCTGACTTATCTGCACTGTTTAATGTGTAACACCTCAGAGGACAAAGGTTTACCTATCCCTGGTAGCCTTTGCCATCACTGTTCTTTTCTTATATTATGCATCATAGCAATCCACAGCCAAAACAAGAAGTGTAAGTGTTGTGGGGTGGAAGTTTTCTAAAAGGAAGATCAGAAACCAGCTTGGTCATCATAAACCCCCTCCAGATCTGCTGGAGGAAGGAAAATCTAACCATACATGGGGCCTTCCTTAGCCGCCATTCAAAAGCATGGTCAACCATTTAATAGGTGGAGCGGCACCTATTCCACCACAAAATCCCGCCAGCCTCCGTGTCATACTGGCAGTCTATGGGAGGCCTTGCACACCTCCTCTCTCCACTCGGAAGAATTGACATGTCTATGGGAGGTGCAAGCCCTCCCATAGACTGCCATTGTGTCAAAATATGGCAGTAGTTTGGCACATAATTTGTACTGTAAACGGTTTGTGGGCTATAGCTTTTATTGTGGCAATGAACACATAAAAGGGCCCAAATGCAAAAATAAGCCTGTAAATGCAGCCATATTTTCAGGCTTAAAATGAGCCTTAAAGTCGTGTATAAGCATAGCCTTAGTCTCTTGTAGTTATCACTTCAGGGAGGTTAGTTCTAGTATGATTTATATAACCTTTAAAATATGTTCTGAAATTGTAACTTCCATGTTTATGGGGTCTCTTCCGCAGGGGCGTTATTTTCTGTGGTTGCGTGTGTGGAGGGAGTCTCTTTCATCTTGGCCACCAGTATCTTTAATTCTCTGTATCCAGCTACACTCTACTTCATGAAAGGGTTCACCTTCCTGTTTGGCGCCATTGTTCTGCTCATCCCAGCTGGAATCATTGGGTAATGTTTTTGTACTACATTTGCCTTGATTCTGAGTAATATACTGTGTGTTCATCTATGTGTGTATATTATTTTACCATTCCCATATGAAGCTTTTGTGGCATATCCACAGGAGCCTTATTAGCAAGAGGGAATCGGCTGTTTATTGCAGCAGTCTATGAAGAGCAGGGAATTATACTGATACGTGATGGTGCCATAGGTGGGGCTCTCACTGATGATAGCTGAATACTTCTATAACAGTGCCTCTTTGACAGGGGAGCATTGACACTTCACTTTACAGGTGGGAGAGACCTAGAAACAGGCTGGATGTAAACAGTAAACTTCTAGAAATACAGTGACGTGTGAAATGGCTACATACGTGATATAGACATATGTACCTGGTTCCACATTGTCCTTGTCTTCTACTGATATCCGCTACGTTTCTTACTGTTTCCTTCCGCATTTCCACATTACCTTTCTTGCACTCTAGGATGAGACATATTTACATAATCTTCCTTTACCAGTATGGGTCAGTAACCATTTTATTTATTTATTTATTTATTTTTTAACAGGTTGATCGAAATTTGTGGCCAGAAACCTATGTACAGCCAGTTTGCAGAAATCTCCTGACGGCCTTAGTGCAACATATTACACAACTGAAGAGGATTAATCTACTGTGAAGGAGTTGGGTTATGGACTGTGTGATGCCAAGTGTCGCTGGTGATAGATTTAGCCCCATCAGGGACAAGCACTTGAAGACCTTACAAATTAAACCTTTATATTAATCTTTACCATACGTACAGCCTACGCTGACGTGTAAGACACTGACACTGTAGTTCCTGTGCGTAAAGGTTTAACTATCTACGGGCCAGAAGGTCAATTTCACAAGTCAAGCAAAACTACCTGCTATAACCTGTGCAGTCGTGTATCTGGGCCATAAAGAGCAGCCTGACACTTGGTGTTGTAGGTGAAACTAATAGTTGCCTGACTGTGCATAGTGATGAGCACCCCATACATTTGTCACAAGCCCACCTCATAGTACTGATAGCGCAGAGCTGTGTATGTTTAGTTGCTGGGAATCTGCAGACAAGCCATGTGCATGAATCTACTGCTGCTAAGACACTTTACATACTTCACACTATAGATGAATTGACTCCACATACAGATGTAGCTGAGCTAAATATGTCATTGAATCACATTGCTAGTGAACCATACAGCTCTGAATTAAGGTAATGCAGTAGGTATATCTGCAGTGTTATGGCACACGTTACCTCAATATTGTACAACATGAAGCATTGTATCAAATGACAAACCCTGTTTTACTGTGTCTTAAAGCAATGACAATTTTTTATTTTCTTTTTTCATCTTTTTTTATTTTCTTTGTGTTTGTTATAAATTAATATCTCTGATGTTCTGTAAAATAAAGCAGAGACTCTTGGACAGTCTACTCATACACCCATATCTATTACCCTGCATGGCCATGATGCTGTCATACAGTGTGACTCTTCCTGCCATAGTGCACTAAGGTGACACACTTTTGCAGTAAGATGTGAATGTTTAGGTCATGTTTGTGATCTCTGCTTAATGTATATGGCGGGAAAAGCTCCCCAACGTACATACCAATTGTGTCCATAGAGTTCCATTAAACCGATGACAAACAACCGAGCCTTATTGTCTTGAGTTGGACCAATATACATAAGTACACCTTAAAAGTATTAAATAGTGTACACTACACTAATTCATATAATGGTAGTTAGTAAAAAAAAAAAAAAGGTATATAGTGTAAAACTTTTATTTTTGTCTTATACAATGGAACTCTATGGGTAATGTAGCATGACGTGATCTGAACAGAGCTTTGATATACATTTATCTCACTCTATATGATAACATGTTCCATTAAATCCTCTGCCAAACCTGCATAGACTTTTTGTGGTGGATGTGTCATATACTTATTTTAACACATGGGGCGCATTAGACTGGGGTGTTAAGCTTTATGTAGAAAAAAAATACAGGCTACTGTGCATGTAAAAAAATAAACTACAGCACGCCCACCTCACCTGGTCCAGCGCTGCCCCTCTGGTCTACCTCAGCGGCTTTGTTTACTTCCGCAATGACACATTGACCCTGCTCTGCTGACAACTTTCTGAACCCACTGCAGCCAATCACTGATGGACGTCGTCATCAATGCAGGGACAACACGACATCAGAGGAAGTAAACACAGGCAGACATGAGTGCAGGGGGTGGACTGGTCGAGGTGAGTACAGTATAGTTTATTTTAAATGCAGAGCAACCTGTCATTTTTTTTTTTTTTTCAATTGTTCAATACTATTTAATTTTTCAATACTAGGTGTAAAGTGTCAAATGTTTAAGGGGTTATCCAGATTTAGAAAAAAAAAAACCAGATACTTTCTTGTAAATACAGCACCACCTCTGTTTCCAGGTTGTGAATGGTATTAAAGTTTAGCTCCATAGCTTCAATAGAAAGTAGCATCTATATGGTTTCGGAGTGAGAGCTCTTCCTCTGCCTTCCCATTGGCATAGAAAATTTTTCTTATCGCTCAAAAGTAGAGAAACACATTTATATACATTACATTTGATATCACCATAATCATACTGACCCAGACAATAACCTTATTTAGCCAGCCAATCAGTGCGCTGCCCCGCCGCTGCCACTGATTAGCTAAGCGGGACGTCAGGGAGCCTGGAGCCACAGAAGCAGGCCGGAGAGCGGACCAGTAAACTATTCACCGGGCTGCGGCGGGTTAAGCTGCATGGGGCTTACATACTCACAGCGGAATGAAAATTTCACTGCAAGTATGTGAACTTATGCAAAATGAATGTACTGGGAATTGCTGCGGAACTCGCTGTTTAAAATCCACTGCGATCCGGTGCGTGTGAACCCACCTTAAGGATATGTTCACACAACAGTTTTTGATGCAAAAAGCTGTATTTTGATAATTATGGTCATAAATAATGATCATTATTTACAGCTTGAAAAAGACAGTAGACGTGTACTATAATGGTAACACCGGCACACCAGAACATTAGATATATAAAGGTACTTTATTTGATCAGGTACAAAGATACAAATAAAAAGGTCCCCATTAAAACCATTTAAAAATCCCCAAAAAACTCCAGGGAAAGCATAAGGTCTAATGGTATCCAAGGTGGCAACCCCATATACAATACATACAATATCCCTGTTGCATACACAAATACAGCAAGAGAGATGGGAATATATCTATAGAACGGACCACCATAGCTCAACAGTACATGTAAAATAAACAATTATGTGATAAAGATAAATAATGGTGGAGGATTAAGTACCGTAGGATTAAGTACTGGGGTACCGACCACAGAGCCCCACGTGTTCTGTCCGTACCCTCGGATTTCCTCTTGCTGAACTTGAAATGTGAAAATTAGGTAAGAAAAGTTAATGGTTAGGGATGAGCGAACCTCCAGCTCGCTCTGGTTAGTCTGAACCCGCACTCTTTGCATTTGATTAACTGTGGCTGAGAAAGTCCCACATCATAAGCCTTTATATGGTTTTGTTGGATGAGAAATAGCTTGTGCAATTCAACAGTGAAAACACAAATCTTGCTTGGTCATAATGTGTGAAATAGGTCGCTCACTAGTAGTATATATTTGTGCCAATCCAGGCTAAAACTTTCTGCAGACCTTTTGATTTTGCACTAGTGTGACTGGTAATCTTTTAGTAGTGAACCTTCCTCTATCGAGTAAATAACGTCTTCTGGCTTTACCTCTCCAACGTTCATTAACCTCTAGGAATATCCAATGTGATGATTAGAATGGATTTAAGGCTTCCACAAATTTTGGGCCAAATTTTTGTGTCCACATCACAAGTAAACATCAGAGTGGGGTATTACTTGCACTAACACTTCTTTTTGTATAGTCTATTTCTAATTTGTCAAGTATCTCCTCCCACCCAAAATACTCCTTATTTTTCCTGATCAATGGGTCTCCTGCATTTTCTGCCATGAGTTGTTAGATGCTGCACTAATATTTAATCCGGGCAGGAGGTGCTTAAATATATAAATATATATACACATATAGCCGCCCTTTCTCATTCATAAGAACAGAGGGCCCTTGACCTAGTAAATGAATGTCAGAATACTGGTGTCCCATTTTAGCCTGTGATTGGCTAAGGCAGCAGTTTCTGCTACAATCGCTCGCCTTCGAAATTCAATTGGGTCAGAACTTTACATACATCATGTTGACTTTGCCTTTAAATAGATTAAAACAGTCCAGAAAACAGTTTCATGGCTTTGGAAGCTTTTGACATTACATGAGTTGCTTGAGGTGTACCTGTGTAGGCATTTTAAGGGGTACTTTGGCTGGGAGATGTTTTTTATCTATGGCCTGGGTGGATAAAAACAATGACGTCCACTTACCTCCACCGCTTCAGCACAGAGGCCGACATCCAATTGCTCCGGTCCCCTGCACTCTTTCAGTAAAGTAATATTTTCTCATGTTGCTTCTGATCTTTCCCCCAACTAAACTCTCACTGTGTCCTCTTGTTCTTGAGTTCATTTTTTTTCCCTAAAAACACTTCCCTCCTTAACCTTATTTATTTTGGCAATAACGGACACTAACTGGACCGTCTATGCATTACATGTAAGTGGGTTCTCAGTGGGCTTTTATCTTAAGCACACCATAAAACACCACTAGTCATCCAGGGAAAGTATGGCAGTAGGTTAATGGGTTAGTACATACTTGGTATAGAGCAATAGATGTGCCACATGTTGTCCTGTCCAGAGAGGTAGGACTGTATAAATAAAGATGGCTAAGCAATGTGCAAAATCCCTTTTTAACAACAACACCTCCTCCAGATGTTGGAATTTCTATTCCATTCCTTGGCACGTCTAAAACTATAGCAAATGAATTTCATAAATGTGACCACTAGATGGCAGGAGAGGACAGTGTAAGATAAATGGAATTCCAGTTACGGGTGAAATTGGAAGAGTTGTCCCATAGAGTACCTTTCTTCTCATATCATTTTAGGATAAGCTGTCATATATGTGTACATAGGAAGTAGCATTATTTTTGGCCATTACATAACCTCTATATGGCCCTTTTCTCCATTTTTGTGCCTAGCTGCTATAATGTCTCTTATATGTGGCACACTCTTGCTCTCCTACAGGTTTTAAATAAAATGACTAGAACACTATTCCTGGCACAATTCCTGTTACAGATAATTTTTCTCCGCTGGTATTGCTCTTGATAAACTTTATTACTTGTGTTGTTCTAAAAATCTGTTTATTTTAGGAATGGGATATATCAAACCTGACAGAGTTTCAAAGGGGAATGACTGTTGATGTGCACCTAGCAGGGATGTCTGTCAGTTGCTGAGTTGATGGATGTGTCTAGGTCTACTCTTTTCTTGATCACATCTCAGTATTGAAAGACGGCCTAAACCTTTACAGACAGAAGTAGCTGTGGTTGAAAGTGAATCACTGGCACCTGTATTAGTGAAAACCATATGATATACAGAGTGCAAAGATGGTATCCAGGAGAGATCTGCTATAGTTAAAGGGGTACTCCAGCAGGGGGGGCACTTTTTCGCTGGGACCGGGAGATGAGGTGGCTGAGGGAAAAGAGGTCCACTCACCTCCCCGGTTCCAGCGGCGGGTCCCGCATCGCGGTCCCGGCCGCTTCCAGGTGTCTGACGCGGCCAGAGACGTGACATCTCAGGTCCACTCAGCCAGTCAGTGAAGGAGGCGGGATCCGTTTCAAGTCCACTCAGATCCCGCCTTCTTCACTGACTGGCTGAGCGGACCTGAGACCTGACACCAGGAAGCGGCCGAGCCCCGGAGCGCCGCAATGCGGGACCCGCCGCTGGAACCTGGGAGGTGAGTGGACGTCTTTTTCCTCAGTCACCTCGTCCCCGGTCCCAGCAAAAAAGTGCCCCCCCGCTGGAGTACCCCTTTAAACCTTTGCTGATGCCACAAAATATCAAATGGAGTGTTCAGTGGTGTAAATACCAGAATACATGGATACAGGATGTGGTCTGATAGAGCTGATTTTGATGCAACCTAAGGGTAGCTTCACACGTACCGACTTGCAAGGTTAATAATGCTGCGAGTTGGCTAGGTCCTGGCAGATCACTTTCACTACATACACACAGCAGTCTGAACGACCATTTTCTGCACAGGGGCCCTATTTAGTCTGTGTTCGCCCCTGGTTCTTAGCTACCTGCATCAGGTCCTTGGAAGCAGCATGTAAAGAAGGTAATAGGGAAGGGGGGCAGTATATAGTAAGCTCTAAATTAGTGAGAGTGGGAAATGGGAAATATATATTATGAAACAGCACATGTGATTTGGGGGGGGGGGGCATAGGGAGCACTATATGGGGGGGTGTGAGGGGGTCTCTAAGGCTAACAGTGTTAAAGTGATATTGTCACCCCCCCCCTATCAATATGTGCAGTTCTCATCATTTAGAAATTTTCATGCTGCACAGTTCATTTAACTGTATAATACATGTCTTTATCTTCTTTTTTAGGGATGATTGAACATTGGAAATGTCCGGTTCGCCTGGAAAACAGGGATACAGCCTATTACCTAGGCTGTATCCCTTTTTTCCAGGCGGTACTCAGGCTGTCTCCACCTTCCCCACGGAACAGGAAGGCAGCGGGAATCAAATGCTGAAGGTTCGAGTTCGATCGAACCTGACATTTCTCGATGTTCGATCATCTTTTTGTCTAAAAATGCTTTTTATCAATGGTGTAAAGTGTCATCTGGGCAGGGCATTAAAGTCATTTTGCCTCCCATCTTTCCGCTGTAGTCCAAGCCCCCTCCATGACATCATTGGAATGGACCACTCACACCAGGGGCAGATTAGCTTTACCATAGGCCCCGGGCTGTTCACCAAGCCTGGGCCCCCCACCCCTCTGTAACTATATCTTTAGTCTTCCTCCTCTATAGTGCAGACTGTACAGGACCTGTGGTTACACCATAGTCAGTATGTTCTTTATTGTTACTGAATTATCTTCTGGCTACAGTTTTGCACTGATTTGTGCAAAATTGCAATTAAAAAGCAGTGATTTTTTTTTCAAATCATGGCAGAACTGTAGCCAGGAGACAATACACTACTGAAAGTATAAGTCTGTTTGGGTGGACATGGGCCCCCAGGAGCTCAGGGCCCCGGGCTACCACCTGAAATGGACCTATCATAATCCTCTACTGACTCACTCTGCAGTGAAGCCGGGACTCATCTTCTGTGGCGCAGTAAGAGCCGATAAGGATATGGCAATGTCTCTGCCCAACCGCACCTGCACCACAATAGATGAATCCTGACCTCCATTGCAGTAGGAGCAGCCCATCCCAATCATGTCACCGAGGGGGGCAGGGACTACGGCCCCTACATAGACAGGAAGACGAGGGCACAACACACTTTTGGTAAGTACTTCTGTATGCAATATACGCATTCTTGGTATGTAACTGAGCATCTGTCTGGTGGCAGCCTGGAATCTTTTATCAAGATGTGCAGGAGCCTTAACATCAACAATGTAAGGTGAGACAGGGATTTACTAGAGGGGTGTGTGTGTGTGTGGAGGGGGGGGAATACAACATAAATTAGGTAGGGATGTAGCAGAGGATTGGTGGTGGATTTGTCAGGTTGGTGGTCCCAGTACATTATCCTGCTTTGGTCAAAGTCATTAGGTATTTAGTTTTAATTGCAACACGTTTTGGCCCATTAAATGGCTGACAGGCCTCTATTTGATAAAGGCCCATCTGTTATTTAATGGGCTGAAATGCTTTGCAATTAAAACTGTTTGGATTATATTATATTGTGGCCTCTCCTCTTTTTGAGACCACTCTGTATATTACTAATCTATACACCAGCGCTGATCCTTCCAGTGGGGGTCTGTTTGGTCCTGTGATCCCATGTGGTTCACCCCTCTAAATGTTCTTCTCCGCCCGTGTGGTGTCACCCCAGGAATAGCTGCAGTGTCAGCATTTGTTTGCCCATGGTAGAGTTGTGCCTATCTCCTTGCACAACTCTACCAGGTGAGTGCAATCTAATTGGCACCTTGTTACAAAACACTGTGTGATCATTATTTCACCTAGAGGCGCCCTTTGTCTTTTCTCGTCCTACTTTGGAGATGTCTCTCATTAGATATTCTTTTTTTCTTGGTGTCACCATCTTTGTTTCTTTGTATTTGCTGCTCCTTAGGTAGATGATAAGATCTGGACTGTGAAGGAATCCATTTGGTTAGTTGCTCTATACACAGGACAACTATCAATACATGTGAATTGTTTATTACAAAGACCATTCTCCTAAGCTAAAGTAAGCTCCAGTAGAATTTTTGAGATATCTTCTTCTTTTGACTTGTAGGAACAGACGCCACCTACTGCCCAGAACTTCTGGCCTCCTGACCCATGCCTCCTGTCTCTGCTGCTGTGTGACCTCTGCTGCCCCAAGAACACCATTTCTCTGTGCCATCTTCACTTCACACCTTTGCCATTATATTATTGCCCCAGAACCGTGACTTGACATGCTCCAATCCTAGGCTGGCATCTCACATCTCTGCAGCCTGAGAATCATCTGCACCCCCAGGAGCAACCTGTGCTTACTTTCCATCCGGTGAGATCAAGAACAATAGTTGCACATTGTAGTCCTGGGGCATCGAGTACCAGTAAATTTACTGGAGTGGCTATATCTGAACCCATCTCTGCACAGGCAAGAGCATTTTTCTAATATAGCAATGACATAAGAATGATTATCAGGGATCTGTCATGTGTACTGACCCTCAGTTAAGTGAAGAACTACTTTGGGTGTATCATCTGAAACGTGGGTTACGGCGTTATGAGAAATAAATACAATGAAGACATCTTGGTAAATAGATTTATTTCCTTTACGGCATTTTTAAGTAGTACATCAATTCTCTTCAATTATCAGAAGTGTAGAGTGAGCTTACTAGTACAATATATTTATGCTGTAGGAGACTGAAAGCTGTTGGGATTGTAGAAATACTAATATAAAGGTGCCGAGCCAAGGAATAGACAGTAGAATCTGTGCTTTTCAGTTCATGGTCGGTATGGACAACTCTCATTACCCTATATGTTGTTGAGCTACATTCTGCATGATGGGTTTACCAGATAAATCCAGACACATATAAATTATACTTCTGTACTTCGGATAGCTAACCTGTTACCAGCTTATGAAAAAATAATGAAATATTCTATTTAGTGTCTTCTTAACCATGTGTAACCATTTTGTTTTGACTAAGGGGCTTTTACCACCGTTAACAATTATTCCCTATCCACAGAATAGAGAATAAACTTTTTATTTTAGTGAGTCACACCACTGTGACCCCTATGATCTTAAGAAAGGGAATCCCGATGCCCCCATCTGAATGGAGCAGCAGTGTTCATACCTGACCTCCGCTCCATTCATTGTCTATAGGAGTGCTGAAAAATAGCCAGGTACAGGGCTCAGCTATCTTTAGCACTCTCACAGACAATGAATGGAGCAGCGGTCGAGCATGCACACTGCCACTACATTTATATAGGAGATTCCATTCTCAAGATTGGGGAGGGTACCAGCAGTCAGACCCCTGACACCTATCACCTATTCTGTGGATACGCGTGTCCATGGTTGCAAAGTACCTTCAAGCTCATACATGCCATACTTATACCATAATGTACTGCTAATAGTTAACTGGTGCAAATAAAGACAAATAAAGGCTAGGTTCACACTATGTATATTTGAGGCTGTATGTTTGAGGCTGTATAGAAACCAAAACAAGGAGTGGATTGAAAACACAGAAAGGCTCTGTTCACATAATGTTGTAATTGAGTGGATGGCCGTCATTTAATGGCAAATATGTGCTGTTATTTTAAAACAACAGCTGTTGTATTGAAATAATGGAAGTTATTTACCGTTATATGGCGGCCATCCACTCAATTACAACATTATGTGAACAGAGCCTTTCTGTGTTTTCAATCCACTCCTGGTTTTGGTTGCTATGAGGACCTGACATGAGGACCAAATACAGCCTCAAATATACATAGTGTGAACCCAGCCAAAAAGAGTATTCCTATCTTAAGCATTTATTGCATATCCCCACCATAAATGATTGTTAGGTGCAGGAGCCACCTTCAGCACTCTCACCTGTAGGATGCACTGTTCTGATGAAGGGAGATTATTTAACTCCTGAAACGCGCAAACCTTGTGCTTTCACAATAAATATGAATCCTTTTTCTACTACATTGGTGTAGCCTTGGACATTTTTTGGACAGCGCTGTTTGCAAGTATCGGAATTTTTTTTTTCTTTTCTGTTTACCAAATTACGGGCCCCGGATCTGGGAGAATCCCGTTTGCGATACACCTGGTTGCAGTCCCTATCTTCCATTGCCACCTTCTCCTCACGGATTTCCAGCTACCCCGGTGGGGTGATATGTATACAGCCCAAGGGGCTCATAGGTGAGTGCAATTATTCACTCTCTTTTCACTGTTTCTGCCACAGTAAGACACGAGGCGCCGGTGCCCTTGTTTTTTTCTGTTTCACTTTTAGCTTCACCTGTAGGATGTCCTGTTCACCTATTCAGGCTGGCCACTCTCCCTATAGTGGTGGTCAGTGGAGAGGTGGCTGTGCTTGTACCCATTCCTCTGTATTCTAGGGAGAATGGGGGGGGGGTTAAAGGAGAAGTCCTGGCATAGACTTTTCTTTCGAAACTTCTGGGAAGGAGGTGGATGAACAAAACAGCATGCACCAGCACTGGGGTCCACTGTCCTCCTTTCCGGCCCCTGGCTGCTTCCTGGTCTAGAAATGGGAGGGACCGGAGCAGTGAACAGCGGACCCCAGCGCTGGTGCTTGTTGTTTTGTTCACCCACCTCCTCTACATCATTAAAAAAAATAATAAAATTCTGTGCCCAGATTTCTCCTTTAAAGAAAGTCCTAAAGGAGTCCTTTGCATACAGTCCCATGTTGCAGCTACTAGACAAGACCACACCACAAGACACACATTTTTGGTGCAGCCAGTGACTAGGCTATAGAAATACAATATATTCCAAATTGTGCATTTATTCTTTAATTGCATACATTGTCAAATATATGATATTTCATTATACATAGCACATTATAAAATTCTATGTTGATGATTCATAATATAGCAAACCATAAATATACTGTATCTTCTTACATTCAGGATAACGTGTCCAAGGATATGTCTTTTTTTCCCCATGCAAAAGGCACAGTCACAAAAATATCACTTTTATATATATGTTAGTAGAAGTTAAAATCTCACACATAATTATTCATCTTCATCTTCCTTAACACATGTATAGATTCCGGGCCTGACATTTCTGAAACCACGGCGTTGCCATTAGTGGTTACCTTAAAATGGCTGCACGGAGCTCTATAGAGCTTCAGTGCAGATGCTGTCCTACCATGTCCTGGGCTACATAGCATTCCAATACATTGATGTTCTCCCTCCTTCTCCTAGATAACAATGTTGTCAAGTTTTCAATGGTTTCTGCTTAAACCAGCAACATATAGGAAACCTGCAACATATCCGGTAGGTACAGACATCCAGTAACTCAAAAAGGTCAAGATGCTTATTGATCTCCATTTAGAAATATATATTTTGTTCCTGCAGCTGACAGCGAAGAGCCATGTCCTATGTATCCACAGCCAAAAGTAGTCTGCTAACACCACAAAGCAGTCATCAGCCTCAGCAACTGATCAGCATACATACTGTATAGTAATAAAAGGCAGTGTTATTGTTAAATCAATCTTCCTGATAGGTTTCTAATCGCTTTAGATGGAACTTAAAGTTCAAAAAAAAATATTTTTTTAATTGCTTGGAGTAATAGGCCTTTAGCCATTGACTGAATGAATGGACATTTCTTTGAGACGAGAAAGGGGCCAAAAGTGGAGATCAGTGGTGGAGGATCCATAAGGTTTTTTTTTTTTAATCCTGCTAAACATCTCCTTTAAAAAAAAACAAAACATGCAATAGTCACTGCTCTTCAAGATCCCACTTCAACTCATCTAGGAAATCTGGAAGCTTTTCCCTGTTGCAAAAATGCAAGAGTTTCATGCTATTGACTTAGCACTTGCACAGTGGCACTTACCCTTTAAAAAAAGTTTCTATAAAAAAAAGTCTAGAGACATCAGCTGCCTTTAGATATATAAGGGTTCAAACAGTCGTCTCATAGTAAAAGTGATCGACTCTTTAAAGTTCCATGTAAAAATAGATACTTCTGTTTGGTCCACGCGTCTTCCTCATTTTCGGGAGGATTGGTCCATTCAACTATATTTCATTATGAAGTTATGTACTGTAATAAATAAAAGATGAATGTGCTCACTGAGCTCCTACCTCTAGTAAGAACTCATTTACCTAATACAATTGTCACTGCTACATGTGGCAATCTTGGGGGAGACAAATGTTATAAATTTCCACCATATCTTGGTTGGGGGACAATGGTCTTGATAAAGATAAATCATAATATTGGTAAATTACTTATATTCTGTTGTCAGATTTGGCCTTTGATTATGGATTTTGGGTGCTGTGGCTGGAGAAGCTTATATATCTTTATTGGGTGGATGTTATATTGATTCCTATAGACCTGTGAACAAACATGGTAATGAGTGCCATTCAATTTCCCCCTTTTCCAATGCTAATGTGTTCTCTTAAACAAGTAGAAATTGTAACATGAAGTATATTAGCAGTGTCTGATGTTAAGAAAACCATGTTCATTTTTTGGGGTCCTGTCACCAGTATATGTTTGGAATTAGAGATAAGCGAACCTCGAGCATCCAAACCCGATCATTCGGCATTTGAATAGCGGTGGCTGCTGAAGTTGGAAAAGTTGGATACATCCAATGACTATATCCATGTTTTTTAGATAGCTTTATGGCTTTATGCAACTTCAGCAGCCACCGCTAATCAAATGCAGAACGATTGGGTTCGGGTGGACTCGAGCATGCTCCAGGGTCGCTCATCTCTAGTCAGAATATCTTTAAAAAGATATTCAAATGTACACTGTTACCATATTGCAATGCGGCCATAGATATTAGTGAGACAATCTAGGAACAACAGTATAGTCTACTATGCCACAGTGGAGCCCCAAAACCCAATGTAAATGGGATCTGAAACAACAGGATCCTTTCAAATTTTCATAAATGTGTAGAAAATGAGCAAATTTCCTTAAAAAAATTTGAATTCATCCAAGCCCAAATTTTTCAGTATTTGTTTTGTTGGAATGTGGATGGGGCAGTAAGGTATACATTGTTTGATCTGACACTCAGTGAACATTTGGGCTGCCCAACCTCTTACACTCCCGATAGTCTCTTTGTTGTAATATATGTACTACCACTATGTGTGGCCTATAGGACGTGATGAGTATTGCAGCCTGTTTAGGGTTTTGCTGGCATGTCACAATAATGTATACAGTAATTGTGGTGAACACATCTGTACTGTTTATACTTTGTAGTTTAAGAAATACACATATTTGTCTTTTTTTTCATTTTGTAACTGTTAAGATAACTTGTACAGTAACAGGTCTCATAACTGGCCTCTTTATTGTTTTGGAAACAATGTAATCAATATGAATTAGAATTTCCACCTTTTCAACTGTGGATTTCGATCAGCAGTACCCAATATTCACCTATAGGTGGCACTAAAAGACAGTTATGGATTAATTATATTTTCCAAATCAGTAAACTTGTATGAAAAGTTTCAGGTTCTGAAAATATTTTCTGGTTAAAGTTATTTTATTCTATCTAACTTTATTTTCACTGTTAAAAACTCTATAAAATTACAGCACATAAAATGTATTCATACCTGTATTAGTGCATGTAAAATGCGAGGTAAAGATTGGTTACATTACATTACCTTTATAATTTACAGTCTCATTTTCTTTTTCACTGTTGGGATAATGGATTGATAAATAGAAAAGAGAAGACAAGAGGATAAATGTGCCCTGTAGTGTTGCACAGGTCCCTCCGCCATGATGTCTTGGAATACCATAAATACCATCATATTAAAATGAGGTCAAACTAATTTATTATGACTGTCTTTCTGAAATCAGTGGCTACCCTTTTTTTCTTAGTTATCCTCAAAGGGCAACGTTACTAACAATTGAAGGCTTTCTAGTATGTCTGTAGCGTCAATTTGCTATTATCCATTAAAACTGGTTTCAATATAACAATTAATGTATGTTTTATCTAAGAATTTGGCAAACATAGAAAAATAAATGCATATATAATAAATTTGCTATATTCCTAAAACTGGTCATGCATAGCTATCAGTAAATGAGTGTTTATCTGACAGCTGATAAGCGTGACCATGTTAAAGGCCTCAATACACTTTGGTCAAAATGCAGCTAAACCAAACCAGCTGACTCTCTATAGTGTTTAGGGGCCTCCCATCTCTCCCACAACATCACCTGCCAGCGTATAGGTGGGAGTCTCCCATACACCTAAGACAGTCAGCGGGTCCTACCAAAATTAGCAGGTTTCAATGACTTTTGACCAACGTGTTAGATTTCAAGTGCTTAACCCTTTTGTACTCAGACAGATAAGCCACCACCAAAGCTTTCTGGCAGCGGATTACCCCATCTGTCTCTATTCTCTATTGAGAAGACATGAGCATTTGACTATGCTGAACATTCATGTGTATAGGGGTATCGGAAGAGATACAGTAGCTGTATTCAGCTAAATGAATGGTCGGCCTGCAGCTATTGAAGGTGAATGGTCACCTTGAGAATTTGAAACAACTTTTGAGGTTTGCTCATAATGATCATACTAGTAGTTCGGAGTGTGGATTGATAACGTATGGGAATAATCTGACAGCATGCTTTGGTTTTTATAAAATTGTTAAATGCAAAGTAGAAGCTGAAAATCACTGACTGAAGGTTGAGCTTAAGAACATACCAATAATGATCAAAATTTCATTGGAAAATAGTCAACATCTAATACATAGTCATAATCTAAAGACTGGACAGAGTAGAGTCTTCCCCGGGTGCAGCTCCTCATACTGACATCCCATCTTCTTAGTGAAGAATGTGAACATATTAATGTCATTATTCATTAGGAAGCATTTAGTTAACTTTGTGGCTGTGCACTCGTATCTTCTAAAGCACTACCCACTTGTTCATCCTCAGTCTCGGTGGAGGCATCTTGATTCTCTAGGTCACTTAACTGTCCCTCTCCAAATTCTAAAATAGTTGGCAAATTCCCCTGTTTAGGGCATCGTTTCTTGAGGCTAACTAAAAAAGGCTGCGGCAGGGAGAAGATGTCCACATTATTGCCAAGGTCAATCCAAGTCATGCTGGGGAACTTTTTAGGGTCCTTTAATGTTTCCGTAATTTCCCTCAGGATGGATTTTGTTAAACGGTTACCATTGAGTGCCAGAGTGGTAAGATGTGGAAGGCCACAGAGGACAGGTAAAATAAGTAAGAACATTTCATCTGTGAGTTCAGTAAAACAAAGTTCCACATTCTCCACTTCTTCTGAATTGTGCTGAAGATACTGCATCACACGCTCCAGGTCCTTCACGGTCAGGGGAATGCCGGAGACATCTAAAGAGCCTTCTTGAGGTCTTGCCGATAGGATTGCTTTTAAGCTGCAGAAAGAGGAATCAATTAGACCAAATTACTCACTATGAATACATTGACATATTATGGTAAAGATGAATAATAAACACAGTTTTTACGCAATAAAACAAAACCATGACAGCAAAACCATGCCTAGTAAGAAGCAATTTTTAATGATAAACGATTGCAAACAAGATTGTTTTAATCTGAAATCCTTCACCACATTACACAGAACGATAGTCATTAGTTACGATCGTTACAACATTGAGTAATTGATCGTAGTAACAATCTGATCACCGCAAAAGAAGGAACAATTTGAAATCACAGCAAACGACTAGCAAACGATTAACAATGATTTTAGGGTCAGATCTAAATCAACGGTAAATGACACACAAACGATTTTTCGATTGTTGTCTTAATTTACACAGGACAATTATCACTTAAATTCAAACGATATAACAATTTTCCCCATGACAATCCTTCAGTGTAATAGGGCCCTAACTCTTCTCCACCAACATCATTTGTCGGTTTATAGTAGAACCCTTCTCTCTAGAGAAATCACTTCTTGGTGGAGAGTTGGGAGGCCACCATACACCTTATACTACATCCTCTCTCTCTATAGAACTCACTTGGTGGAGAGTTGAGAGGCCACCGTATGCCTTATACTACATCCCTTCTCCCCAGCCACATCATTTGTTGGTGAAGAGTTGCGAGGCCACCATACACCTTGTACTATGTCCCTCCGTAGAAATCACTTGTTGGTAAAGAGTTGGGAGGCCACCATACACTTCATACAGTCACCCAAACTTGCTGGCATTGGCAAATTCAGACGACATTATGATAAAGTTTACAGGAACCTTTACTGACCCTTACAGATCCCATCAACTTCTAGTGGATCCATCATTGGTGAAGTACTTCACCTACTGGGTGCACAGACTAGTCTAAGGCCGGGTTCACACTTCGTGAAACATCGGCCATTTTGTGACCCGGCCGTGTCACAGAACAGCCGGTGTCAGTGAAGTTCATCCCGGCAGGTACTGCAGTGATAATGAACTTCATTTGTGCTGAGTTGAGATGTGGGTGCATCTGTGTGCACCCGCGTCCCAATTCACCATAGCCGACAGTGGAGAGTGCGGACGGTTTTTCCTGCCAGTAGGAATCCTGTCTGGAGTGTATACTATGTGTGTATACACTCGGGCCGGGATTTCCTCTGACTGCAGTGCAACATTAATCTTGATTAATAGAAAATTTACGTTGTGTGAACATGGCCTCAAAAAGTGTAAAATCGTTACCGAAGCCATGATAGTTATGATGGAGTTGTTGTGTTACACATCTTACTGACTTCTAGTTTGTTCATCTTTTTTAACTGTTAATTAAAGGGGTACTCCAGCGAAAAGCTTTTTTCCCAGTAATTGAAACACATTACAAAGTTATATAACTTTGTAATATACTTCAATCATCTATCTGCCCCCCCTCCCTATCATTTTCCCCCTCAATCCCCCACCAGGAAGTGAAGTAACCTCATTCTTACCTATGACTGTTGACCATGTTACAAAGTTATATAACTTTGTAATGTGTTTCAATTACTGAGAAAAAGATTTTCGCTGGAGTACCCCTTTAAGATAGGGTAAAGTTCTGTATATTGTGGCTATCAAAGCAATGGAAACAAGAAATGTTATTTTATATGGTGCAATAGCCATACTGGTTATAAACAAAGGGATTTAGCAAAGTGCATAAAATAAGCAACAGCCTGGTTGTGTGAATACAGGAGAACATAATCCTGTTAAAGAAGAGCTAAGCTGAGTTCATTCCAATGATAAAAGGTTTAACCATATAGATGGAAATCCAGATAAAACAGCTCAATCTTCAGTCTGTTTACATGGCACCTGATCCCACATGACTGATCCTCTCCAGACAGAGCAACAACAATTACTCAGAGAGGAGGAGCAATAGTATAAATATATAAATATTAGAGTCCATTCACATATGAGGTGCAGCTTCCATAATTCCAGAATTTAGCTTTATGACAGAAGCCACAAGTCTCTGCTAGATTCTGCCATACAACAAATAACAATGGCACCTGCCAAACCCTAGGTTACATCATGGTGTATCCCAGAGGTATACTGTACATATACTGATTGTATATATATATTTTACCTAATATTTAAGATATGTCCATGACATTGGTGTCCACTGGATCACTTTCCAGGTGTACCCCATCTGGTCAGAACCATCAAAGGTGTAGTCTCATGATGACAACCGCTATGACCATGCCTTATTCTGGCAGACTTTTTAGTATTACATGGATGGCCATTCATGGATGGCTACCATGTAATAATAACTTTAATGCCTGGTTGGCCATTGCTTCACCTGGCATTGTCAGCTGTTTGCCATGGGAGGGGATGGAAGACCTACATTTTGAAAGGGGTTTTCTCTGATAACGCATCCTTTACTAATTTGTAGAAGTATCCTAAATTGTAGAATAATAGTAGATTTAAAGATGTGCAAGGTTAATGAAGACCCGACAGAAACAACCACTGAGGCAATATGAAATATTCAGAACTTGGAATTTGACGTTTATTCTGCCTATGAGTTTCACCTTGAAAAAAAGGGCTTATTTCCTCTTTAAAAATATTGTATCCCCTAGATTTTTAATTTACTGATTAGAGACAGATACTAAAATCTGTTCTTTTTTCTAATCTGTTTCAGTTTTTATTATAATTTCATTTTAGCATTTTTTTTTATTATTATTGTTATTATTTTCTTGCCTCAGTTGCTTTTAACATCACTTAAAGAGATGCTTTACAGCAGCTCCCATAGACAATATCCTAGAACTGATCCTGTCCAAAGTAAGAATTTTCGTAGCACTCAACCCATAAAATCATGATCCTTTATTTTTCACGAACACAAATACATCCAAAAAAACACACAAGATGTGTACAGTCGTACACATCTTGTGTTTTTTTTTGGATGTATTCGTGTTCGTGAAAAATAAAGGATCATGATTTTATGGGCTTGAGGGCTACGAAAATTCTTACATTGGACTGATGCACCTTATGTCCAGCAAGCTCCTGGACTTCATCTGCACCGCTCTAGATCCTATGAGACGCTCTCTTTGAAAGGTATGGACCAGAATTATTAGTAAGCATTATTATGGTTGAGGGGTGAACCTACTCCTACATTTGGATTAGAACTGATCCTATTCACTTCTGTGGAAGAGTTTTCTAGGCATGTTCTGTGACATGTGTACAAGAGGTTTTTTCAGAGAGGGGGAGGAGGAGGGTAAGCACCTAGCAAAACCTATTGTAAATTACCTGTTCCCACCTTATCTGTATACTGGGGTCACTGTAATCCTGCTTGTGATAATAGTTAGGAGACTGATTAAAAGTTTTTAATACAAAACAGGAAGTGTCAGCTTATTATTAACTACAAAAGTCAAAAGTTTTTTTTTCTGGTGACACGTACACTTTAAAGTGACTGTACCACCAGGCCCAGGCTGAAGCTCTGGAGGCGGGCCGACCCTTAGTGGGAGGAAACCCCTTGCCCCTCCATGATAGGGTTCCATTGATTCTAATGGAGTCACGTAATGGAGGGGCTGGGTTTTTTCCCCACTAAGGGTGGGTCGGCTCGCCTCCAGTGCTTCAGCCTGGGTCTGGTGGTACAGTCACTTTAAGGCTAAGTTCACACATTGTATGACAGCAGCCGTTCTGTGACACGGGCGTGTCGCAGAACAGCTGCACTCTGAGAAGTTTAACCCAGCCGGTACTGCAGTGCCGACCGGATAAACTTTATTTCTTTTGAATTGGAATGCGGGTGCATACGGGTGTGCCCGCATACCAACTAGCTATTGCAGACAATGTAAAGTCCGTCTTTAGCTGGACTTTACATTGTCTGCTTTGTCAGTCTTGTGCAGCCGCTATTCAATGAATATTGGCTGTACAAAACTGACATATCGATTTTATAGAAAACAAAGCAATGTATTTCTCCAATAAATAGTGGCCTGTGTTGCAATCTGTTGTGTGAATCTGTACATATATATATATATATATATATATATATATATATATATATATATATTAAAACGTCATTTGAACAATAGGCAATTTCTTGGTGACACGTTCCCTTTACCCTAGTATGACTAGTTGGCTTTTTGCAGGCTTTTAACAGACTTCAATCCAGTTGCAGGTAATCATCCTTTGTGTTATAATGTTGCAGCCTGTTTTCTCTTTTCTCCGCTTTTCTCACATTTTGTAATTGTTAATGGCTTTGAGTCCTACTGTGCTAAGAAAAGGAAAAATGATCATCATTATAAGGGAAATAAAATGAGTCCTATTACAGACGCGGTATCTTTCATCAGTCTAGTTTAGCGCTTTTATATTTGGGGATAATCAGCTGCCCCTATCTGGGCTGCCATTTCTAAATATAAGCTACAGTATAATAAAAAATAAGGTGTAAATGAGGTCAGCGGATGGGATTTATAGCAAAACTGCGGACATACTGCAGGCAGAGGGTTTTCCATATGTTGTCTTCACTGGCTGAAATGGAAGTTTTGGATGACACAGTTATTACACACTCAGTTGCACTCCTGTTCTTACACTGTTACACAATACTGTAATAGATGATGAATGGAAATAGCAAGCACAGCAAAAAATAATCAATTTCTCTAGATTTCATTTACTATAAGATGAAGGGAATATGTCTTCAGAAAATAAGCTATGTTTAAGTTTAGTTTTAGTTAAGTTTTGGATAAAATCAGTAAAAATGTACATAAAATAAGCAATTATGCATTTCGAGAGTTCCACCTCCCTTCATCAGATTGCAATCTATGTAAAATGTATATATTTTTTTACTGATTTTAATCAATAAATCAGCCATTTTATTTATTTTATACTCCACTCGTTGCGAAGGAATTTTTGGCAGCGCCAGGATACCTACCCAGGTACTTTTTTCTTCTCTCCAATGCACTCAGTACATGGATACAAGGACAATAACATTTTAGCCTCTTCCCTGCCAAAACACTTATATTCACCAGTCAGTAGTGTTGAGCAAACTTGCCAAACTGTATGAGTTAGGCAACATCCTCCAAACAATAACGCTCAGCATTTCACTCCTGTTGGCTGGATAAGTTGGATGACGGCATAGGGAGTCCTGGAAAACCAGCCATAGGCTGTATGCATGTTTTCCTGGCAGTCCTAGAGCAGCATTCAAATTCTCCAGCCACTAGGAGTTTAATGCTCAGCGTTCGTGTGGTGTCCCACCACTGTTTTTGTCTCTCCTGTGCACCTGTCAAAAAAGCCTTTTTCTCTCAGGTTAAAGTGGTGATGAAGTACTCTAAAGTTTCACCACTAGTTATCAGTATTTTATATTTATGTGTTGCACAGCTGAGGGTAGCAATGGCTTAATGTTTTATGTGTACCATGTGTTCTATGCTGACCAATAGAAGATGTTCTTTTTTTCTAACCTATTATCTTTGTCCTTTCTCTTACACACACTCATCCCCACCACTCACAGAGAGGCACACTACAAGCCCCTGTAGGAGTTTACATTGGTGGAGGAAGTGCAGAGTAGTCTTCAGTCTTCTCACAGAGGAAGGACACAAAACCAACCGGTCCTGCAGAAGTTAAGCCAGGGCCTGGCTTCTGCCAGGACCCCTGTCAGGGACAACAAGTTCAGTCAAGTCTAGTTACCAATGTGTACAGTTGCAGTTAGAGACCAACAGTTCTCCCACTAATACCACTTTGCCTACTATGCAGTGCTAAGCACACTAAAAGGAGAGAAGTACCCAAGGAACATCAGTGTACTCACACACATTAAATCCGAGCCACTACATTCAGATTCAGAGAACGTTGCCAAACTCAAACAGTTCAGCAAGTTGGTTCAACACTACCAGTCAACAAACCTTACATAACCAACCATAGTGGCTTGGTTTGAATTGGGAGGACTACTATCTAGGTACACATTGTACACTGACCAAGTTTAAGTGCCAGAAGGAGGGAAGATATTACAATTCAGTCTCAATAGCTACCCGACACATGAGATAGATTTTATGTGTCAATAGCTTTGCATACCATACATGATATATACACCGGAGCATGTCTCTACCATCAGTATCATCCATCTCAAAAAGTATAAGAATTAACCACAAGCCAAAATGTATATCAACAGAACAAACCCCTGCAGGATGTAGTGTGTTCTTTCCAGTCTGGCACAGTGCTCTCTGCTGCCACCTCTGTCCATTTCAGGAACTGTCCAGTGTAGTAGCAAATCCCCATAGAAAACCTCTACTGCTCTCCAGACTGGAAAGAATACACCACATCCTGATTTTTTTTATATAGAAGTAAATTATAAATCTCTGGGACTTTCTGGCACCAGTTGGTTTGAAAGAAATTTCACATATATTTGACTAAATAATTATACACAATGCAACTATTTATATTGCAATAAAAATGGAAAACTTAAAGTAATATCAATTTTAACCTCTTCACGTCAGTAATACGTAGATATACGTTCCTACTGCACATACCACTGCAGTAGGAATGTATATATACGTTCCTGAGTGAGAATGGCTGCGCACACGTCAGTGTCCGGGAAGCTGAGGGTAATGAGAGGCAGCTGCGATCCTGTAGCTGCCTCTCATTAACCCCTTAAACGCCACCATCTATAGCGATTGCGGCGTTTAAGGTACTAGGTGACAGGACAAGCTGCTGTCACTGAGTGATCAGGACCCCCACAGCCATGCTGCGGGGGTCCCGATCACTTGTACCGATGGATGGGGGTAGTCCATGCATGTTTTACAGTGGAAAAAAAAGTGGAAAAAAAGAAAGTGTAATAAAAAAAAGGAAAGATTTAAAAGTTTTAAAAAACCCCTTATAAACCCCCTCCTAATAAAAGTTTAAAATACACCCTTGCCCATTATAAAACTAAAAATATTTTTTTAAAATAAATAAACATATTGTAGTGTACAGAATTGTCCGATCTATTAAAATATGACTTTATTGTTCCCACACTGTGAAAAAAACACCATTGCTGATTTTTTAAATCATATATAAAAAAAAAAAAATAAATAAACATTTTCTGTTACACCAATATAACATTAATAAAAACTAGAGATCATGGCTCAAAAAATGAGATCTCAACCAGCCATGTAGGTGGAAAAATAAAAGCACTATGGCTCTTAGAAGGCGGGGAGAAACATTGCATTAATCTGATCCGGGCATCAATGGGCTCGGTCTTGAAGGGGTTAAACATAGTCACTTTGCTTTTCAGTGCTCTTCTTCCTCTGTTGAACAATCATCTTTATGCTCTTAGCACTGAGTCCTCCATGCTCTGTTTCCTTCAGTTCTTGGTCCAAGGTGAAGTAAAGGCCCCTAAATGTTTGCTTGAGTGCACCAAACAGCTAATAGCCTGAAGGAGCAAGATTGGAGGACGTCAACACCATGGGCAGCAGTGTGCGGACGGGCATAGTCATGCCTCTTGGTGCCTCTTGGTGCAAATGGAATGAGGAGCAGCCATGTTTAACATCACAGGTGCAACAATAGAACAGACTTAACAGCTTTATACCTGCACAGCAGTGATAAGGTAGAAACCATGGGTAGCGATGCAAACAACAGTGCTGCCAACAGTAATGCAATGCAACGGCACTGCCCATCAATGTTGACTCACCCTCGTCATATTCTTTTCCACTGGATACCAATAATTTATGTGTACTGTTTAACTGGGCACAAGATCTAGATACCCTTAACCATAAAACACCTACCTACTCTCCTCTAGTAGGTATAAAGTATATACTGTACCTGAACACCTATGGATACAAACAGATCAACATCCCTCCCCAAAATAGAGAACAAACTATAAAATGGAACTTTGCTTTATGGTTGTGTATATAAAATGGCGAAAAGGACAGGAAATTCACGGAAAATTGAAAATGAAAGCTACATCTATTATTAAAAAAACAACAATGCATTCATATTATGATTCAGTTAAAGCTGTTGTCAGGGATTAGAAAAAATAAGACATACAGGTGAGCACTCCTTGACTTTAAATATGCCTTCACCTCTGCTAAACAGGATTACTTTTCTTCCCTCATATATTCCTTATCTCACAACCCTAGGCAACTGTTTAACACCTTCAACTCTCTTCTCCCCCCCCCCCCCCCCCCCACTTCTCTCATCTTTGCTGAGGACTTTGCCACATACTTCAAGCAGGAAATCGATGACATCAGGGTAAGCTTCACCTTACAGTCCCCTCAGCTCCCCCTCATGCCTGTCCAGTGCTCTTCCCCACTAACTCACCTCTCCACCATCACTGAAGAACATCTCTCCAAACTACTCTCCACATCACATCTCACCACCTGCGCACTTGACCCAATCCCATCCCACCTTATCCCCAACCTCTCCTCAGTACTTGTCTCAGCACTAACCCATCTCTTCAATCTATCTCTAACTTCTTGCATCTTCCCATCTCCATATAAACATGCAATCATCACACCCATCCTTAAAAAGCCATCCCTTGACCCTACCTTCTTATCCAGCTACCGCCCCATATCACTTCTCCCCTTTGCCTCAAAACTCCTGGAACAACATGTCTACCATGAACTTTCCTCCCACTTTTCAACCAACTTGCTTTTTGACTCCCTGCAATCCGGCTTCCGCCCCCACCACTCCACAGAAACTGCCCTCATCAAAGTGGTCAATGACCTGCTGACTGCCAAAACCTCGCGCCAATATTCTGTGCTCCTTCTCCTTGACCTATCTTCTGCCTTCGACACAGTTGACCATTCTCTCCTCTTACAAATTCTCTCATCCCTTGGCGTCACTTGCTCAGCCCTCTCCTGGATCTCCTCTTACCTCTCCAACCGCACTTTTAGTGTTTCCCACTCCCACACCACCTCCTCTCTTCGTCCACTCACAGTTGGTGTTCCCCAAGGCTCTGTACTTGGGCCTCTTCTCTTCTTCATCTATACTTCTGGCCTGGGACATATCATAGAATCCCACGGCTTCAGGTACTACCTCTACGCTGATGACACTCAGATCTACCTCTCTGGTCCGGATGTCACCTCTTTGCTATCCAGAATTCCAGAGTGTCTATCTGCCAAATCTTCCTTCTTCTCCCTGCCATCTAATCTGTCAATCACTATCAATGGCTGCACTCTGTCCCCTGTTCCTCAAGTCCGCTGCCTCGGGTCACCTTTGACTCTGCCCTGTCCTTTAAACCCCAAATTCAAGCCCTGACCAACTCCTGCCGCATTCACCTCAAAAACATTTCCAGAATCCAATCTTTTCTCCCCCTGACATTATTTCCCGCTTGGACTACTGTAATATCCTTCTCTATGGCCTTTCATCTAACTCCCTTGATCCCCTCCAGTCTATCCTAAACTCTGCTGCCCGACTAATCAACCTTTCCTCTTGCTTTGCCTCTGCCTCTCGACTCTGCCAATCCCTCCACTGGCTCCCCATTGCCCAACATATTCACTTTAAACTGTTGACCATGATGTACAAGGCCATCCACAACCTGTCCCCTCCATACATCTCTGACCTGATATCCCACTACCGTCCCTCACGCAACCTTCGATCCTCCAGTGACCTCCGTCTGCGCTCCCCCCTTGTTCGTACCTCGCACAACCGCCTCCAAGACTTTGCCCGAGCCTCCCCCATACTCTGGAACTTGCTACCCCGACACATCCGGCTCCCATCCACCATCAAGTCCTTCAAAAGTAACCTGAAAACCCATCTCTTCAAACTAGGCAACAACCTATAATTCTGCATCACACTTGACTGGCTGCACTTTACCTCCTTTTCTCTCCCCGTACCTTATAGATTGTGAGCCCTTGCGGGCAGGGTCCTCTTCCCCATGTACCAGTCTGCCATTTGCCTTCATGTAATGTCTTTTGATCTTGTGTTGTTTCTGCTCGTTACCCCTATCTATTGTATAGCGCTCTGGAATTAAGGGAGCTCTATAAATAAATAAATAAATAATAATAATAATAATAATAATAATAATAATAATAATAAGGCTGCTGTCTTACAGAAACAGCACCACTTAGTTTGAGTCTGGTATTGCAGCTCAGTTGTATTAAAGTGAATGGCGCCTGGTTACCACACACAACCTGATGTGGTGTTCTTTTGGGAGAAAACCACCATGTTTTTTGAATCCTGGATAATGGCATATAGGGCACTCATTTTGGAACAGCAGGGGAGACACAAATTGGGGACAACATCCTTCACTAAATAATAAATAAGTCATCAGAGGGACCATGTCTTTTTCAAGATACCTATATAGTATAAGTATTTATATTTTTCCCCATTTCCATGTAAAAGTACTTTATGCACCCATCATGAAAAGAAATGGCTTGGATTACAAGAGTTGGACACAGCTGAAATGTATAACTGGAAATGGCGCTTACAGGGTTACCCAGTATAATTTACAGTGAGTCACTACACAGATATATTAATTTTCAGGACTGATTTTCTTCCCTTGTCTCATCCTCCTGTTCTACAAGAAACATTAGGAAAAAGGCCATAAATCTCCTAGATGATACCACTCTCCACTGACAGCTTTTATATGTGATACAAGACAAAACTAACACCTTAGAGGGATTTCTTCCATTACGCCTGTGCTATTTCCTGTTGCAAGGAATAGGACAAATTAAAAAAAGAACTTGCTGTGAACTGAAGGTCAAGAGAAAGTCTTTCAGAGTTGTAGTTGTATACCAGCACTAGCATGTACAATTATGCCCCCCCATGTCTCCGGTATCTGGAGGGCAGAATCAGCAGTGACTATTTTATAAAGCACCTATGTCTGGGTAACCAATAGAGATGAGTGCAACTCTGGCATACTCAAGTCCGATCATTCAGCATTTGAATACCGGTGGCTTAAAGGGGTTATCCAGCACTACAAAAACACAGCCACTTTTCCCCCTACTGTTGTCTCCAGTTCAGGTTCAGTTTGCAACTAAGCTCCATTTACTTCAATGGAACTGAGTTTCAGAACTCCACCCAAACTGGAGACAACAGTAGGGGGAAAGTGGCCATGTTTTTGTAGCGCTGGATAACCCCTTAAAGAAGTTGGATGCAGCCCTAGGGAGTCCTGGAAAACATGGATACAGCCATCAGTCACCGGTATTCAAATGCCAAATGATCACTCTAAAACTATTCTATTAGTATGTATTGTGGGACTTTGCATAATTGTATGAATAGTAGCAAAATGGTGGCTTCCATATCCTGCTACTCAAAGGGACATTGCTCCTGTTCTGATATATTTAGCGGTCACTTGTCTATTCTTCTTTTTCTTGCCTCTCTGCTGCCACCTCTGTCCATGCCAGGAACTGTCCAGTGCCATAGCAAATCCCCCATGGAAATCTTCTCTTGCTCTGCACAGTTCCTGACTCGGACAGAGGTGGCAGCAGAGAGCACTGTGTCAGACTGGAAAGAATACACCACTTCCTTCAGGACATACAGCAGCTGATAAGTACTGGAAGACTTGAGATTTTTAAATAGACTTACATTACAAATCTCTATAACTTTCTGACACCAGTTGATTTTAAACAAAATAATTTAAATAGTCATCAAAATATGAATAGTAAAATAATATTACCTTATTAATACACGGGGGGGGGGGGAGACTTATCCGAAATCTATATTTGTTTTCGCTACAATATACTATATGGTTACACAACTACAGTCAGTACAATTAGATGCAGAGTCTCTCTCATATTTTCCTACAACTAGCCTTTTATAAAATAATTATGAAATATTAATAATTAATGATAGAATATAATTAATAAATACTTTAGAATGGATAGGCATTGTTACTTGTGCCTTCAAAGACGCACCTTACTTCTACAATCCCTTCTATGAAGAAAACAATATCTTATTACCCTTGTGACCCACATGATCCATGAGAAAACTTCAATACAAATACTCGGTGCAGAAGAAATAATTTGGCAGCCTGGGCGGCTTTGAAGCAAGCTCCGGATACACTTCAAGGGTCTGTCTAATTAAAACGCACTCAATTATAACAATATTGATAATGTGTTTAGGCCGATAGCCAAATATTCCTCTGATGTTGTCTCAAGATGCTGGTTAGTTAGGAGGTGACCGTGAAGTACTCTCTTCTCTGCGCTAATTTTATCAAATTTATACAGGTTTCATCAAAGGGAACTTGAGATGAAAGATGAAACCTGAGAAGTATCAGAGTCATTTATAAGTTAATGGAGAGTGTGTAGTTGTAGCCGGTAGAACCGCATTAACGCTTGCTGTCTCCCTACACTGGACACACTATTCCAAAAAACTCTGAAACCAGCATTATACTTCTTCCTGCTTGACCCTTCTTAGGATTTGACTTTAAAAACTGGGAGAAAATGTCCTCAGATAGCTGTGTGTGACACTACGCTGTTGAGAAAGACCTGATGGTCGGAACGCGTGCAGCGTCCCATGTGTGAATAAAACACAGAGACTTTATTTGCTTTATGTGAACATTCCCTTGGCACCTCGGTGAGCTGGTGTGCCGATCGTTGGTTTGGAACTATATTGTTCACTAAAAACGGTCATCATTTCAATGGTGTGTGAACATCGCCTAATGCTGGTTAAGCCAACGTCTTTGTCTCCCAGTCCCCCATATACATAAGTATGCTCAGCTTGGCTGAGAGTACTTGTACTTGTACACTTGTACAGCTCCTGACAGATTTTAGCAGAAACTAATCTCACAGAGATCAAAACGATAGCACAGTTGAAATGCAACATGTCTTTCCCTTCCCAATATTCTCTGTTGGGTAAAGTTAGGGGGCCCCATAAAGTCATACATGGTCAGCTGATCCCACAGAAAAAAAGTGCGTTCAAATGACAATTGTCTGATTTGTGTGGATAGCATTACCAGGAGCAGGACCTTGTAGAAAAAGGGAGCCATTAAAAATCAGTCATTTAAAGGGAGTGCTAAAGTAGCCTGAGTGTCTGAGGTAGGGCAAAGGTAAGATACCAGTATTATAAGTGAGAGCCCCATTTCTTACTTTACATGGGGAGGGGGGGCAGAGATCGTTAAGTTACACTTTTGCATCACAAGACAAATGCTGAGACACAGTAGTAAAACTCACTTAAATAGAGGAAATGTAAGAAATATTCTAATATATCTTATCAGAGAAAACTGTCTGTTTATTTTCTTATCAGGTTCCTCCTGTTTTACACACTGGTCTTCAGTAAAATCCCCCATTAGATTTGGTGCAGCGTAGGCCTGTGAGTATAAAACAAACAAAAAAACAACAATTTTAGAAAGGGGATTTGCAGCTCACTGATGAACCAAAACCAGAGAGACTACACAGAGCCTAGTGGGAGTTTTAAATCTACTGCCAGCCCTTGGGTCACTAATTTTGAGTGACTTATCAGTGACTTATGACTGCTCTCTACTGTTTTCCATGCTGCTTCTTAGGGTAAAGCCATAGTGCAGGATCCTCTTTGTGTGTGCAGAGTGTTGGAAACATCATAGAGACTAGACTCTGCCCACAAGGTAAGGGAGCGCTAAAAATTAGAGTCTGCAGACCTTAAAACTGGTAACTGGTAAATGTTCACACAATGTCAAAAATAGAGAAAGGGCAGACTATTTTGACAGCAATGGCAATGCATTGAAGTCAATGGAAAGACGGACGTCCAATGCACACAATGTATTGATCAACGGACATTTTTGCCATGGACGTCAAAATAATGAACATAATCATTATTTTTGTACGTCTTTTGCAAACAGCGGATGTTTTTTATTAGTTGTTCACACGCAGTTTTCCTTTTTTCACCGTTCTTTCTCCGTTTTTACTATTAAATTCAATGGACTTTTCAATTAAGACACACCCAAAGGCCAATTAGTAACCCAAACTAGAATAATGTACAAACACCAGTCATTGCACTAAGGGGAGGACAGGCTGCTAAATGACGTCTGTTATTTTAGACTCAAAATGACAAAATGTTGTGTGAACATAGCCAAAAAGTTTAATTTACATAATGGAGAGAAATAGAGATACTCCTCTCATACACAACAGCTTATCCTGAAGAGTTACCAAAAAAGACCTAAAAGAGTAACCGAAGGGCTGGTAAAAACTCAAAAGTAAAAAAAAATTCGGTCTAACTTTTTAAAAATTGGAAACCTTTTTTCTTTCCACACCACGCCTGTCAGGTCAGCTGAAGGATGGTGCAGTCAGTCTCTATTTGGCAAAACAGACACAAAACAAAAAAATATTATTTCAGACTTGGCCACATTGTAAACGTAGGCATAACATGAAACATGTCAAAGTGTGTCAAGCTATAGGACATTTTGCATATTCATACATTTCCTTGTACTTGTATTAAACATCAACATGTAGACAGCTGCCTGAACGGTTATACTATGCATCACCACTAGGTGTCCTCACATGCACTGTATAAAACATTACCACAGATACTCCTAAATGAAATAATATTTAAAAAAAAAAATTAGGAAGTTCCTTTTGGAACTATCAGTATGGTTCTCATATCTATACGATATGTTAAATACGGTATATGGTAAGTATACTGCATATCTATACAGGTCATATTTATGGTCAACAAACATTTTTGCATATTACTGATGAATAAAGACATATATCCAGCCAGTAGAGTTCCTCTTCAGCTGCATCAGGGAAGCCATTATAATTGTTTGTCAGCATGCATCAATATGTTTCCAGCAGATACCTGTCATGATACTATAGATCCGTGTGCTCAAGCAATATGCAAACTGACAGGGCCCTGTTATCATTGCCTGTTATCAGATTATTACGTCTCTGTACGCAAATACAGCGGTTATAGCGAATTAGTGAGACCACATTGCAGACAGGTTCAGATAAAACGCTTCCACCATGATTGTAATTAAAACCAAATACTGTAGGAGATAGAATCACAGCTGGAATTAAAACAATAAGGCTAACAATGTTAACCAAATCTACTTTGCCAGTATTTAGGCCATAAAGTGCCTGCAAAATTTTGGCAAAAAACAGCAGGGTTTTTTTGTTTGTTTGATTTTTGCTACTAAATGTTCATAATTTTTTTTTTTTTTTTTTTTTTTTTTTTATATTTAAGAAAAATATAATTATTCATGATGTTGGGAGCTCCCAGGTCCAGTCTGCAGACCACCGGCCGTGTACGGATGGAATTCGACAGCAGTGTGAACGACCCCTTATTTCTATTAAATTCACTAGTAAAATGTCCATTAGTGCGCACGCACATTTATTTTAATGTTGTTATTAATTAACAAGCTCTTGTTTGCCTGATTAGAGATTGAAAAACAAATGTTTTTTTCCTGCCGTTAATTAAAAAAACTGCAATTTTTTTTTTCATGAAAATCGAACGAATTTTCGTATGCAAGCAATAAACATTGTGTGAAGATAGCCTTTTGACTATGTTCCCACACAGTATTTTTGCTCAGTCATTTTGCAACCAAAACCAGGAGTGGATTTGAAACACGGAAAGGCTATGGTCACACACTGCTGAAATTGAGTGGATGCCCATCATTTAATTGCAAATAATGGCTGTTATTTTTTAAAAAATTCTGAGTTGCCTTAAAATAACGTCAATTATTTGCCATTAAATGACAGCCATCCACTCAATTTCAGCAGTGTGTGTGTCTATCTGTTTTCTATCCACTCCTGGTTTGGGTTGAAAAATACTGATCAAAATACTGAGCAAAAGTACTGTGTGGGAACATAGCCTCAGGGCAAATTCACACGCTGCTAATTTGTTGCAGACATTCCTGTAAATCCGATAAATCCTATGCAGGTTGTAAAATGCAGATGCCTTCAGGTGACTGGGGTTCTTTTGGCAGTGATCACACGGTGTCTGCACCTTCCATTCAGACAAACTGAACAGTTGAAAAGTTAAAAGTCTGCTGCATGTGATTCCACCCATAGGAATTGCAAATACGCTAGAATCTAGATAACCAGGGAGGAGATAAGAGAAAAGGCCTGGAAGAGTCATCTTGAAGTGGGTTGTGTCCAAATATGCAGCCAGGCAGACATATGGGGGTGGAGGCCTATGGTTTACATCACTGGATAGTCCTCATATGACCTCCAGCTGTTCTGCAGATGAACTCAGGTTACGTCATAGACTGCTCACACAGGAGAATATAGTGCACAGCTACAGTTTTATTAAAACCTGTCACCCCCTAAACAGGACTTCATGTTCATTTTCTTCAGCCATAGTAAACCCCCCTAAGAACACATGAAAGTGCAGGTGAAATCTCTTTTATCTTTGATTCTCCCAAAGCTTCTAGGTTAATCCCTTCCCTCCAGAAGACCTGAGATAAGAAGTTAAATGAGGTCAACCCAACTCAGCGCCTCTGAGGCTGGAAGGGAGCTTGTATACTGTTTGGTATAACGTTTAGTGGGGAATACATTCAGAGACCTCACCTGGAGAGAATATTTGGAGAATGACTATTTCATTGCCCCCCACTGTGTACTTACAGCACTGTACAGACTTCAGTGTAAAAATGTGTATCGGAATAGCAGTTACAGGTTTATTTAGAAGTCATATATAAAAAGTTCTTCCTTTGCAGCCACATATAGGGGATATAATATTATCAGGGAGGCCGGATGTAGAGACATACAACATATTCCGCTGCAGAGAGAGCATCAGAAGGCCTGGCACCTTTGTGACTATCAGAAATAAGAAGCAAAAGGAAAGCGGAAAACACCACAGAAGGGTAGTAAAATGTATTACCAAAAAATGTAATAGGCAGATGAAAGTAGGCTTCATGGGTGGAAAACCCCTTTAAACATTGATTGTATGTAATTTTACTTAGGAAATATGGAGCATGCTTTCTGGATGGCTTAATTTAATAAGCTGCTATTTGGTCAGTGTCTTCTGATATTTAAGTACTGTATGGTGTTATCATTATTTAGGTGACTGTATTGGGCCCTTGTATAGTACTGTATTTGGCCGCAGCATGCTAATATAGATGGGAAAAAGAGGTGACATTTTTTGGAAGGTCCCTTAGACTGGGATTGTATGCTGCTGATTTACTCTTGAAATAAAGACACTTTATACAAAACTTGGCCAAGCATAAAGTGTATCAGGGGGGCCTCTTGAGTCTCTACCTACACATTTTGCTGGAGATAGGAATCTGGTTTGATAAATTTTCACAACTGGGCCCCTTTGTTATCGTAAAGATAAGCCACTGCCAGAGAAGTGTTGCTTTTGGGTGTGCAAAATTTTAATGTGTATGGGGAGGAAAGAAGAGATAACAGTCAGTAAACAATCTTTGGAGGTTATTAGAGGTGTAAAGTGACACTTTAAAGTGACACTGTCACCCCCGTTCTGTATGAGGACTTCTTCACACAGCTGTAAAGCCTAAATTCTGCAGTTTTCATACCTTACTTTATTATAGATATCTTGGTGCTTGGTCCAGTTAAAAATGCTTTTTATCATTGGTGGATTGTGCCACCTGGGCAGGGCTTTGCAGCTGCAGTGCCACTCGGCCCCACCCACATTGGCCTAGACCTCTAGGTTGGTTCAATCCAATGGCCGTTGAGGGGGCGGGGCCTAGGCAGTGATGATGTTGATGCGGGTGGGGCCAAGTAACGCTGTGACCATAAAGCCCCACCCAGATTGCACAGTCCACCAACAATAAAAATTATTTTTTTACTGGACCAAGCACCAAGAAATCTATTATAAAGTAAGGTATGAAAACTGCAAAATGTAGGCTTTACAGCTGTGTAGAGAAGTCCTTTGTCACTTTAAGGCTATGTTCTCATTTTTTATCAGTATTTTGCATCCAAAACCAGGAGTGGATTGAAAACACAGAAAGGCTATGTCCTGGTTTTTGTAGCAAAATACTGGGAACATAGCCTAAAAGGATTGATTCAAAATGAATGGGAAATACAAATGAAGGACAACCCTGCTGCCTTTTTTTTTCAATTAAAAGTTAAACTTTTAGATGAAACTCTAGATCACTAAGATTTTTCCTGTTAGTTATTGCAGACTTGTGATGTGATTTGGGCTTACTGACATTTAGTTCTCTTTTTTAGTGTTTTTTTTTTTTGTCCCCAGAGATGCAATAAAATAAAAAGCTCCTTTGCTTATATTCTTATATTGTAGTTTACTTGTCTGTGAATCTTTTGTGCAGGCAGACGTCTTATAGGATAGCTCATTACTTTAATATAAGTTCTTTCCTCTTTTGCCAGTAAAAGAGCAGCAGACATGGACCGTGAACATCCTGGATCTCTCAATTAATCAGGGAGCTCATCCACAATTCTCTGCTGTCATCCAGGAGCTCAGTATGAGAAATGTGAATTAACCAGCATAAATAAACCCAGAATATTTCACCGGCAGTTTTATTAATCATCACAATCCAGGGGTTGGAAAAAACCCACAATCCTTAGGTTACATTGGAAGGCTCACTAAGCCCTTGCCCATAAAATTGGATTGGAGAGGTTGACCATACAGTAGCACAGGTGACTTTTTTCCCCAAGCATTTGGGATATTGGCATCCAGAAAATGTTACTAGAATCTATGTAAATTAGACATGTAAACTCTCTACAGAGGACTTTTTGCTTCTAATATTGGGAAGAGTTTCCGAAAGCCTTAAAGCAAAGCTGCCCATGTCGTAACTGAAACTCAACAACAATTTATATAGGTCAGGATTATCTCGACTTCCTTCCATTGGGCTTAGGAGAGTGAGCAATGAGTCTCCAAAAAGTATATAAGCAAACGAAAAGGAGGTAAAATCTAGTGGAGTATCAAAATAACCAAATTATTACTATTAAGGGGGTTTGTCCCACAACAATAACCCCTCCACAATAACCACCACAATTCACATCCTTTTGTCTATGGCTAAGCGCCGTATAACTAATGTAAGCAAGCCCTGATCTTGCTTACTAAGCCTATTACATTGCTCCATAATCGTGCACTGAGGGATATATATATATATATATATATATATATACAGTATATATATATATATATATATATATATATATATATATTGCTAGTGATGTCAGTGAAGCACTTGCTTTCAAAGTATAAAATAATAAAGTTTATACCTACCTTTCCACACTCCCCAATGTTCTTCAGACATGTAGCAATGCGCACCTGACAGACAATGATTTTTATCCTCGAATAAACTACATTGATCAGCCAATGATCGTTGTCATCAGCAGATTGTTATCTTTATTACATGGAGCGATAATCTACTGAATTGGCCTGATTTGGTAGATTATCAGTCTGTGTAATAGGGCCTTTAGTGTGCAAATAGTCTGAAAGATTCACTGGTGAAATTAGCCTGATGGCGAAATGTTTACACGTTATTTTTTAGCCTAATTTTTATTTGAAAATTTTAGGCTTTTTTGAGCTATTTACCATTCAATAGTCGTAGCCAAGAACATGTGTTAACATAGAATTTTTAGAAACAGTTCAGTGCCCTATCTACCATGTGCTTTTTATATTACTGTTGCCTTCTTATGCAGCAGATTTAGACATCTTGTGACCCCCCCCCCATAGCTACAATCCAAATGCAGCTATAAAATAAATATTAAGGGTGCCTTTACACGTAACGGATCCGCAGCGGATTTCACGCTGCAAATTCACAGCAAAATCCGCTGCAGATCCAGTGCCTTTCATGCCTATGAGAACATATACTTGCAGCGGGATTGACATGCCGCTGTAAGTATATGAGATAGCCCCCCCCTGCGCCCGCAGCCCCGCCGCCTGCAATCCGCCACCAAGAGCATACATTACCTGCCGTGCACTGATTGGCTGAGCAGGACCAGACCCCGGAGCCTCACATGCAGCCGCAGCGCCGAGCAGGTAATGTATGCTCTCGGCAGAGGGCTCCGGGCAGCAGGGGGTTAGCTCACAGGGATGAAAGGCAATGGATCCGCAGCGGATTTTGCTGTGAATTTGCATCGTGAAATCTGCTGCACATCCGTTACGTGTGAACGCACCATAAACATCAAAGAGGAAAAAAATCCAATTTGAAATAGCAAGAAATAACAATAAGTATAAGCAAGCAATAACGAAATTAGAGCGAATTCTTCCTGACTACCATGTATGTAAGAAATTAGTTCCAATTAGCTGAAACTAGCGGCTAATTATTGACCTGACAATTCGGCCTGTGTTTAGCTCATCTCTAGTGCTCACAGTAGAATAGGGATGAACTGGTTTGACACAGCAAATCCTCCTTCCTAGACACAGCTAAGATTAGTTTCTACCGAAAGCTGTTGTGATAAATGGTTTTCAGCCCATATACATAAGAATCACATCCCCACTTAATTAGTACAAGTAATCCCTTAGCAACCCGGGTTTCTCCGAATAGAAATAAGATGTTTATCTTTTCTAACCTGCTAATGAGACATTAGAATGGAACCTCCGAGTGCCATAAGGTTAGGTCAGGTGAAATCCAAATGTATCTGGTAACCAGCGCTCAGTAAGCTAATAACTATAGCGTCACATCAATTGTTTACTTAGGTCACAGAGTCATTGACAAGAAAAAAATGAGTTACAGTGCGGTGTTGTTGCCGATTATGTATATAGTACATCTTAGGGATGTTATGTCCAGAATAATGTCATATATCTGAGAGAGACTCTGAAATAAGGCTCTACAGGCTCTTCTTTTGCATATTGATGTTTCCCAGGGAGCAATGCACCTAGGATTTCACTGCATTGAGCGCTTTCACTAGCAGCCGTTAGTACAAGATTAAATGAGCAACTTTGTAATATGTTTTACTATTAAAAATTATACATTTATCATATGCACCAAGGACTTTTTTTTTTCTTATAGTTGGAGCCTGCAGAGGGCAAAACTGGTGATAAAAGCAGATACAAATTAATGAACGTGTGTCAGCAGGAAATGACTGTTGCCCTCGTTTTTGACAGTGTCATCAACCATGTGGCTGGAACAAAGAAGTTGTAAAGTTGCAAATGTACAATCAGGTACATTGCTATAAGTTCTCTACAAGAAAGGATCGGCATCTGCGTAGGGGATGCCAGTGCCGCGGTCCTTTTTTGAACCATGGCCCGGTCCCTGGGCATAACGGTGGTCTATTACCGTGCACTGGCCCGCCAGCCTCCAGTGTAATGATCTGCCCTCCCCTTTGTGACACAGCTCCATTAGAATCAATGGAGCAGCGTCACAGAGGTGAGGGGGCCATCTCCAGTGCTTTATGCCAGGCCAGTACCGATCCATTCATGTACAAAAACTTAATTTGATGTACCTGATGTTACATTAGCTTTAAAGATATTGGTGAGTGCCACCACTTCATTTAATCTTCTAAAAAAGATGGCATCACCAGACTTTATCCCCAAATATACTGTTCAGTGTATGATCAGGGCAAAGCATTATATGGTTCTTTGCTGCATATAAATGAGGAAATAATGTTATTACTGGCTGTTCTCAAGCTCTGTTGCATTAGGGCACAACTACTGGGGTACTGGGAGGCTGAAAGGGCAGCTGGGGTTAAAGCAATACGACAGCCATTTGTCTGTTGTATAGTTGTATTATTAGTAATATTGGCCTTGAAACCATATTCTGGGATCTGTTTAGTAACAGTACAATGATGTTAACTGTCTGAATCAGACTAAATACAGGGTACCACGCCATGTGCTAAATAATGTAAACTCTTCTTAAAAGAAATTTTTTTTCTGTTTCTTAGAAGCACTGGGGCGATGAATGATGATAAAGATGATGATGCAGAAAGCCATAAATTAGTAAAGAGATTGCCTTACATAGCATCAAGATCACCTGTGTCATAGGACTGCTGACGAGAACTCCTCTCTTATGTAACTTCCCTACACAAAGAAAATATAGTGGAGATAAGAGCTCAGAAAAGAACCTTTCTAAGTGTTTAGTTTAATAGAGACAGTATGAAACGAAGACGATGCTCCGCGGTGATAAGACATCACAGAAGATATTCACGCCGTCTTGCTGTAATCATCATGTAGCTGAGAGAATGAATTATCAGAGATAAGAGCTCTTTATCTCCGCTCCATCGTCTACATCAACACAGCAAAACAGTATGGAAAAAAGCAACAGAAAATCTCATCATCTGCCTAGTGAAGATGCTATGCTTATAAACTTTATAAACGACAACAATCACCTTTCACTTCTATTCCAAGATTCAATACCAGGGTCTAAATGCTGCATACATTTATTTAACTCTTTTTAACCAAACCGCATAGTGCATTGAAAAATATGAAACTAAGGGCCTGTCCACAACTTATTTTGGCCCTACATTCTGTGTATGCATTAGGAAAGCCCTTAGTGTATATGCTGAACATTCACCTATGTATGCCTTAAGTGTGCCCTTTTGGTGTACGCTGAACTGAAATTCTCATCAAGGAGTTAGGGGCCTATGCCACGGACTAATCGGAACGATAATCGGCCGAATCGGCTCGATACGGCCGATCATCGCTCCATGGAAAAGAGAAAACGATCAGCCGATGATCGTGTCATCAGCTTATCGTTCATTTAGGATCAAACCTAAAATCATCGATCGCCACCAGCGCATCGCTACAGTGGAATAGTGATGTGTGGCGGCGACCAATGATTTCAAAAGATCATACATTACCTGTCCAGGCTGCAGGTCTTCTCCAGGTCCCGCGCCGCAGCAGGTTCAGAGTGGGGCTGTCTGAACTTATAGACCACTCAGCCAATCACTGGCCGGAATCGCCGCGGCCAGTGATTGGCTGAGCGGTCTGTCAGTTCAGACAGCCCCGCTCTGAAGCTGCTGCGGCGCGGGACCTGGAGAAGAAGACCTGCAGCCCTGCTAGGTAATGTATGAAACAAGGGCTGCAAGGACATCGGTAACGATGTCCCTGCAGCCCTTGCTAACGATCATCGGGGCCGTGGTATAGGCCCAGTAAACGAGCACCGATCTAGGCGCTCGTTTACATTGTTTATCGGGCCCTGCTCGACCCGTGGCATAGGACCCTTACAGAAGCCAGACTTACAATAATTAGGGTTTTCCAATGGTTACAAACCCCCTCCCCTCAATGATTAGGGATTTCAAGTTAGACTGTACAGCAGGAACAGGAAGTCTGTTGTAGCATATACAGTGTGCTAGACAGAAAGTATACCAATGAAGACAGTTTGCGTCACTAACAAACAGAAAGCATGAAAGAGCACAGATACTGTCATAAAGTCAAACATACTGCCATACATCTTTTACACGCCATACATCTTTTACATATGGAGAAAATGAATGCATTACTGTCCAAATACATCTTTAAAGAACTTTTTTAATGGAGATTGGTAATATCCGAGATGATGCCCCCCTCGAATTCATACCTTTATGTCCAATTTTAAGAACACAATGTAGTATTTGAAAGCTGATGCTTCTGGTAAATTAGGTACACTTAGAATTCCTGATCCACGTATTTGAATATTTAATGCATACTGAGCTGACACTTAATTTTTGACTTGTGTATTTTCTGCAATAATTAAACCACAGTATGTTATAGCTATGGCACTCCACACGTGCCGCTACCATATCAGCCCTTGAGCAGCTCTCCCAGATTGTCATCTCAAAGAGTTATGTTATGGGAATATATAGATAGGCATATGAATATATAAAAAGTACATCCCATTAATGCAACATATGTATGAAAATTTGTTATTTTCCCTGAAGCCACAGCATTTCCATCTTACTGTGAGAACTATCCCCCGGCATACTAAGTGTACATGAATATCTTTATACAACTGTCATGTCAACTTTATGTTACCTTGATTTGTCAAAGCAGAGACTTCAATGGGGAAAAAGTGCTGCCAATCGTGCTAATTACTACTACATGTAACTGCGGGCCAATCACTTTATTAACCATTCCTTTCTTCTTATCAAGGGGCTGCTAGAGAAATAATTACATTTGGCACCTTCAGCACTGTTTTATTAATTTTATGTCCTTTCCATCCCTCCCACAAAATCTGTTTACTTTGCTTGGCGACTCGTGCAGTAACTAGTGGGTGTTTAGCTCATTTCTCGCCTGAACACTAATTTTGCCTCTTGATGGTTGGCAGACATGTATGAGTTACACAGCGAGGATAATTTCAGGATTTATTTGATCCGGAAGAAAATGTAACTGGGAATTTCCTCTCTGCAAGGAAGTCGAGCAGTATATTAAAGCAGATCCGACGGGTGACGAAGCCAATTTCTAGCGATGCAGTCATCAAATTTGTTTATGTGCCATTACCAAAATGCTTAGTGACTTCCATGTCCAAATGTTTCACAATAATGGCTGCTTTGTTGCCAGCGAGTAACTACACTAATGATACGAACAAATAAGTGTTCATTAGTAAGCAAACAATGTTCATGATGGGTTGGGAGGGTATATTGTTATATAAAAAGAATAGTGTTGCCTTTTAGCAAAATATTATATGCAACTTTTCCGTTGAACAAAACAAAGATGATACACGATATGTGCCAAAGTATATGGACACCCCCCGACTAAACACTGAATTCTGGAGTTTCAGCCATTAAATTGCCAATAGATGCATAAAACCAAGCATGTGGTCATGTCATTCCCATATGTTGTAGTTAGCAATAATAATTCCTTTATTTAAAGTACTTTGTAAAAGTTTAGGCAGGTACGGAAAAAAGTAAGGCGCCTCCTAGCAGAGAGGCATGTGATTGGCTCCAGGGCTCCTGCCTGTCAGGCTATGGGCTGCTAAAGCACCAAGGGGGCGACCTCTGCTAATAAGGGACATAGGCCTGCTCATGCTGAGGGGCTTATTTTCTACAGTACAGTTGTTTCTCAAGTCCTGAAAACCTGCAGAGGTACTACTAAAGACAAACAGTGGTTGGATAAGTTTGCATTATTTCGACGTGCCCCACTGCATTCCCTTTAACCTTCTTGGCTCAAAATGAGGGATTAGCTCTGCACAGGAAAGGTAGCTTAAAAACCTGGATACCTCGGAAAATGATGGGAACAACACGGAAAAGGACAGGAAACAGCAGGGGGTGCATGCATGGACCACGTGCACAGGACACAGCACAGTGAGGATAAGTATAGCTGAATTACAGATCCCAGCTAGCCAAGAGAATGTCAGCAACAGGACAAATTGACTACTGACAGCAGATTTGGGGGTAGTCATATAGAGTATGTGTGTAACTGGTGCTCTTATTTTTTAAGGCACCATGTGCACAGGACACTGCCCAGCGAGGATAGGTATAGCTGAACTACAGATCCCAGCCAGCCAAGAGAACGTCAGCAACAGGACAAATTGACTACTGACAGCTGCACTACAAGTCCAAGTCAGCAGCCATGAGTAGCAAAGTACCATTGAGTACCCAAATACTCGAACGAGTACCAAGCTCAGACGAGCATGCTCGCTCATCTCTAATCCTAAGTAATTGCAACACAAGCCAAGGTTGTCAGAACCCCCTTGCAAAGGGTATTTTGGGAAAAATGTACTTTTCCCCTATCCACGGGATAGTATAAGATCGCAGGGGGGGCGGCAAAAGTATAAGGTCATGGGGGGGCCGACCCCTGAAACCCCCCTCCCCCCCCCCAGTGAACTTCTGTTATGAATAGAGCCCCTGGTCAGCACGTGATCCGCTGCTCTTTTCATTCCTACGGTGCGTCGGAAACAGCTGAGTATGCCGGAAAAGCACTGTACTCTTTCTTTCGCTCCATAGGAATAAATAGAGCACGTGCCGATCAGGGGCTTTATTCATAACAGAGCCAGCGGTGTACAATATGGAGATTGCCGGGGGGTTCAGGGATCAGACCCCCTGTGATCTCCTACTTTCCCACTATCCCGTAGATAAGGGAAAAGTAAATTTTTTCTGGAATACCCTTTTAACCCTTAGGCGACCCTGGACGTACCCGTACATCCACGGCCGCCTACGTGTGTTCAGAGCAGGGCCGCACGGCGGCGGTCCCGGGTGCGGCATAGTCCGATCGCCGTGCCGCTAATAAAGTAATCGGACGCAGCTGTCAAAGTGGGAGGAGCGATCCACACATCCTGCTGCCCGGGGGCTCAAAGCCATAATGGTGCTGATCCCGGCTTGGTACTCGATTGCTTCCGGCTGCAGCAGCCGGAAGCAATCAAAGTGCCTATCTCATCGATCTATCCTGTATTAGTATACAGGATAGATCTCAATGAGAGATCAGTGTGCTTATACTAGAAGTCCCCCATGGGGGCTTCTAGTATAAGTGTAAAAGTAAAAATAAGAGTGTTGTTATTAATAAAAAGCCCCCTCCCCTAATAAAAGTTTGAATCATCCCCCCTTTCCCATATTATAAATAATAATAAATAAAAAAATAAACATGTTTGTTATCGCCGCATGTGTAATCGCCCGAACTATTAATTTATCACATTCCTGATCTCGTACGGTAAATGGTGTAAGCGTAAAAAAATCCCAAAGTGCAAAATTGCGCATTTTTGGTCGCATCAAATTCAGAACAATTGTAATAAAAAGCTTTCAAAAAGTCGCATATGAGCAATCAAGGTACCGATAGAAAGAACACATCATGGCGCAAAAAATGACACCTGACACAGCCCCATAGACCAAAGGATAAAAGCGCTATAAGCCTGGGAATAGAGCGATTTTAAGGAACATACATTTGTTAACAATGGTTTGAATTTTTTACAGGCCATCAGATACAATAAAAGTTATACATGTTATATATCGTGGTAATCGTAACGACTTGAGGAACATATATAACAAGTCAGTTTTACCCCAGTGCGAGCGGCGTAAAAACAAAAAACCCCAAATAAAAGAAATGCGGTTTTTTTTTCAATTTCACCACACATTGAATTTTTTACTGGTTTTGCAGTGTCCTTTATGAAAATATTCAGCCTGTCATTGCAAAGTACAATTTGTTTCTCAAAAAATAAGGGCCCATGTGGATTTCTAGGTGAAAAAATGCAAGTGCTATGGGCTTTTAAGCACAAGGAGGAAAAAACGAAAATGCAAAAATTTAAATTGGCCGGGTTCTCTAAGGGTTAAAAAGTCACTGTCGTTAATTTTTTTTATGCAGAAATCAATAGTCCAGGTGATTTTAAGAAACTTTGTATTTGGGTTTATTAGGCAAATATGCCATTATCTGCATTTAAAAAGCCTTTTTCCAGCCCCCCCCCCTCCTCTCCTTTCTGTCATCCACTGCTCAGAATTAGGAAATTTCAACTGTTTTTTCATCAGTCGGATTCTGTCTGAGCTATGGAGAGGGGAGGGGGAAGGAGCAAGATTAGCAGGCAGCTGAGAGGAGAACAAAGGATAACACAGTGGGGAGCTATTCAGAGTGCTATTCAGAGGTCAGTGGTGACTGCAGAAAAGAGAGCCCATGATGTGAATGTAAATTAACTCTTTGTTGTCTTGTTTTGGTGCCTCTACTTTCTCTCCCCATAGGAGAACAATGAAGACAGGGGGAGAGCTTCAAGCTGCTTTTTTCATGATAAAAATTCATTTTTCGGCTAATAAACCCAATTACAAAGTTTCTTAAAATCACCTGTACTATTGATTTCTGCAAAAAAAAAAAATTCAACGACAGTGACACTTTAAGTCTTTGTTCACACAATGTCTTTTTTTGGCCATATTTCAGCAGAGAGCAGGGGGTCCGGGAGCCAGCAGCTGCGGGGAAGCAGGACAGGTTAGTATACATCACTGCCATGTCCCCGGCAGTCCCAGCAGGATCGCTTATTATTGATTTACCACGGACAACCCTTTTAACTTATAAGCTATGTGAATAAATCTTCCATTGTATATTGAATATTAAAGGTGACTTAATCACTTCACTTCAAACTTTATCATTTATTAAACTTCTAGATTTTATTAAAAAAACATTCATCACATTTCAATTACAGTAAAAGGAACTGCTAAATATCTGAAATTAAATGCGTTATCAAAAAATTAATTTCACACTTGCAGTTAGGCGCTATAATGACACTTTGTAATTTCCATTTCCAGCAGTAACAGTAGATATTAGAGCTTATCACTGTGCAGTCACTGACATCAAGCTAGAGCTTCAGGATGACTATCTTTGTTTCCGGTTAAACTGTGTTAAAGGGTTGCACATCAGATCATCTACACCAGTGGTGTCAAACTCAGGCCTTCCAGCTGTTGCAAAACTACAATTCCCATCATGCCTGGACAGCCAAAGCTTTAGCTTTGGCTGTCCAGGCATGATGGCATTTGTAGTTTTGCAACAGCTGGAGGGCCTGGATTTGACACCTATGATCACCTGTGGTCCGGCTGCCAGCACCACCAGCAAACAACTGACTGTGCCAGGGAAAGCTGCTGCCAATGAATGAATATATAGTTTTAAATGCTGCCATTCAGATGAATACGAGTCTGCAAGAAGAGGAATCAATCTAATCAAGCAGCTCTCAGTTCTGACTCATAGCAAGGCTTTCTTCAATGACCTTATAGGACATATAAACAAGACTTGTCTATATGAGACAACCTGTTTAGGTTATGTTCACACCTGCATCATCATTTTAGGTTTTCATCAAAAACTTCCAATAAACACCGCAATGGTGGCTATCTGTTTGACAGGGGGGAAAAAAATGGCAGGATATGCAATAAAACAATGGAAGTCTTCAAAGCAGATGTGAATACAGACTTAAATGGTCACTGCTATTTCAAATAACTTCCCCTTTGATAACCAATTTAATTACTAATATAATTATAAATAATCACTTAATTTACCAAAAATGACTTGTTCCCAGAAAAACAGCTCTAAGGCCTTGGCCACTATGTGTCTTTAATCTCTGCAATCTGCTGCCCACTGCCTGTTGTCAGGGAAAATCCGTCTCTAGTAACAGTCTTAGCAAGGCAGATAACAGGAAATGGAGTGGGGCATAGATGATGTGTGTGAGAGACAGAGAAAGTCTAAAGAAAACCTGGACTATGTATCTATAACCTTTAAGCCTCTGAGGATCCTGGGGCAAATTAACTAATAGCAGTTAGGAGCCACAGGGTTCAGAGAGGCACACACCCTCTTTGTACCCTCTTAGGGATGCCAGGACGTACGACTTTGTTATGGGTCCTTAAGGAGGGGCCCTTGTGGGGCAAAGCACAAATACATTGCAGTACAAGGCGTGTAGTCACTTATTTTTTCCAAATTAAGCCTCATTTGGAACAGTGAAGATAAAAATGCACAGGCACGCAGCCACATATAGCTCGTGTGCCGGTTGTCTGCTCCATTCCAGCCAGACGTGTCCAACAGCCCCTATATTTTTTACTGTAAATCTATAAGTTAACCCCCCCCCCCCCCTGAATGATTAAATGATTTTGTACCTGTTGTCACTCCATATTGGAAGGAACCCATTGAAACGTATGTAAATATATAATGAAAAGACTAATCTACACCAACATGACAACATCATTAAACATTTTGGCTTCAGGAAGCAGAACTCTAGTTGTAACTCGGCCAATAGTCATTTATATTCACAGTTCCTGCCATCACAGACAGGCATGGTTCTCAATACACTGAATAATGTCTCACATAACTAAGAACCTCTCTTTTGTTATACATTGCTATGTATGATCATAAAGGTTATCAGAAGAAGCAGAAGAAGATAGGTAGGTGGATAAATAAGAGAAACAGATAGACAGACAAATAGGGTGATAGATATCAGATAGATAGATAGATAGATAGATAGATAGATAGATAGATAGATAGGAGATAGATAGATAGATAGATAGATAGATAGATAGATAGATAGATAGGAGATAGATAGATAGATAGATAGATAGATAGGAGATAGATAGATAGATAGATAGATAGATAGATAGATAGGAGATAGATAGATAGGAGATAGATAGGAGATAGATTGATAGATAGATAGATAGATAGATAGATAGATAGATAGATAGATAGATAGGAGATAGATAGATAGAATTTAGATGGATAAGAGATAGATTGATAGATGGATAACAGATACATAATAGATAGATAGATAATAGATAGATAGATAACAGATAGATAATAGATGGATAGATAGATAGATAGATAGATAGATAGATAGATGATAGATAGTTAGATAGATAGATAGATAGATAGATAGATAGATAGATAGATAGATATTAGAATTTTATTCTGAGAAGCTGTAGATAAATCCTGTAGGCAGTAGAACAGCCTGTTCTACACGATTAGACTGAGGGCCTGGGATGAGATGGAAGGTCTCTGATTATCTCGTCGGAGCCAGATGGACGTCCTGTCACAATTGGGAATGATTAGGAATGCATTCCAATCTGCTATGATTAATAATTCGAGCTCACATTTCCTGCAGAGCTGCTGTTCCAAAATTTAAAACTCCAAGACATTTGTTATCACAGTGTATAACAACTAATAAAGCATACTGTACCTTAAAACTTTTTACATGTCACAGAGACGTGTCAAATGTTTATCACTCGCGGGTCTGAGTGTGACCAATCATGAGAACGAGCAGGGAGCAACACATACTGACGTGCACGCCCCCCCCCCCCCCACACACACACCCACACACACCCACACACACTTTGAATCTATGTGAGCAAAGTGGTCCTGATCGATAAATACTTTTCACATATCTCTCTAACATGAGTGCACATTTAACACACGCTTTCCCATGATGCCCGGAACACAGCCAATCAGCAGGGATGTTTCACTAGCCCACCCCCTGTGTGACGTCGGTATTGCTTTAAGAGGAGCGGTCACATGATCGCATGAGGCAGTCTGCACAGAGAGAGAGGAAGGAGACTGTTAGCAGTGCACAGAGCTCGTCAGTGACAAAACGCTGCTGCTGCTGCTGCTGTACTGAGAAGATATTGTACAAAAGCAAAGACAAAAAGATTATTAGGAAAGTGGAGAGGAGAAACATATAGTGATTGAGGGAGAAAAATAGAGAGGGCGAAAGATAGATAGATAGGTAGATAGATTAGGCATAGGAGAGCAAAGGGTGCACAGAACAAAATGTGCTATACAGATATCCAAGTACTATACTGTCACCCTTGCGAGAGTGTATATGACATAGGTATTTTCCTGAGACACAAATATATACCTCATTGCATGTGTGTAGAATAAAACTCTAAAAAAAGTGCTTTACAGATATACAAGTACTATAGTTGGACCCTTGGAAGAGTGTATATGACATAGGTGTTTTCCTGAGGCACAAATATATACCTTGTGCATGTGTGTAGAATAAAACTCTAAAAAAAGTGCTATACAGATATACAAGTACTATAGTTGGGCCCTTGCGAGAGTGTATATGACATAGGTGTTGACTACTGTTGCTCCTGTACTGGCCTCAAATGACTATTGCTGGACCTCCACTGGCCTCCATAGTTCAGTCCATTGCATACGGGCTGCATACAGACTGTGTATATGGAACATGGAAATGCAGCCCATGTCTGCTTCTGTCTCCTCTTCAGTGATCCCCCTCTCTATACACCCCTTGGGCAGCTGTATCTTAACAATTCAACGAGCGGATTTGTCTTGAGGTGGATTTAAGCTGTTTTTGTTTCAGTAGAAGGGAAGAACTAATCAATAGAGAGGCACTGATGAGATGTACTACAAGTTTGGAGGTTTTTTTTTTGCAATCCTTTGTATGATATTTATGCAAAGTTTGAAATGTAATTAAGTTTAATTATATATGCAGTATAAGCCATGTTCCCAATGCGTATAACAGCGGCCATTCTGTGATCCGGCTGGGTCACAAAATGGCCGGTGTGTCTGAAGATCATCCCAGCCGCTACTGCATCTTCATTTCTGAAGAATTCGGATGCAGGCACATCAGTGTGCGCCCACATCCCAATTTACCGCTGTACACAATAGAGTGTGTGGCTGGAGCCACATGCTCCATTGTGTAAACTGAAATGTTTGTGTGGCCGCTATTCAATGAATAGTGGCCGCAGAAAACTGACATGTCAGTTTTTCATGCGACTGGATGGAATCCCAGCCTGAGCGTATACTATGTGTATATGCTCTGGCCGGGATTCCATTAATTCAAATACAAAGTATGTTTAGCATAAATCACAGCCGTTGTTGCAAATTGCAAACAACAGCCATGATTTATGTTAAACATATGTTGTGTGAACATGGCCTAAAGGGATATTAAAATATACCCCTTATATAAATATTAAATCCATTATTTAAAAAAAATAACACAAATTGACCCGATTATGTGCAAATCACACACAATAAAAACATTATTCCAAGGAACAGACCCTCATTCCTCCTGTAGGCATAGCTCCGCACATGAATATCTGCAGTGTACTTTCTCATTCCCCATATGCGCTCAGCGCCGCTCCACTCCGCGTGTTTACAGGGCAGAAAAAATAGTCATCTTAGCAATGCGCCATGTTCACGCAATTCCTAGGTGCTGTATTTGATATAATTCATGAGTTACAAGCATCTGAATGTCTCCTGACAGTTATCTGAGTGGACTCATGGCTAAGGTCATCTGTAGGGAGCAAGGTCAGATGCAGCTGCCAGTGTGGCCCGCAACACCATCACTTCAAACAAAACAATACTGACAGCTCTCATATTACCTGTTATATGTATTCTAAACAGCCTGTCCCATCTCCACATATTATTTCTCTGGTCACAGACGCATCATCTTCTGACATGCCGATAACACAACAATGGCTTAGTATGCTGTCATGTAAAGGACACCATGCTCTGCAAATCATTCTGCTTTTTTAGATTTTTTTTTTAGGTCCTATTCCTAACAGGAGTAAATAACTCAGTAACTCCTTTATTATATTACTACATTATTAATTTCCTCATTGCTGCAGAGTTCCTTCAAAAACTGTGTGCAAGTTACCTACGAGAATTGTGTGAGTGGAAAATTCCCAGAATATTTATATATATATATATATATATATATATATATTTTTTTTTTTAAATATATTTTTATTTATTCTGCATGATGAACTAAAATGGCTATTTTTGGTGATCAAAAGTTGTATTTAATCAATAAACACTATAATTTACCATGCAAAAATGAACCCTCACATAGCTCCATGGACAAGAAAAAAAATCATTGCTCTGTTCAGAATATGGCTATGCAAAGTAATTCTAAAACATATTCAGTCATAGAACTTAACAGAAAGTATATTAATTTGATATCACTTTAATCATACAATGAGAATAAAGTTCTAATGTAATCTGTGGATGCAAAACCACTAGCAAGAGCTGCCCCTTTGTTGCCCTAGTTAATTGTATGTACCTAAATAAACACTACCACATCCCTCATACAGTTCAACTCAATATGGTAGAACTTAGCATAACAAACAAGCACATAACAAAAGGCCCCAACACATCAAGTGAACCTCTAAATAGAGAAAACGTAAAGTGTGCAGATATCACAGGGAATATGTAGTATTAAAAGCTGGACAATCTTTTGAAATGGCTGAATGTAAAATCATCGTGAAAAGGACATACTATATGGACAAAGGCTGTCTTACTGAGAAAACCCCTTTAAATGACAGATGCAGCCATTTTATTTGCATACAATAGGTAACCCTACAAACAATAAAATGTTCGGATGCTTCCCTGGTATTGTACTTGTCCACAAAGGAACGTGTGCAGAAACCCAGCTATGTAGAGGACAGTCTCATAAACTGATTTTTATTAAATAGTCCATTTCTGTTGTCATTTCTAGCTGGTGTTGAGGATTTTCTGATTATATCGGTTGGCTTAACACCCTGTCAACATTTACTGTTCTGAATAGCTACGTAAACAAGTAGGTTTCAATAAATGCATGCTCACAAAAGGCAAAAACTGCAGAGCAAGCAGAAGTCAGCTAAATGGCCACACTAAATAAGCTTACCTAGTCCTCTACAGAAAAAAATTCATACCTCATTGCTGATTTGCATGGTTTCAAAAAAATTGCACCTTGATAAAACAAATACTCACAGAATTAGAAGAAATAGTCTAGAAACAGCACTACTCCTGTCTATAGGCAATGCCTGGTAATGCAGTTAAGTCCTAATATAGTATAGTTGAGCAAACTTTGAGCATGCTCGAGTTCATCCGAACCTGAGTGTGCGGCATTTGATTAGCGGTGGCTGCTGAAGTTGGATGCAGCCCTAACACTGCCTGGAAAACATGTTTTCTAGGACTCCCTAGGGCTGCATCCAACTTCAGCAGCCATCGCTAAACAAATGATGCACACTCAGGTTTAAGTTTCATGGACATAGCTAACAATCACAGGACATGTTCTATTGACATGAATGGGAAAACGTAGCTCCACAAGAAAGAGAAGGCTGAGCTGTGAGGTTACTCCACTGTCTCATCTATCCCCTGGTGTCACCTTGCACTGTAATTCAATACAAATCATTCCCCAGTAGCCTCCATCTTATCATCACAGACAGAATATTTAGGATATAAAAACTTGATTTTAACAATAGGGGATGTTCTCATTACACATTCTCTTAACTGTTGAAGGGCAGTAACATTTTTTTTTATGCAAAGAACTGAGTGCCATGTACACATTACAGCTCGGTTCTATCATCACTTCACTGATCATAGCTTTTACTCTGGGACTAGAAGGCTACATGTGAGTGCACTCCCGTGGTTGTTTACATATATCTTCGAGAGAAGAAAAGTAGAAAACACTAAGAGGTTGTTTGGGAGCAGGAACAGGTAAGAACTAAGGGTCTGTTCACACTTAGTAAAACACGCTCGGAATCCCGCCTGCCACAGTGTGTCAATGTGATGTCTCGCGCACCTCTGCTCTCCGCCACACTCCACTCAAAGAATCGACATGTCAATGAGAGCGGAGGAGCAAGAGGCATCAGATTGACACACTGAGGCAGACTGGATTCTGAGCGGAGGAGTCCGCACTATTTTACTCAGTGCTAACATACCCTAATGCTGAGAGTGTCTGGTATTGTAATGGGGGCACCTTGTTGCTAGCACTGGTAGGGTAAGTTAACACACTGCAGATTTGCTGTAGATCAGTTGTGAAAGTATCTGCATAGGGCACTGTGGGGTTTACATTCTTATAGTGGACATTGTGGCCCACACTGTCATTAGGAGGAAGTGTAGAGTAGAGCTGCATGAGTTCTATTTTAGGCACCTTAAAAAAAAAAAAAACAATCCAAGAAAAACTTTCAGCATGCTATGCCTAGTGAGATGAATGATATTCACCCTCTGGTCTTACATGAATCTCTGTGTCATGAACCACCCCTAAGCCCCTCAGTCTCTGCACTATAGAGAACAGTGCACCAGCGGTATCCCTATAAACAGGGTGCTCCAATCCAAGACATACTGTATAAGCAGGAATTTTATGTCCAACGGGTTCAGCACTCTGGATATGAAAATATCAGAAATCTTTGCATGTCTTTACAGCTCTGTTTGCTGCATATACATCTGCCTACCCTCCTCCTCATTGCAGTGCCTGAATGAGGGTCCCCTGTCCCCCTAATAGTTAGGAATACAGAACAGAAAATGTTGTGCACCTCTTGCTTTAGAGACTGAATTCAGAATCATGCTCTGCCTTTATATACCAGGAAAATGCACGGACAATGTAGTTGTTACAAAAGGTCCCTAATGGTTTCAGCTCAATGTCAGGATGACTCCAGGGAAAGCTCTTTACACCTTACTTTGCTGTTAAAAGACCTGAATGTATCACTTGAACACTTTTTCTGCTTCTAGAATTTTTTTTTTTACCAATCACTCCTTTCTGTGAGGAGCATAGACAACAATTCAGAAGAGCTTCTAGCGGGATTGCTATCTAAAAGTTGATCTTTTTTTTCTACAATTAGTCATCATCTTCCTTGATGTCTTCTCTGCAACATGGCAATGGAATTTCATGGATGAATGCATTGAATACGTTATTTTTAAGCAGCATTAAAATACTGCGTTTTTCATTTAATATGATGATGTCCTGTCAAGCTGCAAATCCCCGACAAAATTAAATCAGTTCATCAAAGACCCTCTTTTAATTGTATTTAGTTATTAGAATTGGAATTACATAGTCGAGAAAAAGATTTTCATAGTCAAAATTTAAAGGGAAAATACAGCCAACACGGAAATTTCTTCTGCACATAATGAAGCTTCTTCCTCGAGTATTTACCGTAAAACTTTAGGGTTGGATCGACCCATCAGATACCAGAGGATCCACCCGATGACAACAGTGGGTCTCAACCAAAGATCCAGCAGAAGACAACTCATAATGTAAGTGCCTATTGAGCCAATTACTTGCCACTAGGATTTATTTCTTACAGGTTGATTCACAAACCTAATAGACCCTATTAATGGTGTAACCTGTGTGCACAATAGCAACAAGAAAGGGATAACATTTTAATTCATATAGATTAATTGTCCCTTAGGAATATTTCCTCTAGTGGAACCCCAGTCTAGTGCAATGGAGCTGTAAAACAGAGCTTCCATGTTGCTTTCCTCTTGTAACTGTAACTGGTTTTCTTGAACAATTTACCTAAAAATAGAAGTTGCTCCTAAAAAGAAATTCCAAATCAAGGACATATCAATTTTTTTCATTATAAACAATGGTTGGAGACCTTTATTTTACAGGAATACTCATCAAATTACAGATAGCTGGCATCCTTTCCAACAAAGGTCCCCATACACTTTCTACTTATGTCAGCTGTCAGTATATGTAGGGGGCTCTTTTGAGGCTTCACCGATACATGATGTTGGTGAAGATAATGGTTGGGTGTGAAGGCTTTTTAGTTCTCGACCCCAATCTGGCAGCGTCTTACCCCTCTTCTCCCCATAGAGAAAACATAAAAGCTTGGCTGTGCTAACTGCTTATGTATATGCGATCAACGGGAAAGATAACAATTGCCAAACGTTCAGCCAACAGTTACTGAAGGAAAGTATGGTCATGTTAAAGTAGCCATCTATCTCTCCCAGCCCCTCCACAAACATGAATGTTTGGATTGGACGACCATTCATGTATTGGTGGGGGGAGAGAAGAGAGAAAAGAGGTTAGCTGCTACTAGGCACCTATGCCTAAGAAGAAAAGGATCAGGCAGTTGAAATCTAGTGTACCTGATCCTTCTCTTCAATATAATCTATCATAGGAGAGTTAAGAGGCCTCCATACACACTAAATGGTCATCCAGACCCACAAAAAATACAACTGATGTTCACATACTAGGAAAACTGCTACTTAGAGGATAATGACTATTTCAGAAAGAAAAATGTATCATCTACCCACTGCAGGGGGGTAAATGTTATATCAGTATGGCTCTTATTTCTAGGACACCCACTGATTGCTATAACAAACACAGTGACCTCCCTTGACTGTAGCCACTCCATATAGAATCTGCAACAACCAATCCCTGTGCTTGTGTGATAATTGTGTATTTCATTGGTTGAACCCCCCCCCCCCCAATAACATTTATCATCTTCCCTGTTTCCTGTGGGTAGGTGCTACGGTAAATGCTTTTAGAGTTTATTTTATGTTGCTGTGCCCAATGCCTATGTGGTAGCTATCATTATCTATATAACAGTTTAATCAGCTGGGTTTCAGACTCGTAAAGTACAAGATAAGTTGAATGACCTGTTTTCAGCCCTTTTAGATGCTCACTAATATCATTCTTCACCTCTAGATGAAGAGACCACTAATTCACTCTGTAATTATTGTTCTTTATAACACTGCTCTATTAAAAACCCGCAATGCAATTTGTCAAACTCATGGTCCATTGGGCTTGCAAATTGTCACAGTGAAATAAATGATAGCGTGAAGAAAACTCATTGTTACACTGGAACTCTGTCATGTTTTAGGCTGAGTCATACAATCCATTTTCTTCTCTGAGTCACTGAGATAAGAGAATGGTAGACCCAGTCTCAAACTACTGCAACCCTTCCATTAATTGTATCTTTAATAGTACTAATCAAGATGTTCACCTGATGTGCCTGATGTGCACACTTAACAAGCGACAAACTAGCCAATCGGCCCTCGGTTACAGAGCCTATTACACGGCTCGGTAATCATGTATTCAGGGCTGCAAAAACATTCACTAAATCGTCAGGACTCCCTAGGGTTGCATTCAACTTCTGCAGCCGCGGAGAATCAAATGCCGAGCATTTGGGTATGGAGGATGTTGACGAATCTGAACAATTTCATCAGCTGATCCCTCAAGTCAACTTTACTAAAAAATCACCCACCGTCAGCTGCACATCTCCCCGTCTAATAAGCGATGTGATGGCTGATGGCTAAAGCCATCACATCCCTTTTTGGGCGGGGAGATGTGCAGCTGACAGCTGGTGATTACTTAGTGGAGATGGCATGAGGGATCAGCTGATGACTGATTTGTGAGTTGACTGCTCGCCCTATTACATATGGCTATGTAGTCCTGTAGTTGAGCGGACCTTTCAAATGGTTGAGATTCATCAATATCCTTCAAACCAAAACGCTTGCCATTTGATTCCCCACGGCTGCAGAAGTTGAATGCAGCCCTAGGGAGTCCTGATAAAGGTTATATCTACTTTTGCTGGCAGCAGTGGGGCTGCATCCAACTTCTGCAGCCACAGGGAATCAAATGTTGTAAACCACAAGGGGTGTTGCTTCCCAAAACACCTATATTTCCCAATTGGTAAAATTTAACTTTTAATCAGTTCATATTAAAAACTATATAACAAACAGAAAAAACAATATGTGAATATGTGATTTAAAAAGCTGAACACCATCTACAGTAATATAAATTTTAGAAAGCTAGTACTGCTATAGATGCAATACTTTAGAAGATGGTTCCGCTGTTCATGCAATTCCCCTGTTGGGGTTACAATCAATTCAATTTACTTACAGATTTACTTACAGATTTCTTCTTTAGAAATATGGTTCCTATACAGAACAGGGCATCTTGAGCTTAACCCTGGTCTGTAAGTAAATTGAATTGATTGTAACCCCAACAGGGGAATTGCATGAACAGCGGAACCATCTTCGAAAGTATTGCATCTATAGAAGTACTAGCTTTCTAAAATTTATATTACTGTATTTTTTAATGTTATTACATAAGCAAAGTTAGACAAATTCATAATGTACACTAATTATGGGAAATGCACACATAGTGCTATTTCCCTGAACTTAGTAGATCAGACAGGCTTCAATTTCTCTAAAAAAAATATGATGTCATAACCTGGTCTATACCTGAAGGGTCCAGAAGGGTGTGTAGTATATGTAAAAATGATAACTTTTTTAGTTTTCTGGAGTTGTCCTATAATTAAGTTGACCTTTAACCAAATGCATTTATTAAGTTAAACACAACAGGGGACCCTGAGAGCTATTTTCTGACATATTTATCAAATTGAAGCCTCAGTCATGATGGAAACAGAGCTTAAAAGCATAATATGATATTATGATGGACCACCTCAGCTACACAACCTACACACTGAGAAAAGACTGAACTTGTTACCAGCCCTGCAGCTATACATTGTATCTACTATTTTCTCTGTACCTTATAATTGCCATGGGAAGAGTTTTTTCCCTGTAAAATATCATTTGGCATGTTTTTAGAGCTCGTTACAAGGTTATAATTCCAGTTAAAAAAATCAATAGAACAAGAGTTGAGAATAGAAACTATTGACTTTTTCCGCAGAGCAAATGTTCATGGAGCAAAGTTAAAAAAGCATACGGAGTGCAATGAAAATCCATGCATTTTTTTAGAAGATATAATAGAAAATATATTTTAAAAAAATAACAACAATAATAAATATTTTATGGTAACATCCCCCTCTCAGTGAGTGAACAGTTGTAATATTATTTTACAATATTTGGAAAAAGAACTTTGGGGCATTGCGGACCCTGTAATTTATCAGGTTAGGAAGTTCAGGGAAAGGTAGATTCATAGTGAAAAATAACTTTCAGTAATTTCAAATATATAAAAAAATGACCCTGTGTGTAGTCACCTTCTTGATCCTAGCCTAGACTGCTCTAAATTAGAGATGTTGAGGCAAGTCAGTTTGATGATCTAGAGTGTGGATAAAACTTTACAACTTATTTTAAAGAATTTGTGGAAGCTCAAATGCCTAAAGGTACATAGTCAGGTACACAGACACAATGGGAGGCATTTATTAAGTCCGGCGTTTTTTACGCCGGACGTAAAAATGCCCCCGCAGCTCCGGCGCTACGGAGATTTATGTAGAGGCGGACTGCCTCTACATAAATCCCGTGTGCGCCGTTGCGCACCGCCGAAAACCTACGCCAGCTGAGGACTGGAGTAGGTTTTCGGCGTACATTTTGGCGGAACGGATGATAAATCGCGCGGACTCTGAGTCCGCGCCCTCCGTTCCGCCCACTCTCCGCCCCTTTTCCGCCCCCTTTCCGCCCCCTGGCGTACTCGGCGGAAAGTGCCGATTTGCGAATATTTTATTCGCAAATCCGCCATTTGCGTATAAAATAATACGCAAATCGGCACTTTCCGCCAAAAATCATCCGTCCGCCGGATGATACATGTGGCCCAATGACTTTGATGAGACAGGCTAATGGTGCATTTACACAGGCTGATTTATCTGACAGATTTTGGAAGCCAAAATCAGGAATGGATTTGAAAAAAGGAGAAATCTCAGTCCTTCCTTTATGACCCGTTCCCTGTTTATGGTCTTCCTGGCTTTGGCTTCAAAAATCTGTCAGATAAATCTGCCTGTGTAAACACAACATTAGGGTCCATTTACACAGAAAGATTATCTGACAGATTATCTGCCAAAGATTTGAAGCCAAAGCCAGGAAAGGATTTGAAAAGAGGAGAAATCTCAGGCTTTTCTTTATGACCTGATCTCTGTTTATAGTCTGTTCCTGGCTTTGGCTTCAAATCTTTGGCAGATAATTGGCAAAAAATTTGCGATCATTCCGTGTAGAAAGTCGTTCACTGATTTTACCTATGTGTGAGATAGGCTTAAGCGATCGCAAAACGATTGCAAAACGAATTTTCTGTACGATATATCGTACCGTCTAAACGCTGATCGTTATAAAAAAAATTGTTACTTCGAAATCGTTAATCGTACGATCGGGCAAATTATCGCTCCGTGTAAACCCAGCATAACTGTCTAAAGTGTATGGGAGAGTTGGGACTCTCCTCTGATAAATGATGTTTAATGAAAGAGGGGTCTGTCAGATTTTAATTGCATTACCCTTTTGTTCCCTGAGAGATAAGCTAACACCAGAGCAGCCTGGCAGTGGATAGATAGTGTGACAGTGTGCCTGGCTGTGGACTCCTAACCAGAGACAAGGAGTCTGGAGGAGAAGGAAGAGGGCAGGGCAGCATGGGGTCTTATCACCTTCTGCTGGGGAATTTATAGAGGACACTAGGTGTGGAGCAGGGGGCTGTAGGTTATGCAGACCCCCCACCCCCAACATCCTGACTAGAAGACAAAGAACTCAGAACACAGGGGGCAGTTGACTGTGATGTGAAGGAGCCAGGAACTGCAGCTGTGGCAGATCCTGGGGTCCCATGAAGGGAGAGGATCTATGAGGAGAGAAGAGGAGCTGGTGTGAGCACAGCACGCTGTGGGATGAAGAGGAAGAATTCCATTGGGACCTGAGGACTGAGACTGTGTGGACTCTTGCTAAATCCGTATGGGTGGACTATATTGGCATTGCATTACCTGCTTCATACAGTTGGATTCAATAAATTCCCCTCCTTTTTTATAAGTTGCTCCATCCCCGTGTGTTCTCTGATAATCGCCCCGTCACAGATAGCTGCCGGACAAATTAATATCAGGCAGAAACCTGTTAAAGGTGTATGACCACCTTTATTTTATGTATGTTGTAACTATCTTCCTGGTCTCTTCTGTATTTCAGTTGATTATAAGCAGGCATGTGGGCAAACAAAGATGCACTGTATGGGGATCAGGGAAATTAGGCAAGCAACAGCCTAAACCTATCACATTATAATAAATTCAAAGCAGGCAGAATGGTTACCTTAGCACACTACCTAAATGCACTGTGTTAGAGTAGAAAGATGGCACTCTGAGGGTCGGTGGTGCTCATGGTAGGAAAATGTAGTAATGAATCCCAGCACTCACCAAAATCAACTGATGCTTATTTATTCAGCTTAGTAAATGTGCCCTTGCAACCTGTGATTTACTACACTGAATAAATAAGCATCAGTTAATTTTGGTGAGTGCCGAGACTTTTTACTACAATTACTTTGGACTAAGCTGAAGACATTGATCTCAGCTCCGCCAATGGACCAAAGGTAAAAGGCAGCCAAAAATAAAAAAAAATGCAGGTATATTAAAACATTAATCTCACAACACCCATGGGTCTAATATAACCATAACATTGCAAGTAAATATAATTCTGATATAATGTTATGGCGTGGAAGGTGATTTGTACAGCCACCAGTATAGTTGAAGTAAATATTGAACTGTGCAGATTATAAAGCCAACACACTCACTTTGGAGCAAGCAGTAAAGTAACAAGCTGCAGACTGCAGTAAAGACGTTCTCATCTTTCCTCAGTACAACTACACCCAGGTGTCTCATCAGCGATAACAGCCGTAATAAGAAGCTTGATGCTCTGAAGGCACAAGCTGGAACATATCACAGTACAGCTGGGCTGGGGTGGACTCGAGCTTCACTTTGGGTTTATGACTTAAGATAATTTTTGTGAGTTCTCCTTAGCAGCTCAGCTGTGAAAAAAAGAGCGTTATCTGATTTTAAAACTCGAGGGTAAAACTAGAACAACATTTAATTTACCAGAGAAAATAGATATTATTGTTCTTCCTAGACATTTTTGTTGCTGATTTTCTTGTCTGGTTTTTGCCTTAAAGTTTACATCTGGGATAATTTAACTAATGGATGCAGCAGACTAGAAAGTTTTATAAACTCTGAATCTCAGGATTAATTCCTACCTGCAGAAACAAATCAATACTTTTATAGAACTGGCTGGAAGGAAATTACAGCTACAGTACAAAATGTGTTCAGTTAGTTTTGTAGGTTTTTAGTTTTTTAATTCTATTCAGTATACTTTGTCATATGTAAGCGAGAATTTCTGTATCTTAAAATGATGATATATTGCTAAGATATGTCATCACTGTATAACTGGTAGGAGTTAGGGCCCTACTCCACCGCACGATTATCGTTCAGATTGTCGTTAAATCGTTCGAATCTAAAGGATAATCGTTCGGTTGAAATGCAGTTAACGATTAACGACCGAACGAGAAATCGTTGATCGCTTCATAAGACCTGGACCTATTTTTATCGTTGCTCGTTCGCAAAACGTTCGCAGATCGTTCGCATTGAATAACACATCGTTCGGTTGTTCGCAATAGATACGAACGCAATAGCGAATAAATAGCAAAGAAAAAACTATCGCAATTAAGCTCATAAGTAATGATTATCGTTCCATGGAAATGAGTGAACGTTTTCAGGTCTTTCGCAATAACGGTCGTTTGATATTGTTAATTGGTAATGATTATGCAAAGGATTATCATCCGGTGGAATAGGGCCCTTAGGCCTCTGAGAATGTCACGGAAAATAAGCTCTACTAATGAGGTGGTTTGGTGCACTGGGGGAAGAACTATCCATCCACCTCAGTTGGCCCGTGTTCCTAATGAATACTAATCTGGCCCTCTGCAGAAATGAATCCCGGAGTGATGTCACTGCAGAGCACTGCCCCAATATTCATTAGAAGGGGCGGATGGCCTGTGTGGATCAGTGCACTGGGGGGAGGGGTTTTCTGCCCCCAGTGCACTAAACCGCTTTATTAGCATATGGATTAAATATCAAAGTACACAAAAACGGTGCAGAAGATAAAGGTTATTTTCATCGCTAGTGCCCTGTGTATTATAGGGACATATCAGAAGGTTTGCTGCTTCTAACCTGCTGATAGTTTTCCCTTAAGTGCATCCCGTCTTGCTCGTCCTTTCAGATGACAGATTCTATACAATTCCTATAGAGTCTTTCCTGTGCAGGAACCAGCAAGACTGGTAGAGAAGCACTTAACTGAGCACTGCCTCATTCTAGGGATCAGTGGGGGTCTAAACACCCAGACCCCATCTCATCAAAACTTTTGATGCATTTCTAAATGGTAAATAAGCTGTAGTGCTCCCACCTATGTGATCAGCAGCTGTCCTGAACCAAACATGGGATTAGGTTACCAAGATTTTTATTCCTGTAATAGCCCTTTAATGACTGGAGGTTATAGCCCTGTTATATCTACAAAATTTACAGCATTAGATATCTAGTGAATAAGCATAGCATCCCTGGTGATCTGTTATTAGTAAATGCATGCCCTTGCGCCTTCATGGCCCTTAAGGGGGTACTCCAGCAAAAATCAACTTGTTTCAAAAAGTTATATAGATTTGTAATTTACATCTATATCAAAATCTCCAGTTATCTAGTACTTATCAGTTGCTGTATGTCCTGCAGGAAGTGGTGTATTCTTTCCAGTCTGACACAGTGCTCTCTGCTGCCACCTCTGTCCATGTCAGGAACTGTCCAGAACAGCAGCAAATCCCCATAGAAAACTTCTGCTCTGAACAGTTCTTGAGCATTGTGTCAGACTGGAAAGAATACATCACTTCCTGCCAGACATACAGCAGCGAATAAGTATGAAAAGACTGGAGATGTTTAAATTGAAGTAATTTACAAATCAATATACATTTATGAAACCAGTTGATTTAAAAGAATAAAAAAAAAATCACTGGCATATCCCTTAAAGGCCAATAGTAATGCTTCACATTTTTACACAGCCACCCTGCAATTTGTACACTGGGAAATCCTTTCTACACAGCTACATGTCACTATGAAAGTATGACTATTATCTGCTGACTACAGAGCCATAAACCAGCTGGTGCATGAGGTCCCAGGAGAGTCTGGAAGTTCTGCAATGATCACAGCCCAGGTAGTATTAGAAACAAGCCCTTTGGGCCCAATTACAGTTGTGTCCTCTATAAAGGCAAATGATATAATAGACCTTCTAGTATTTTGGTACAAAACTTTTGCTTTCCATTATTCATATCTGTAAAACTGGCCAATAGTAAAAATAAAGCATTTCCCAGAATGCACCAGTCCAGAGCCAGGGACAGGAGAACTCAGTAGACCTTCCAGGAGAAGACTAAGGTTGGCAATACCATGTTTCTACCAACTGCCTTAAGTGCTTTTGCTTGTACAGAGCACGTTCTGCTAGTGAAACCATCTGGTATTAAATACTCTAAGGGGAAACTCCAGTTCTGGCTCGTGGTCGATCCTTCTGTCTGTAATTTATGCTCATAGACAGATCAGTATAATTTGGCAGATGTTCCAAAACTTGCTGAGATTTTTCCAAGGCGCTGCTGAGTGCTTCAATGAATTATGCACATTTCATATGTTATTGCAAAAGACTGCGCTGTGAGGATAACTACACCACCATGGGCAGAAAAATAAATTATACAGTCATTCATTACCTTTGGGCAGACAGTTCAGGGAAAAAACACCATATAACAAGGCACTGGTTTGGAATAATCTAATGGAAATATTAAGCTCCATGCATTTATGGAAAAGGGTTAATGAAAATTGTCCCTATGAAATACTAGAAAAGTATTAATAATTCAAGCAAGAACTATGTAAAGTCATAAAATAGGAAGAAAAGGATTTAATTTCTTTTATTTGCATTTTTCTTCATTTGAATCATTGGAAAAAAATCACACAAATAAGCTGCAAATCTTGAGCCCCAGCTACTTAATTCAGAGACGCTATACAGCCATTTCAAGTTGATGGTTCTATGCTGATAAGATGAAGCTTTTATTCATGAAGCCGATTCCCAGAAACTTGCGAACAATGTTGTGCACTTTCTGCTGATAGAATTTTTATATTTGAAGCCATTCGGGTGCATGGAGCAGCTGCGTTACATTGGGATGCTTATAGCTGACCTATTGTGCCGTCTCTCAAACAGAGATGGCAAAATACTTCTGTACTCTCTAATAGTAAACCAACCTCTCCAAGTATTAATCAGATTGTTTTAATAGAAGAAGTATCACTAACCACAAAGAATCCAATTATTTTCAGGACCCAGTGTTATCCCCTGGGGAAATTAAGTATACAAGCTCGGATGCGTTCTTTAGTGATCTCAGTTTGGCTCTTTTGCATCTCTCTTGAATACAATTAAGCTCGGCTGTGATAGGCTGCCAGCTTCATATTAACATCACAAAAGTAACAGTGCTCTGCTGGACGGCAAATTGGAGTTGAGTGGTGTATTTCTATATTAGAACGTATTTCCTTCTATATTAAAACACATCTGGGCCCCAAACCCAGGTAACATTCACTTACAACTACAGAAATGCATCTACGTAAGTTTTTGCCAGTCACATCCACTGACTCACGGGTGATGCCTCCTCTGATCGGAGTCATTCATTTTTCTCTCTTTTGTCTATGTGGCCTAGACTGCCATTAAGACTTCTAGCTACAGCTTTAGAGAGTTTGTTACAAAGACATGTTTGGCCCTGTACATTTCCAGCCCTCTCTTCATCTATTTTCCACCTTCTACACAAACCTACCATCATGCTTCTCCTTTACCATTGCCATCCTGCTACTTAGACTAGCCCCAATACTGATGCCGGTGGCCCCATAACTGAAGGTATCCCCCCTAAAAAAACAATGCCAAACAATGTATCACATTTCATGCAGTAATAGTGCCTTCTTCTTCCTTTCTTCTTCCTTTGTGCCTACACTTAGTAATAGTACCCCCTTAATGGCCACCTAAAAGTACTAGTCACCCTTACTGTCTAAACTGATTTAGATTAGTGGTGCTAACTGCTTCTTTAAAGAAAAAATGGACCGCTAGTGCTTCCCTCAAAGTAATAGGGCCCCACATCAAAACAAAATCTGGTTAGGGCATTCCTCCGTAATAGTGCAATATTCACTCCACCTACTGTATGGCCAATGGCGGCAACGAAGGGCTGCCGGAGGGTTGAAAATCAGCCAAATACAGCAGATGATTGCTTGGTGTAATAGGGCCGTAAAGAAGTAGTTAAAAGGAGCCTGGTAAAGCTGTGTAACTCAACCACTAGAGATGATCGAACCTGAACTATAGGCATTTGACTCCCGTTGCTTTCCCATTCTGTGACAGCCAGAGTACCGCCTGGAAAACAGGGATACAGCCTATTACCTAAGCTGTATTCCTGTTTTCCAGGCGGTACTGTGGCCGATGGTTTCAGGTTCGTACGAACCTGAACCTCAGCCCTGTTCGATCATCTCTATCAACCACCACCATCCTTGTGCACAGCGAGTGGGTTCCCCTGAGTAAATGGGCCCAGGGCCACGGTCCCCTCTACACCCCTTCCCTGCCCCCCAGATAAACCTCTGCTTTAGATACAATATAATAAAATCAGGTTTCTTAGATTTACTTTTACTATTCATGTATGCAAAGCTTTTAAAAAGAACAATGGAAATTCAATTGTTTGCTTGATCTTTACAAAAGCTTCAAACCTATAAGCAGTTGGAACCAGAACATTATAACGTGGCACCTTCATTCCTACTTTTCTGTAAATTAATCCTGTTTGTACTTAAACTAATCTCTCCATGTCAGGGAATAAACAGTGTCAGGACATGCATTTCACGCTGTTAAAATATCCATATGAATGCTTGAAGGCTTCTCATGATGTGCCTTCTGAATCTCATGCATGTGAATATTAGCAACATATTCAGATTTAGTGGATTTACATTACCAATAATCTGCTTTATAATGTAAAAAGAGTCCGCTTATTCTATATATTTCTATACTCTAAGCATCACAATTTGCAGCTCATTGCAATATGGAAGCGGTGAATGATCCGATACCGGTCACAAAAGGAATACAAATTAGCCATAAGGCGAAACAGAGAAGTATGGCGAACGCAGAGGCAACAAGTAGCTGATAAATACATTATGAGAATTGTGAATCCAATCTCCTAGTATGAATTCATTATGAGATACATCAAAATCACTGGGATATTAATTAGAAAGTGAGAGAATTGGAAACATAAAGTTGGTGAGATTGAGGACTATAAGACATGGCATTTTTCAGAGAGACTAGGGGTCCTATCACATGGGGGGATCATCGTATAAACAAGCCAATATCGACCTGTGTAAAGGAGCAAGCGATCAGCCGATGAAAGACATGTTCAGTGGATGATCAGATCGTTCCCACCCATCAAAAAGTCATTGGCCGTTGGCCGCACATTTCCCTGTGTAATTGGGGTGTGCAATTGGCAAAAAAAAAGAGACCAAATACATGAAGTCCCGGCCAGTGCAGAGAATCACGGCTCGATATGTCCATCAATCACTGACATCAATGACTGCCTTCTATCTGTGATTGTGCAGATGGCCTGGGAAACATGGGACTTCCTGTTTTCTGACTTTTTGAGAAAAAAAAAAAGAGTCTAAACACAGGAAGTGTCGTGTTTTCCATGATAACTAAAAAAAATATGAACATAAATTGAAAACTTGCTTCATATCTCATCTACTGTTGATTTAGATTTTCAAAGTTATAAAAAACTGTGACACTTTAAGACAAAAGGATATATTTTGCTTTACGCAAATAAAGAAGGAAATATTTCTTAGCACTGGATGGTGGCAAGGGCAGTAAGACAGATAAATACAGACAGTGAGCCCTGGCTGTTCCCGCCCACTGTCCCTGCCCACTTGCCACGGACAGCCCTAGGCAGCTGCGGACAACCACGAAAGCGGTCCCTGCTCTGTAACAAGTGAAAACACAAAACAAGGACAGACAAACAAACACAATAATTCGGGGTCAACAGTCCGGGTCAGCAATGGCGGCAGCTAAGGTACAAAATTGTCAGGCAAAGGAAGGGTCTAAAGTCAAGCAGAAAAGTCAAGGCAGGAGAACTACAAGTCACAGCTAGAATACGCCTAGCCTAGTAGGAACACTAATAGCCAGCGTCTGTCTGCTGGGCTTATCCACTATTTATGGAGGATCAGGAACTCAGTCCAGCAGCTGATTGGACCGGCCCCTGATCCTCCACACAGCTTACCTACACAGCAGCAATTTAACCCTCAAGCTGCCAAGACATAACAAGCAAGACAGGTGGGTCTGAACAAGCCTAAAATAAACCTGTGTTCAGACAGGGTTCTGGCACTACACCAACTCAGCGCTTTCTGGGCTGCACAGCTCGAACCGAGGAGCGCCAACGCACAATCCTGACAATATTACAGGAACAGAAAATTATGGTTAGAGTAGAAATGCACTTGACCCTGGGAGATTACATTACTTATGCCAATTACATTACTTATGCATGCCAAAGGGCAGTCAAGTTAGGCACAATTTCAGGTAAGGCATCATGCACACAAGTGCATAATGAACATATTACGGCATCCATAGGAACTTTTTGCACTTCTATAAGCCTGAATCCATATTTAATTGTTCATCCCTCTAGGGGAGAATAACGTGCCAAATGGTTCAAAATACCACCAGTATATAGCTTTATAATACAAAGCCATAGACGCTATATGTGCTACAGTAAAGACGTTGTGCGATTATTTATATACATTGCAAGAAACTTGACATTATGTGGCATCCAAAGGTGGGCTTTGACTTGCACTAAAGACAAATGTTTGCCCTCTTCTATCTACCCAGTACTTTCATTTATATTTAGATAGAGGTGATGTAGGATGGTATATAGCTTATTTGTATTATAAGTCATTCTAAAATGCTCCCCTTGCAGAATTTGCAGTCCATAAATTATTGCCAAGGGAGATTTTCTGAGTAACAGCAATGGCAAGCCATAACCATGGGTCCTATCCTGATAAATAATTGCTCTGAATTTCAGTCTTCCTGGCTTAAATAGAAGTTATATCTAGTTTGTTTCTGTAAGACCTTGATCAACCCTTAGCCTGAGCTTTCATTACACAGCTGACCTCCTATGTCTGCTCTGTGGAGGTCACAAACATGGGGCATAATTAACCTAGTTCTTCAGCAGTCTATGACTTCTACATGTTTGCTGTAATTTGCTAAATCCCTAAGAATAAACATATGGGTAATAAGAAAATAACCCAAATAATAACAAAAAAACATAACTGATATATAAAAAAAAAATGAAATCTTTTAACTAAGAATAAAAGTTACACAAACCCAGGAATTGTTCTTTTTCTGTGGGAATTTGCCTGTAATATTACAACCTTAGTTTTTCAAAGGTTAATGGGGAAAAACATGCTCCGAGTACTTTTTCATATACCTGTTTAGGTTCATTTAGGCTGATGTGGTAATTTATAATAATAACCCCATGGTTACAAGGCCCCAAAATGTTTCACCTAAGTCAGACAATTTTAAAGGCAAGGTTACCAAATACTAAACGTGTTTGTACAGTAAACCTATGAGTCACTGGGAATGTAATGAAGAAAATAAAAGCTGAAATGAATGATTGTATCCAGAATTTTTCTGATATTTCACATTCTCAAAATGTAGTGGTCATTCTTAAAATTTAAGCGGTCATTGCCATTTCAACAAATTTTGCAAAGCTCAAAAATAAAAGTAAATAAAGACCTTTTAATAACTTAAAGTGTCACTGTCATTTAAATTTTTTTCCCCAGAAATCAACAGGCAATTTTAAGAAACGTTGTAATTGGGTTTATCAGCGGAAAAATGCTTTTTTTTTTATCATGAAAAAGCAGTTTGAAGCTCTCCCCCTGTCTTCATGGTTCTCTTATGGAGAGGGGAGGGGTTGAGGGAGATGAGGCACCAAAACAGGACAACAAAGAGTTAATTTACAGCTACATCACTGGGCTATCTACTCTGAAGTCAGCACTGACGTCTCTGACCTCTGAATAAGTCTTTCACACAGGTCCCACTGTGTAATTCTTTGTTCTCTGCTCTCTGCTGGGGACTAATTTCCCTCCTCCCTCCTTCCCCCTCCCCTCTCCATAGGTTACACAGGGCTCAACTGAAGTAAAAGAGTCAAGACTATCTGATAATGAGCAGTGAGTGAGAGAGAGGGGGGGACCTGGGGAAAGTCTTTTTGAATGCAGATAATGGCATATTTGCCTAATAATCCCAATTACAAAGTTTCTTAAAATCGCCTGGACTATTGATTTCTGAAAAAAAAAAGAAAAAAAATGACAATGACACTTTAAAATGCTTCTTTCTCTCCCCTCCCCCCCAGAACTTATCATTCACTTTGAAAAATAGAAGGTGACAAACCATTAGATCACTGAAAGATCAGTTATTTGTTACCCAGGTCATTAAAAGCAAGGCGTGTGTGAAAAGGGAGAGTGGCTGTAACAGGATACAGGGAGTTTGTAGCAATTAATAGGTCTCAACTCATTAGATTCTCATTAGAGTCACAGCTTAGAGACACTGCTCAGTATTGCTCCACAATGTCCCTCCAACTACACTACTGCTGCTTTGAGGCTGTGCTATATAGATACAAGGGAACAATATCCCCTCTTCTGTGTGCACAGTGTATGGGAGCCTTCATAAACATTAAGTCCCCCAAATTGCATTAGAGACTACTGAAATTTCCAGATGACACCTGCTGTGTAGAAATCTGATAACCTTGTCATATCAAGTTATATAATGGCCAGAAACAGGGCTGCTCCTCATGTAAAAAACACATCAGCTTATCCTGAAAAGAGGGATAACAGAAATTACTCACCGATAATGATGTTTCCTCGAAACATGACGGCACCATGGAGAGAGGGACCCCGCCCCCAGGGACAGGAAACCTAGAGTATAAAAAATTTAGGCCCTCCTCTCATCCTCAGTGATTTACAGAGACCGAAGAGAGCCCTGGTTAGTACAAGGATAATAATACCATACCTTCACCAACTAATAATCATGCAAAATATATTTGTCCTTTTTTTTTTTTTTTTTTTTCGCACACCCTCGTGAAAAAAGTGAGATAGCACCAAAAAAGGGTGGGAATGTGGTGGTGCCGTCATGTTTCGAGGAAACATCATTATCGGTGAGTAATTTCTGTTTTCCCCATCAACATGACGGCACCATGGAGAGAGTACCAGAGAAGAAACCACTAGGGGGGGACAATGGCCTGTAAGACTTTCCTACCAAAGGCAACACCCGATAAATCAGATAAATCTAATCTATAGTGCCTGAAGAAAGTGTGGGGTGAAGACCAAACCGCCGCCCTACAGATCTGAGCAATAGAAGCGTCCCTCCTCTCCGCCCAGGAAGTCGCTATTGCCCTGGTGGAATGAGCTCTAAGCCTAAGTGGTGGAGGAACCCCTGCCACCGAATAACAAGCGCATATTGCTTGTCTTATCCATCTGGAAATGGAGCCACTGCTTGCCTTACATCCCTTATTGACTCCAGAGAACTGTATGAACAGTGATCTGGACTTCCTAAATTGCCTGGTAGATTCCAAGTATTGCAAAACCACTCTTCTGACATCTAGGCAATGGAATTCTTTCTCTTTATCGTTAGATGGGTTCTCACAAAAAGATGGCAAAACAATGTCCTGAAATTTATGAAAATCAGTCACTACCTTTGGAAGAAAGGCTGGATCGGGGCTAAAGATTATTCTGTCCGATAAGATTTTTGTATAAGGTTCACAACAGGACATATTTGCCAATTCTCCTACTCTCCTGGCCGAGGTGACTGCAACCAAAAGCGCTGTTTTTAATGTTAAATTCTTTAGTGAAATTTCCGTGAGTGGCTCAAACGGAGCATCTGTCAGGCTTTTTAGTACTAAATTCAGATCCCATGGTGGGACGGCACAGCTAACTGTGGTGGAGAACCTGGCTGCCGCTTTAAAGAATCTCATGACCCATGGATCACATGCCACCTGCTGATTATACAATGCCCCTAGTGCTGAAGCATGAACCTTTAACGTGGCTGGTTTTAGTCCTTTCTCTAGACCCTTTTGTAGAAAATCCAGCACCTGGGCAATATTTGGTTTATGTAAGTCTATAATATTGGAACCCACAAAGGAGAAAAAAGTTCGCCAGATCCTAAAGTAGATCTTATATGTTATCGCCTTTCTACTTTTCTGTAGAGTGGTAATTACTGTATCAGAAAGGCCATGAGTTCTAAGGATCATCCTTTCAAAAGCCATGCTGTCAGGTGCAGTTGCTTCACACTGGGATGCAAGATGGGTCCCTGAAAAAGAAGATCTTCCTGCTCCGGCAGCACCCATGGGTCCGCTACTGACAGACTCTGAAGAGACGAGAACCATGCTCTCCGTGGCCAGAATGGCGCTATTAGAATTAACTTGGCTCTGTCTTGTCTTATTTTCTTCAACACTCGGGGAATGAGTGCTAGTGGAGGGAAGGCATACATAAGGCTCCATGACCAGTGGTGAGCTAATGCATCTACTTTTAGGGGCCGGTCTGCTGGGGACAATGAAAGAAAAAGCTTGACTTGCCTGTTCTGACGGTTTGCGAATAAGTCCACGACTGGTACCCCCCATAGGTCTGTTATCATTCGGAATATTGTAGGGTTTAGCTGCCATTCCCCTTGATGTAACTGGTGACGACTCAGGAAGTCCGCTCTCGTATTCATGCTCCCCTTCAAGTGCACTGCGGAAAGACTTAACAAGTTGTTTTCTGCAAATAAAAAGATATCATAAGACAGGTTAAGCAAACCTTGACTTCTAGTTGTACCCTGTCTATTGATCACAGAAACCGTAGTAGAATTGTCTGACATAATTTTTACATCTGTTTTATAAATGAATCTCTTTGCTGTCAGCAAAGCTTGGTGAACTGCAGCTAATTCTTTTTGATTTGAAGACCCAAAGGTATGCTGTTCCAACCAGGGGCCTTGGAAATTGAGGTGATCCAGATGTGCTCCCCATCCCCAGGGACTCGCATCTGTGGTAATGACTTTAAGGGATTTATTAACCCAGCTCAGACCCGCTGATAAATTCTTTTCCGTAAGCCACCATGAAAAACTGTCTAGAGTTCCTTGTGACAGGGTGATCTTTCTGTCAAGGTCTGTGGGTGAGCCGTCCCATACTGCTAATAACTCTGCCTGCAGACGTCGGGAATGGTATTGAGCCCAGGGTACTGCGGGAATGGTGGCCGTAAACAGACCCAACAAGGACATACCGTTCCTTATGGACGTTTTTGGATTTTGAATTATAGTTTTTACTGCATGCTGCAACTTCTGAATTTTCTCCTTTGGCAAAAAAGATTTCTGCATTACTGAATCCAGTATTATTCCCAGAAACTTCTTCCTCGTTGCAGGGACTAGAGAGGATTTTTCTTCGTTTATGATCCAGCCCAGGTTCTGTAGAATGGCTAGGACTCTTTTTATCATTATCTGCAGTTTGCTCCTGCTTTCCGCTACAAGCAGAAAGTCGTCCAGATACGGAATGAACAACCCTTCCTCTTCTCTTATATGAGCTGCCATTTCCGCAATAATTTTTGTGAAAACCCTCGGGGCAATTGATATCCCGAATGGTAGGGCTCGAAATTGTAAGTGTAGAAGCACCTTGTCTATCCAGATTGCTATTCTGAGGTATTTTTGAAATGTCTGATGAATTGGCACGTGCAGGTAGGCATCTCTTAGGTCCACAGACGCCATAAAACAATTTGGATAAAGAAGATTTATTGTGCTTTTTATTGTCTCCATTTTGAATCGTTGGTATTTTATGAACTGATTCAATGGTTTTAAGTTTATGATTACTCGGTAGGATTTGTCCGGTTTTTGTATTAGGAACAGGGTTGAATAAAACCCTTGTGCTTCTTCCCCGTTTGGAACTGGTATCAGAACTCCCTTCTCCATGAGAGTCCTGACCTCTGTCTCCAATAGATGTTGGCCCTTTTCTCCCGAGTGACTCTTTGTTATTATAAAACGAGTGGGAGGCAATGAATGGAAATCTATATTTACTCCTTCTCGAATGGACTGTAACACCCAGGAACTGCCGCAGATCTTTTCCCATTCCTGAGCAAACTGAGCCAACCTGCCCCCCACTCGTGGCTCGGCGTCATTGGGCAGAGGGCTTCTTGGAATTGTCTGTCTTTTGAGAGAACATATACCCTCTGGCTTTTCCTTTCCCTTTTCCAGAGGTTTCTGGCCCTTTCCTCTGGAATCCACCTTTTCCCTTGTTCCGAAAGGACTGGTAGTGACTCCTTTGCGAGGAATAGGGAAACCCCTTTTTTCTATCTGACGCTTTGTCTAGTAGGTCATCTAGAAAAGAACCAAACAAATAATTGCCTTCACATGGTATACCACACAACTTAGCTTTCGATGCTGGTTCTCCCGACCAATTTTTTAACCATAGGGCTCTTCTGGCCGAATTTGATAAAGCTGCTGAACGTGCCGAGAACCGCAAGGCGTCAGTTGAAGCATCTGAAAGGTAAGCCGCAGATTTCTTTAACATGGGTAAATGCTTTTCCCCCGATTCTCCTGCCTGTATATCCTGTTCTAGTTTACTGAGCCATACCATCATAGACCTAGCTACACATGTGCTTGCAATGTTAGGTTTAAATGAGGCTGTGGAAGCTACCCAGGATTTCTTTAAAAAAGCGTCTGCTCTTTTGTCTAAAGGATCCTTTAAGGTTCCTAGGTCTTCAAAGGGTAAAGCTCCCTTTCTGGACATTTTGGCTATAGAAACATCGATGCTAGGCGGTTTATCCCAGGAAGGATTCTCTGATTCGTCGAACGGGTATTTTCTTTTAACCGCTCTAGGAATGAACCCCCTTTTTTCTGGTTTTTTCCACTCTCTTGTAATAAGTGATGAAATTGTTCTATGCACCGGAAAAACTCTTTGTTTTTTAGTGTCTAGTCCTCCAAACATTATATCCTGTACGGATTTAGGTTCTCTAACATCTTCCAATTCCATAGTAGCTCTAACTTCCTTTACTAGAGCACTGATATCCTCAATAGAAAAGAGAGGTTTCCCCCCAATATCTGTGTCGGAGAAGTCCGAGCCCTCTGCTCCCGAACCCTCTTTTGTTATTACTCCCTCATCTTCAGCTTCACCAAAAACTTCAAGTGGAGCTCTGGAGGGACCTGGCACCTCTTCATCAGGAGGAGGTTGACACATAACTATTGGAAGCGGGAGAGAAGGCGTTGGTGCAGGTCTAATATCCTTTAAGGAGTTCTGGATTTCACTCTTAATAATATCTTTTACAGATGAGATAATAGCCTCCATAGAAGGGACTTCAGCCCTAACCATTCTGGAAATACACTCTTCACATGTGGGCTTGTTGTAATCAGACTTTAGTTTATCTTTACAAATTCTGCACTCTCTATGTCTAGAGGACCTTGAGCGCTTGGCACTTTCATCCTGCAATTAATCATAATGAAAGCCCATAAATATGTGATACAGAGGAACAAACAAATAGAAGTCATCTCACCACCCCCAACCGGGGGAGAAGCATGGCCGATACCCTGGATGATGCCGCGCCGGATGACTCCTTCCTCCGTTCACTGCTGGAGCTCATTGCCGCTGCTACTGCTGCTACTTTGCTCCGAGCGCCGGCCGACTCACTCAGCCTGAAAGATCTGCAGCCGCCAGCCCCGGAAGTACTCTGACCGGCGTGCTACGTCACTTCCGGCGCGTCCTGGCCGGGACTCCCGCGCGACGTCACTACCTCGCGCCCATAGGGAATCCCGGCTTCCGAACCGGAAGTAGCTCATTCGCCGCAGCGTCTTTGAGCTGCCCTGGTCTGTCCGGTTCCCGGCCTCAAGACGTCACCGCGTCCGGGAGGAACGGTGAGTCGGTCTTCTCTGGGAGGCCCCTGCATCCCCTCTGGACCTCCTCAGCACACCCCAACTAGGGCGGCCCAGCAGGAGAGAGGTCCCGGCATCTGTTCTTTGGAGACTCTGCAGAGCCTCTGTACTCCAGGTCTCCCGTCAGGGACAGGAAACCACTGAGGATGAGAGGAGGGCCTAAATTTTTTATACTCTAGGTTTCCTGTCCCTGGGGGCGGGGTCCCTCTCTCCATGGTGCCGTCATGTTGATGGGGAAACACTTTAATGAATGTGGCAAAGGTGTATGTAAACGTATAACTTCAACTGTATATGCATACTCAACAAAGAAGGAAATATATACAATAGAAGATTCAATGATTTATCTCTATAAATACTATAAACCCAGAGTGGCCTATTGATGGTTACAAAGAGGCTGCTCACATCCCAGTGGCTAGTCTGTGACTTTATGATCTTGTAAATCGGTTCTATGGAAGATGCGTAAGATGCATCACATAATACTAGAAGGTTAAATACAATGATGTGCACAGGAGGCCGTTCTTGCATCTAAGTAATTGTGCAGATCTCCAACATTTTATGTACTTAGATGAAACAGCAATTACTCTTGAAATGGCGAAGATCGGAAGTCATTTCACTTTTCTTTATGTTCTAAAAAATGGCCAAGAAGTAATTAGAAAAGCAATTAAGCAAGAGCGGGCGGCTTATTCACAATCACAATCTTAGATGGTTTTAGCTCTTGTAGTTTACAAAAGTAGAGGTTGACTTATGCCTCCTGGATTTTGGGGGCATTTAATCTTAACAAGAAATTTTAATTACCACCTCCTAAGATGATGAGTCCTCTGTGATTCCCAGTAATAACAATTACACATAGAGGTGCGGGGGGGGGGGGGCGGGGGGCAGCTTGACGCATAGACCAGGAAATTATTCCATCCTAAATGCTGAAAGGTTACAGACAAACAGCAGGACACTCCTGGATTAGGAGCATTACAGGGACATGGAAGACCATAGCAAAATAAAGCTGGCAATATTTGATGAAATATCTGTAGGATTACAGCATGCTGCATTAGTAAATAGTCACGGTATTTGATGCTTTATAGAAGCACTGTATGCACTATACAATGTCATCTCTGCATTGTATGTGCTATTTAGCTATGATATTCTTAAAGTGTACCTGTCGTTATAACTTTTAAAATCGAAATAAACAGTAAATGTGAGATAAAGCAAGTTTGCAATATACATTTATTATTATTTTTTAGTTATCATGCTGTAAAACAAAGCTATACTTACCAAAAATCCAGGTCCAGTCTTCTAAAGGCAGATTTTTATATTTGTGCTCGTTAAAAAAAAAAAGAGACTACACACAGGAATTCTGGCGAGTACAGAGAGTCACGGCTCAATGTGTCTTTCAATCACATTTTTCCTTAGTCCACAGCCTACCTTCTCTCTGTGAGCGCTTAGATGGCCTGGAAAACACGGGACTTCCTGTTTTCTGACTCTTTGAGAAAAAAAAGAGTCAGAAAACAGGAAGTGCTGTGTTTTCCATGATAACTAAAAAGACATAATTAATGTTTCTTGCAAACTTGCTTTATATCACATCTACTGTTAATTTAGATTTTCAAAGTTATAACGACAGTGACACTTAAAACTGTGTCTGGGCTTTTAACAGTCAGTAAGAAAATGCTCTGGTCGTACTTTATTAATGTTTCAGGGTTTCTATAGCCATAGATTTGTGTCCCTCTATTGTTATTTTCCCAGCTGGTGTCCCCAGTTTAGCGCCATCTCTTTTTGCAATTCTCAGCTTTCTAGAGCGTGTCTCTGCCAGCACTGCTTTATGTTTGACTCTGCGCCTATTTTGGTTGAACCCATGTTTAAGTCTAAGTAGTATTTATGAACCTGTATTCGACTTGTGAATAATTATTAGATGTATTGTTTCATAATCTATTTTGTGTATTCTCCTAAATATTTGCATAATCTGGGCTTTGCACCTACAGGCACAGGCCTACATCTGGTATGGACCAGGTGGGTGGTTTGTGGGAAAAGGTAGGTAGGTGTCCCATTAGGTCCAGTAGGTCCCTCCATTACGTCCAAGTGCTGTGCACAATTTTTTCTGGACATGCCCAATTTTTTGCAAAATTTACCAAGTGCAAGGAGGAATAAAAATGGCTAAAACTAGTTAGAAAAGTCGCAGCTATTAAATTAACAGTAAATTTTCCCCCGTATGTTTGATGGACTAGATGCTAAAATTGTTTTTTTAGTGTTCTGGATACAATGCGGTTAGTCTTCTGGATTGTTTTTGAGAATGATGATTCTTTGGCAAGAGCTGACTTACTGTCTGTATGCCTAACAACAGGCAGTGAACAGCAAAGTGAGACCCCTAGTGGCTGCAACTTGGACACTGTCATAAAAAAACAAACAAAAATAAACCTGTGATATATCAGAGAGACATAATAAACATTTTGATCGATCAGTGTCTGTGTTCCCAGACCATGACTGATCAGGGGAATCAGCCAGGACAAGTACACTCTTACCAAGTTCACTCCCGACTCTGTGTTACGTGAGCTAGGCGGACTCCCAAGGCAAGTGTATTGGGCCATCTCTCTGTGGTCATCTTTCCACCCATTCTACTGATCAGTCATAATGTGAACACAATGATAAATACTTTTGATAAGTGTCTCTGACATGTCAGACATATTGACAGGTATTCTTCAAATGTTAGTGTCCATTTAAGGTGATACTGTATATGCACTGCTTATGTGCTCTACACATTACAGTAATTGTGCACTTGTTGTACTGGTCTGGCACTTTACTATTTACTATTTATCTGGTAAATTTATGGCACTAAATTAGGCTTCCAATGTACTATCTGGGCACTCTATTCACTATGTATCTGGCCAATTTATGGCTCTATGAAGTCAACTGAATGCATATTTGTATGGACACCATACATACGATTAGACTAACACAGCTTTGTACTGGGAGGATAATACTCCCTGGAAATTCTCTATATATTCTATTTACAGGAGTAGTTGGGATATTGGGATATTTATTATAAACTGCATAAACCATAACAATAAAGCTCTTGCTAAGCTACAGTTCATTACTACGGATCTGTTCTATATAAAGAATATTGGGTAAGTATGATGAGTTATTGACATCAATCACAAATGATGACATGCATTTTCTGATTGTTTATGTTCAGACTATAGATAGACTTTAATTGCTATGGTATAGCCTTCTTCAGTATTCTGCAAACAACCCATAGCTTTCTGTCTGCTTGCTTTGATAACACTTTTTGCATATTCATCTGGCTGCTAAGCACAACCTGCCTGACAAGTCTATGACATAATTACATGATAGGAGTCAAAATAATGCAAATGGACTGGAATACCAATAGTTGCAGGTTGGAATAAACAATATGCTTTATGGCTGGATGTACCTGCACATCCAAGTACAAAATGTGAGAAAATGAAAAAGGCTACTACTCTAAAAAACAACAATGGTCATGGAATTCATTTAGTTTCAATTTTCAAGCGTGAAAACCAATATTGCTGATCTTTCTGCTGTCAGTTCTGCAGCAAGAAACAGAAAAATGTATATTTTTAAGTATAGTAAAATCTATATATTATTATTAATTATTTATTTATTTATTTTTATACATTTTCATGAATTTTATTAGTGTATAATGGTCATTTCAAAATCTTAGTCCATCACAATGTACCGTATACATATATATCGTTCACATATATCATTGTTGATAACATGGCTGATTTAGTGCTAGCTTTTTCTCAAGTTCTGAGCTTCATAGTCCACTTAGATATGTCTTAAGAATGTACAATGTATTTTCCAATCCATTGGGTCATCCCAATGTATGTTAACATATGTCATGGAAGGGATCATCTCCTGCTCCTGGACCTTATTTTGTTTTGAACACACTAAGCTGTCACTCTCTGTACTGGCCAGGACTTCACATGTTTAGTTTTTTTTTTTTTTAACCAGCACAAGTCAGAAAATCTGCCTTCAGGAGACTGGACCAGGATTTCTGGTAAGTTCAGCTATGTTTTACAGCATGATACAAAAAATAATGAATATAAGTTGCAAACTTGCTTTATATCACATCTACTGTTGATTTAGATTTTGAAAGTTATAACGAGAGCGACACTTTAAGACTTTCATGCAGCAGCATGTCTATCATTGAAAACTCGCTATAATGACTGAAAATAAGCTATTATCTGTCCGTGTAATAACATCTAGCATTCAAACAATAAGTCATTTATCATTGTCTTTATACATGTCTAAAAATCATCGCTGGTAGTTCGTCGATAGTTTGCATATCTGTTCGTCCAATAAGATGTTCGCAGATTAAACATGCTTTGTGGGTTGTCCTGAGTGAAAGTATTACGACTATCATTACAACTATCATTTTGTGTATTGTGGGGAGCGATTTCAGATTGTTCTCAAAAGCTATTTTTTTTATTGTTGACCACCCTTAAAATGAAATGCACACTGTCTATTGATAAGAATATCACCAAAAGATAAGGATTCCTGAGTGACCTCCCATCATATTGCAGAGTTCTAATCTCAAAAGTAAAGAACTTATTTAACTTATGTCAAATGACTCTGAATAATGTGAAAGACAAGAAGGAAAAGGCAGAAAAACTTTTGTAATAAGGGCTATTATAAGGAAGGAGGTTGTGATGACATGCAGGCAGGAGATGAACCAGCAAATTGTAAGAGCCTAGAAGAAGGAAATGCTGATATAGGTTACTTTAAATATCTGGGTCACGTAAAAGCCAAGGGCTTTCGTAGCAAGTCATGTGTATACAAAACAAGTAGGGAGGACTGCAGGAGGCAAAATAAACAGGCAATGTGTTCAATGAAAACACTGGCAGATCCCCCATACCATGTACAGATCCATGAGCTGTCAGGACTTGCTGTTTCTAAAAAGGTGACTCACCAGGCCTGCGGCTTCCGCTTCACAATACCTTGACGTCTCCACTGTGAGTGAGGGCTGAGGTGGTAAGTCAGTTGTCTGCAAACTTTCTCCATGGCCCCAAGTGAATCTCCCTCCTGCAATATGAACAACAGGCAGGTTTAGGGCACACTGTGTCTATATACAGTATACTAACTTCATCCATACATGAGTTTTACTAAAATCAATGTACTTCTTAACTTGTTGCAAAGCTAAGAAGTTGGCAAACTTGGTGAAGAGGAAACTTGGGAACACTGTAGCAGAATTCATCTCAAGGAGATGTCTACGAGTTACCATCACAAGGTATAATAATAAATAATAAATAACATTTTGAAGGTCTTCATTGTAAGGTCACCTGTGGATTTTTACCAAAAAGAAAAAAGACTGTAATAATGAATAGTATTTTACTACAATTTACATCAATATTCAGTCGTTGCATACAACACTGCACAGTCATAGGCTGTATCCATGTTTTCCCAGACTCCTTAGGGCTGCATCTAACTTCTTCAGCCACGGGTATTCAAATGTCGAACCATAGGACTCGAACAAGCTCGAACATGAGTTTTGCTCATCTCTAGTCTTGATAAACTCCCGCAATGTAGACAGCAAAGTCTTCCTCACCTGTTCACAATGTACATTCAGTGGCCACCCCATTAATCACATATTTATGGCCTACACTGAGGAAGTCCACCAATTAAAAAGTCATTTTAAAATGTCTATCAATAAATTTATTAAATTATCTATCTGTCAACACATTTTGCTGTACGTCCACGTAAAAGGTACCCAAATACATTGAAGGGAAAATATAACCAACACCAACTATGAATAACAGAATGAAATGCTCATAATAAGCACAAAACCTTACTATTACCTATTACTGGTCGCTGTTATAATGAATAATTCGGTATGCACCATTGACTTTGTAAAAGCCCAAATTCTGACTGTACGCTCCATAATTCTATTAGTTTGACTGAAAAGAACATATTAAACTGATAACAATAGTGTATAGAAAACTATTATGCCTATGATTAATCATCTCCCAGCTATTTGGTGCTTATCTCATAGAATTCCCATGGAGGAAAGAATGACTGAGCCATAGTAATACTGATTATCTACATAATATAAGCTCATTTCCAAAAGTTTTTGCTCATTTCCATTTTTGCTGAGGCCTTGATTCTTAAAAGCAAAGAAAAACTGTGACAAGCATGGGCTCCCGTAATACCAGGCATCAGAGAATCATGGATCACCAGGGGACTACCACTACCTACTGCCCCTGGGGGCACATACAGGTGAAGACTATAGCACAGCAAGAAGCAAATCAGACCATATGGCTGAAATGCTAGAAACCTGAAAAAGTGGTGGCCAGGTACTTTATAAATATGGTGCTTATGCCATTTCATCTTCCATACAAAGGTATATGCCCTAATCTGCCAGAGACTTACTTGCCATATTAACATTTTCAGAAGAAACTTAACCCTTAGAGGACGGGGCCAATTTCACTTTAGCATTTTCGTTTTTTCCTCCTTGTGCTTAAAAGTCCATAGCACTTGCATTTTTTCACCTAGAGACCCACATGAGCCCTTATTTTTGTGTCACTAATTGTACTTTGCAATGACAGGCTGAATTTTTTCATAAAGTACACTGCAAAACCAGAATTTTTTTTTTTCGGGATTTGATGCGACCAAAAATGCGCAATTTTGCACTTTGGGATTTTTTGGCGCTTACGCCATTTACTGTACGAGATCAGGAATGTGATAAATTAATATTTCGGGTGATTACACACGCGGCAATACCAAACATGTTTATTTATTTATTTTTATTTATAACATGGGAAGAGGGGGATGATTCAAACTTTTATTAGGGGAGGGTTTTTTTTTTTTTACTAATAACACTTTTTTTTTCCTTTTACACTTATACTAGAAGCCCCCCTTGGGACTTCTAGTATAAGCACACTGATCTCTCATTGCGATCTATGCTGCATAGTAATACAGCATAGATCGATGCTTCCGAATATCTAATTAGCGGGCACGGCGATCGGACCGTGCCCACTAATAGCCGCGGTCCTGGGCTACATGCGGCACCCGGGACTGTGGCGGTTCAGAGCGCGGCCGCCGCTATGGGCGGCCTTGGAAGTCCAGGGTCGCTTATGGGTTAAAGGAGTTTTTTTTAAATCATATTGGTAGGGGGCTGCCAACCAGTTGTTTGTGAAATCTTTACTGACCACCTGACACAGAATTGGAAGCTTACCATTCTGGGTTACTGCAGCTCCGTTACAACTGAAGGGAATGATAACTGAGCTGCAATATCCCAGCATGGCCACTACACAATGTATGGAGCTTTCTGCTTCCTGCTCTATTTTCTATGTGCACAGTTTTGTTGGGTGTCAGATCTCCACTAATTTGATATTGATGACCTATCCTGAAGATAAAGCACTAATAATTTTGCCTAAAAAAGCCAATTAAGATGAATTAGACAGGGAGATTAGGTTCTCTTGACAGCTACAAACCCTGATTTTAGTTTAGACAGACAGATTTGTAGATCAATAATTTGGAATAACATAACAAATGTCGGTCTACGAACCTCATATATTACTACAGAATCAGTGACACGTCCAGAAACCGCCAATCACATACATTTGCAATATATAAGTGACCCCTCTGTTGACCTGACACTGCCCATAGGTAGATGTAATGACCAACATTAACCTGGGCTTTCCTTTGAGAATTGCTAACATTACAGAATGTAAAAATCCATCAGCATTTTTACTTACACTACAGGGCCTTGTAAGTTATGTCTTTCCTCCTCTCTAAAAATCGCTATGGACAATCAGCCGTTTAACGCCATAAAAGCAAGAAATGTAGATCTTCTATGCTGAGCCAATATCCAGCACTACACCGTAATCAATATAATGAGTGATATATGAGAGCTCAGAAAATGCTGTCACTAATTATCAATACCAGGTCAATTTGCTTCTATTGGAGATTTGCACCATTCTGTGTAATTATAAAATGGTCAATACCCAGGGGGTTGCTTCTGATCCCTCAGCACATGAAATTTGGTAAGACCAAGAATCATTCCTAAAATAAGGGAACATGGCACCAGATCATTGAGTATGCTCATATCGTATCTGCACATTGATATCACAGCCCTCTATAACACTGGCACTGTTAAAGGAGAAGTCCGACAAAAGTTTTTATTAAAGCATTGTGTTGCCCCCTAAAAATTATACAAATCACCAATATACACGGGAAATATATGGGAAATGCTTATAAATCATCGTTTCGTGTACTTGGCCGAACAATTTTGGGTCGTTTGCCTTAGCGGTCGTTTAAAATCGTTTATCGTTAGTCGTCGGAAAATTGCTTGGTGTAATAGTACACTAAGGGAAACAGGGCACTGGAGGGACACTGAGCATCCCTCTGCCATCATCCTCTCCAGCAGCCACAGCCCGCACAGCTCTGGGAGTCGGGTCGTGACATCACCATTTTATCCAGGAAGTGAAGCATTGATGCAGCAGTAAGTGCAGGGAAAAAAAGCACTTCAGAAGTATTTACCATAATAAGTGTATATTGGTGATTTGTATAACTTTTGGGGGGCCATACAATACTTTATTAAAAATTTTAACCGGACTTTTCCTTTAAATAAAGCTGTAATATGGACAAACATAACAAAGGTCACAGACAAAACTGAACAGAAAAATTAGAAAATCAAAAATTATCGTAGAAATTCTAAGTAATGTCTTTGACTCCGAAGAAACAGAACACATTAGCCACATTGAATTCACACTATCCATTCTAGAGCAAACATTTACACTAACTTGAACAATCTTTCTGGTCTATTTGAACCCAAACTGTCCATTCAACAAACTATCCATAAATCAATAATACAAGGAAACATAGTCAAAGGCATATATTTCCATAAACCTTGGGCATATTTAATAACATCCATTTTTTTTTAATTCATGACATTTATTTCTACCATACATTCCCTCTCTTAGGTTCACTACTTTGTATGAAGAATGCCAAATCTTAGAATAATATATAATAAAATATAATGACTTATTTCAGCTTTTATTTCCTTTATTACATTCCCAGTTGATCAAAAGTTTACATACACATGGTCAGTATTTGGCAACTTTGCCTTTAAATGGTCTAACTTGGGTCATTTTTAGGCCACACCCAAGCTTCTCATAAGTTGCTGGAGTTTTTGCCCATTCCTCCGGAACATTGTAACCAATGCCATGAAATGATTTTCTTAAGTTTTTGGAGCCAGACACTGAAACTATTTTTAACTGGATTTTATTACTATTTCTATTTTCTATTTAATTTTTACAGCATTATTATGGGGTCATCAATCTTGGGAGCAATTTTTCCCAGCATTTGGAGATATGTTTTATAGCAAACCCTAGGATCTTAGACATAAGTGAATGAAGGTGGAATCCTTTCATTGGAATCCTAAACAGTGTTTACACACCAGGAAATAATGGCTTATTATTAGTCCTAGTGGCCAGAATAAAATCTGCAAGGTTTTAGAAGTATTTTATAATAGAGATAATAAAATGTAGAAAATCACCAAAAATACAAACTTGATTTAATCATTTAAACATTCCCTTTAAATTATTGATAGCATCTGTGCTAACCCATCAATTAAAATTCAGTGGAGATTGGCTTGCAAAAATATTTCAAAACAGACCATCCCTCTATCTAATCGATAGAGTAGTTGCAATGGAGGCACCACTTCCAAACCCTCAAACATTGGTTGTACAATACACATAAGATCATTAATGGTGATTTAATAAAGGCTTGAGAGTGACCTCACTGAATAATTCACTATTCCTGCACGCCAACACCACTAACCTAAGAAGCTTTTCGGTAGCAGATGGCACTTGAGACTCTTATTGATGTAGAGTAAGGCCTCTTCATCAAGTCTAACTCACAGCAATGGGTGTTTTCACTGGATAAGAGACAGTGTTGCCCAGCTGTGTTAGCACTGGGAGTGGAATAGGTCATAGAAGGGACAGATTTTTAATTTCTTAAAATGATAATGTGATCATTATTTATGGTTTTTCTCACTATGAATATTTTAAAGTCTTTTTGACATTTCATTTTCATTTTTTATTTCTGCACAAAAAAATAAATAATTTCATATAATTATTTTACACACACACACACGCACACACACACATTCACAATTTGAAAAAATAAATAAATATATATATATATATATATATATATATATATATATATATAGCTGTCGCTATAAAAAAAATTTGATATGTCACAGAGACATGTCAAAAGTTTTGATGGGTTGTCCCTCATGATCTCTAGATAGAACTAGAAGGAACATACATACAGTACATCTAAGCACTTCTTTGCCTGGTCCCTTGTGATCTCTGTCTTGCTGTTTAAGATGAACTTAATAGACTTATCATGGAGTTTGATTGAAGGGAGTCATGGAGTAAAACGCTCAGCCGCACGCTTCTCCCAGTTATATCTAAAGGTGGGTCTGAATAAAACGTTTGACTGCAACATGTGAAACATTTTTTTTTTTTTTTTAATAAAGATAGGGACATTTTAAAGTCACCCACACTACATCAATGAAGAATTATTACTGAGTTGTTAATTTCAAGAAAACACTGTAGAGGCTAGAAAAATGCTAGCAGTAAAAGTACATATTTCTGAGTCTGACAAAGTAACTATGGTCATAAGAGGCTATTCACTGCTCTCCAATTATACTAATGCCTAGGCTTGGATAATGGGAGAAATTCGCAGTTATACAAGTATATTATGGAATTGCTCAATATAGGTAAAGGTTCATTTGTGGCCAAGCAGAACCTGAGGGTTCAGATGAATATCACAGTTTTGGCTTCTAGTTTCTGGATGAATGATGCTGCCGGATTTTTCGGAGTTCCCTAAATTGACAAAACAATTGTAGTGAAGTGTGAAAATGTTATTTATCCAGAAACAACGCTCTGCTCGTATGATCAGCAATTTTTCTACTTTGCAAACTGCAGAGGGAGGTGAATGTCATGGAGACCATGATTCGCTTCTTAATATTCCACTCAATATCTGCTCAGGCTTCATGGATTGTAAAAATTTTCCATTATAACCCTACTTCCTATGAGTTCATTGCTCAGCCGTTTGTCCTCCTCCCCATCAAAACACCTTCGTCTGTCCCCGGCACCTGCAGAATTGTCTGTCACAAGAAACAGCACAATCGCAGACTGAGGTTAAAATTAAACCGAGAAATCAGAAGCTCTGAGTCACCGCAGACAGGAACAAGGATAAAATGAATTAATGCTTCCTATTCAGGCTCTAATCTCTGTGCCGTGTCTATTATTAACCCCTGTATTACTCTAGAAGCACCTGGAAAGCAAATAACTGCAAGCAGCAAAAATTTTCTGTCTTCAGCAAAAAAAAATCTGTATAGTATGAATAATATTCCATTCTGGGTAGGTACAACATTATTCAGACAATTCTAAAAATGTCTATGTTACAAATAAAGAGCAACATAAGGGGATGTTTGCACATTTTTGTAGATGCAGGGAACATATTAGAGTGGAAACATGAGTGTAAATTAACATTTCATAATATCAATATTCCCTTAGTGGCTACAAAAGAACATTAATATAGAAGATATTCAATTACGCAATGGTAGTGTACATAAGAGAGACACCAATCCTTATTTACTCCCCGACATAATTGGTGATTGAATGTCAGATATACGGTACATATCATTAATAATTCATTTTATATCTGCTAGTGATGAGAGAACATGCTCGTCCAAGCTTGGTACTCGTTTGAGTATTAGGGTACTCAATGGTACTCGTTACTCGGACGAACATCTTGCGATACTCGAGAAAATCTCAACATCCGTTTCCTGTAAGTTTGGGCGTTATTTCTCAGCCAATAAACATGCAGGACACACTTTGGTACATCCTGCGATCACGTGGGACCCATACATGTCGATAGCAGCGACTGCTTGGCCAGATCAGATGACCCTGCCATATAAAACTCGACGCCGGCAGTGCTCGCTTCAGACGTGTGCTGGAAGAGATTAGGGACAGAGCTGCTGCTTCTCAGGGAGAGCGTTAGGGAGGGAATTAGCGTTCCAGTAGGCAGGGAATACTAGCGAAACAACCAAACAGCCCTTGTAATGGCTTCAAATCGTTTTCAAATTGTATTACTACAGACTGCTGGCTGGGACTTGCAGTGCAGCTACCATGATTTCAGCAGCACACTGTGGTGATCGGCTGCTGGCAGAAAGGGGACATTAGGTGTTGCATACAGACCCCTAAGAAGTGCTCAGTACTATTTTACTGGGACCTCTACTATATTTTCTGATTTCTGTATTTTTTACACAAGACATATCTAAGTTCACTACTGCTTGCTCAGTGTAAAGGTGGTGTCACAGAGTGTGTATAGGTGCAGCTACCAACAGATTGTATCCCACAGCTGTTGTCCAGAATTTGGCATAATGGTGCGATTAGGCAGCCTCAGAGGCATCCATACATGCTGCCCCTGCTGTTTCCTGTCCATTTCAGTGGTGTTTCCATCATTTTCTGAGGTTGACAGGTTTTCACACGACCTTCCCTCTACCGAACTTGGGTCCCCTGCAAAAATGCTTAAGTTTCCCATTGACTTTAATGGGGTTTGTTACTCGAAACGAGCACTCGAGTATCGAGAGATATTCGTCTCGAGTAACGAGCCCCCGAGCATTTTAGTACTCGCTCATCACTAGAGAACACATACAATGCAATCTGCTGGGGAGAGAAATATGGTGGTCTAAAAACACCTGAGAAAATAAGGGAAATAATGCTTCCACATGAGTGTTTGTGTTTATTGTCTATATGCTGTTGTATACAGCATTAAGCTGGGACATCTAGTGCAATAACATCTGTGCCTAGAAACCCGGGAGATAAGACTTGGTGAGGTGATAGGTCTGCTGGGACTAATAGTGCAACAGGATTGTTTGCACAGGAAATGAAAAAACATATAGACTGTGTAAGGAACCGTTTACATTATACGCTTGTATCCATATGTCTCAGGATAGTAGTAGCGATGGCGGATGTTTAGGATTGTTATAATATTGTTTGTATTTTTGTTATTTTCTTGTTGTTTTGAGCATGTTAAATGTTGTATTTACCATTTAAGTAAATATATTGAGTGGACTGGATTCAGCTTTTCCAGGCACCTGAAGTGGACTGTCACGGAGCAACATAGAGCTCAAAGGCAGCTGGCTGACAAGCCAACTGCCAAGCCTAGCGAAGCTTTGTAAATTTTGTCATCCCTGTAATATATATACTTTGCAAAATAATAATGTAAAAGGCAAGTAAATAATTGTTTCACAGAAAGGGAGAAACACAAATTTTGCATTGGCTTTTCAAAAGTTCAAGACGGTACATTTGGAAGTAAGCGAGAAATCGATGTAAAATTTTTACCAACACCCTTCCCTTGCCAACAGAAGGCTAATTCGTTTTTATTAATATATCGGTGAGGGGTGTTCCAGAGTTTTGTAAGACACGTGTCTTACCAAAAAATCGGTGACTCTAAGACGAAGGCAATGCCTGTTCTCTAAAGCGGAAAAGCCACATTTCCCTCTGATAGAAATCTTTCTAGCTGTTACAAGACTTGATGAAAGCACAGCTTGCATATAAGTAGCGTGACATGCTTTCTCTTCCGGGAAAAGACAGGTATGCTATATGCAAATCACATAATCCCCACAACAGATCAATTATTCATTGTGCAAGATAACATTTTAGGATCTCCCATCTGTATAGATCAATTTGATGTCGCTGGCTGCTACAGTGAGGGCCTATTGCTAAATCTGTGATTAGTTCCACGTTGGTAGGAAATCTACATCCTGGATGCGGCACGTCACGCCCCACATCCAAGCGTAAAATCTTATTTCAGAAAGGCTAAATGAAATCTGTAGAAATGTTTGCGGAACGGTTTTCTTCCATTCAAGAGAAGAACACTCAAAGGAAGTAAAGAGGGAAAGAACAGACAGGATTATTAGGGGAATGTTCTATGGAAAAAGCTCATTGTAAATCATCTAATTAACCAGTAGGGATAATGAAATATAAATATAGGATTTTTTCGACAACCTATCTACGTAGGTAGGAAGGGAAAATCAATATACGCTGCCATTTACCAGGCTCTCAAGGCTGCAAAAGGTAGTATTATAATCCTCCATGCAGTTCCAATACAAGAAGAAAACAGGTTTGTGTTAGTTGGCAGCCAGGAGAGCTCAATAGGCTCCCTTTCAGTAGGCAGTTAATGCCAGGCTCCTATGTGATGTATAGTATATAATGAAGGTTGTAACGGCCTTTGTAATGCACTGAATAAGTGGCCTCAGAGGGTTCTTCTAATCCATTATAACAGCTGGGTCAGGTAGAAATGTTTTTGACAGCATTAAGCACTTTTATGTCAGGTGGCTACTTTGCGTCTCGAACATATATCATAACTCTCAAGGCAAAAGAAGAGAAGGCTTAGCCCTTTTGTTAAATGGAACATGTCACATTAAAAATGCAGTCCAGTCTGCGGGCATCAGGTTCTGGAGCATGACAAGCTGAGCACAGTAATATCTAGTTTGTTAAAAAAAAGTTTTAAGATAACTGCTCTGTCTGTATGCATATTTACTATCTGCCAATCACTAAGCAGGACAGCCTACTTGACTACTTAGCCCAGGATGAGCAGAGGTTAACATATATAAATGACAAGTTATCCTGGAACTTTTCTCTTAAAGGTAAATGAAAGAGGAATCTAATCTGCTGATAGCTCTCTATTGCGCATGGGGCACTGAGGATGAAGGTAAGTCTCTTACCTTCATCTCCAGTGCAGTTTCTGTGCATGTTCACACGTAGCGGATCCACAGCAGATTTTGTCTAAATAACTGAACACAGCATCAAATCTGCACCATCAAATCTGCTGCAGATCTGCTACAGATCCTGTACTTGTGAGCACACCCTTATCCAGTGTGTGGTAAGGCCATTTGGGGCACTGGGGCGGAGGTCCCACCCTCACAGCCCCAACCTACTACATTATTAATCATTAGTAGGGCCGGGGGCGGATCAGTGCTCTGGGTGTGGTAGCCCCGCCTCCAGTACCCCAAACGGCCTTACTACACACTGGATTAAACTGAAAGTGCACAGAAATGGCACCGGGGCTGAAGGTAAGAGACCCCCGGGCCCTCGGGCAATAGAGAGCTAGCAGGTTAGATTTGGTTAACCTGCTGATAGTGTCCCTTTAACATATAACATGATGCCTGCAGATTGGGCTGCATTTTCAATGTGACAGGTTCCCTTTAACCTATTCCCACACATGGAAATATATTTATCTCCTAAATGTGGTCAGGGAATATGAAGTAAACCATTGATTTAATCAGATCAGTGCAGTGTTAGTATTACCATCACAGGGATCTGTTAATATATGAATCCTGTTACTTTAGCTCCACAGTAACATATATATATATATATATATATATATATATATATATATATATATATATATATTACAGACACAGAACCAGAATAAAACTTACTAGTGCCACATGCTATTCTCTATCTCAGCTTATTATCCCCTATCCCAAAGATAACAAACTGATTGCTGGGGGTGCGACTACCACAATCGCCTCCACAATTACTGGAGCGCTTATTGTTGTTAGCGCTAGCAAGCATTCAGAGGCAACATAGAGAATGAATGGAGCAAGGCCATGGTGGCCACACAAGCACTCAAATCATTGCAAGGATGGTTGACTCCCTATTCTTGGGATTGGTGAGGTTTCCAGCAGTTCGAGTCCTAGCGATTAGCTAGTTATCCCCTATGCTATGGGGAGAAAATAACATTTATGTATTTTAGAAATGATAGCTATTATGAAGCAGAAAATTATATGAGCAGATATTAAAATATTTATGTCCTTTGCATCCATGGAATCCCTGTGTGTCTCCTAATGCATTGTAATACAAGCCAAGGTCTGATTTCACAGAGTAGTCTGTTTATCGGGAAGCAATATCTAGCATCGGTGACACTGTTGAAGGTTATCAATGTAAAGATGATGATACAGATGGATAAATATCCTGCTTCCTGTTCACGTTCCTGCTTTCCTATCATCATTACATAAACAACATTATCATGTTACTGGTAGAGATCCTCTCCAGTAAAGTTGCCATTTGTTGCACTCTTGGTTACATATTGGAGAACTGTGTTTACAGCTAATTAATAATACATATAGCTGTTTCTCAAATTGCTTGTGGGAGAGATAGAAGAATATAGAGCTAGGAAACAAATCCCTTGTGTCATATGCAGGACACCAATACAGGGGAAAAGCTCTGTATGGATACTGTGTCTGTATTCTGATTATAAGCTTAGCGGGATCAGCACTTTATTTTCTGTATTTGTTCTTCGCTTTTAACTGAATACTCCTATTATGATAAAAAAAATCAAACAAGAAGAGCTGGCACGGTTTGGGATAAAATTAAATTCCCCTAAAAATGGGTTGCCCAAAGTATGGGTTGCATAATTAATAAAAAAAAAAAAAAAAAAAAAAAAAAAAAACAGCGCCGCACCAGTGGTTGTTTCTGGTATTGCATGCCTGTGAGTAATGTGTAATCAGAATATTAAATATTGTTTAAATTAAGTATTTGTGATAAATATATTTTTAAAGAATTTTTGTGGACTTTTTGCATTCTCTTTTTTTTTCTTCTCATAGGGTTTCCTCCAGAACAGATGTTTCCAGAGCTAGTGGCTCAACCTTAGTGGGTTGCTAAACTTGCCCCCCAGGAAAGCTGGAAACAAGGGAGTCTCACCCCTTGCATAAGCCATGGATTTTTCTAAACTCTGGACAGTCAACCACCTAAGGAAGGGAGATAAACACTAAAGCTGTACCCCTGTAGAGCACAGTGCAAGTTTAGCAGCTCTCTACTGACTTAGGTTTGGCTGAGAAGAAGGATACTACTAGCTAGCTCCACCAAGTGACAAAGACCTGGGACTTGTACTACCTGTTCAGGACGGAAACTCAACACTGAGGGGCAAAAGGCGTTCAGATGAAATAGTTGAGATTCATTTTTACATGAGCACAAAGACTTTTTAAGATACAGCTTCACCACAATACAGTGGAGTACTTAATTAGGCAAGGGGCCCTCTTATCTGGTCCCTGACACCTGCTTCTGTTAACTTCTTCTATCAACTCATCTTCCATCAGTTTCTATTTGATGTTATTAATTTTTGCACTTGAGCACTGTTTGTTACTTCTCTTGCACTAAATATACCTTTTCTAAGTAAAGTTGAACGTTGTTTAAAGTGGGACTCTGTTATCTCCACACTTGTCCCTACACTCAGAACCTCACATCTGTCCTAACCAAGGTCTGGTTGCCGTGTGTGTGTTACCACTCCTGGCCACCGCTACAAGTCGACCCCAAAACACCAGAGCCCACCAGCTGATCCAATACCAGTCCCTGCAACCCAAGCCACGGAATATGTTGTTAAAACAGCTCAGGCAAGATGACTTCCCTTATAATAATGTACAAAAAAAATAAAAATTTAGAAAAAGAAAATTTCTGCTTAGCTTAACTTAAAGTGCGGTATTTGATGCTACTTTATGATGTTTGTACTATAGGTCTAGCATTTTTTTTCTTTTGTTGGTTAAGTTATGCATGCTAATGCTTTTGGACAGTAAATACTGAATTATATCTCGTTGGTAACCATCACTGTGATGACCCGACTGCTGATAGCAGCCAATATTCACTCTCCATTAAGCGACTTCAGATCTTGAGCTTGCTTCATGAGGCCCTGGGCATTTTGGCTTACTGGTACATCATGATGCACAACTCACTGCTTTTCATGGTTTGCCAGTACTTCATTTTGCTTCAAGGGGTTAAGAAGATGGGTACTCCAAAGGCCGGGCCAGATTGGGAATATAAACCAGGCCGCATTTACCTTAGCTCTGTCTCCTTCTCCATGACTATTTTTTGCATTTTTGCCTTCCCATTATTTCTTGACACTAGAGAGGACCCAGATGTAACACTAGTATTTAGCTTGCTTGTCTGTCTCAAGTGGCCCATTACTTTTAATTTTTTAAGTTTTGATCCGTAAGAAATGTGGTCTTTTTGTCAGTGATTTTTCTACATTACTCTGACCACTTACTCAAATGTTATCAAGCATACAGAATCTCCCCATTGTACTCTGTTGCGGTGACACACTAGGGTAAGAAAAAAAATATTCACTTGCCCTAATCTCCCACTGCATGAAGTGCTATGCAGAGGGACTGGGCACCTTTGTAATGGTGCAAGCTGGGGAGTAGGTGAGTACACTTACTAAACAATAAACCCACAAATCTAGGGAACAATAGGGCACATCAAGAATGTATATGAAGGCGAGTAATTAGTGCACCCTAAGCTACAGTGCCTCGTGAAATATTTGGCCCCTTTGAACTTTTCAACCTTTTACCACATTTTAGACTTTAAACATAAATTTTTCGTAAAGAATCAAAAACAAGTGGGACACAATCGTGAAGTAGAACCAAATTTATTGGATATTTTAAACTTTTTTACCAAATAAAAAACTGAAAAGTGGGGCGTGCAATATTATTCGAAGTTCAGTGAGGATCTCTGAATGATACAAAAAGGGAGAAATTCGCAGCGGCACTTCACCATAAATTCACCTTTATTTAATCCACCACATGCTTAGCAGGACATTGAGAGGACGCTCCCTCCCCACCGACGTTTCACGCCTATCTGGCGCTTTCTCAATGCCATGAGAAAGCGCCAGATAGGCGTGAAACGTCGGTGGGGAGGGAGCGTCCTCTCAATGTCCTGCTAAGCATGTGGTGGATTAAATAAAGGTGAATTTATGGTGAAGTGCCGCTGCGAATTTCTCCCTTTTTGTATGATTCAAGTTGGACTACTAGTTAAGCTAAGCACCACCTACACCAGTACCAGGGGGAACGAGTGGTTTCCTGCACCTCCAAACCAGGACCTGTAGTGCCGGTACTCCTTTTGCTTTACGTGGATCTCTGAATGATCCAATGTTTTCCTAAATAACTGATGATGATAAATAGAATCCACCTATGAGTTATAGGTGTATAAATACACCTGCTCTGTGATAGTTTCCGGGTTCAGTTTAAAGCGCAGAGAGCATGATGAAGACCAAGGAACACACCAGGCAGGTCAGAGATACTGTTGTGGAGAAGTATAAAGCCGGATTTTGATATAAAAAGATTTCCCAAGCTTTAAACTTTTTAAGGAACACTGTGCAAGTGATTACGTTGAAATTGAGTATAAGACCACTGCAAATCTACCAAGACCCGTGCCTCTAAACTTTCATCTTGAACAAGGAGAAGACTGATCAGAGATGCAGCCAAGGGGCCTATGATCACTATGGATAAACTGCAGAGATCTACAGCTGAGGTGGGAGAGTCTGTCCGTAGGACAACAATCAGTCATACACTGCACAAATCTGCCCTTTATGGAAGAGTGGCAAGAAGAAAGCCAGTTCTCAAAGATATCCATAAAAAGTCTTGCTTAAAGTCTTGCCACCTGGGAGACACAACAAACATGTGGAAGAAGGTGCTCTGCCCAGATAAAAAAACAAAATCCAACTTTTTAGCCACAATGCAAAACGATATGTTTGGCATAAAAGTAACACAGCTCATCACCCTGAACATACCATCCCCACTGTCAGACATGGTGGTGGCAGCATCCTGGTTTGGGCCTGCTTTTCTTCAGCAGGGACAGGAAAGATGGATAAAATTGATAGGAAGATGGACAGAACCTCATACAGGACTATTCTGGAAGAAAACCTGTTGTAGTCTGCTAAAGGCTCAAGACTGTAACGGAGATTTATCTTCTAACAAGACAATGATCCAAAACATAAAGCAAAATCTTCAATGGAATGGTTCCCAAATACACGTATCCAAGCCAAGTCAGACCTGAATCCAATCAAGAATGTGTGGAAAGAGCTACAAAACTGCTGATCACAAACACTCTCCATCCAATCTCACTGAGCTCCAGAATTTCAGTCTCTCGATGTGAAAAACTGATAGAGACATAAGACATACCCCAAGCCACTTGCAGCTGTAATCGCAGCGCTTGGCGCTACCAAGTATTAACGCAAGGGGGCCGAATAATTTTGCATGCTCAATTTTTCAGTTTTTATTTATTAAAAAAATTTAAAAGATCCAATAAATTTCATTCCACTTCACCATCGTGTCCCACTTGTTGATTCTTCACAAAAATAATTATTTTATATCTTTATGTTTGAAGCCAGAAATGTGGCAAAAGGTTGAAAAGTTCAAGGGGGCCATATACTTTCCCAAGCACTGTATTTAATGGTAGTAACAGCTTATTTCTGGGGGGTTGGCTACAGGTTATCTTGAATGCCATTGGATTTCTGGAGTGTTTGATCAGTAAAATAACATAAGTAGAGAAAAGTATTTTCAAAGTTATTCAACATTTTATGTTAATTTCAACAGTGAAATGTTGTTCAAAAACAACCTTAACAAAAGGCAATGCACAATACAGCAGAGCAGAAGACATTTGCAAAACAATTTCAGCAAAGAAATAAAGGCAAAGGCACTCAAAAGTCCATTAAGAAAAGTGATTTATTCCAACACATGTTCAGATAGGTAGGGCTTACATGTTATCGGAATATAGTACAGTTCCTAATGGACTTATAAGTGCTGTATGTCTTTGCTTCTTCACTGAAAATAATTGTAATAATAAACATTACATTAGTAAATAGCTTTAAGAATCATAGTTTACTTTTTTAATATCATTAGTAAAAAAAAAAAGTAGAAATTGAAAGCTGGTTCTGATTAGTTGCTATGGGCAAGAAAGAAAAACCTTGCCCAAATGTCAAGCCTGGATTGACATTTGGCATTAAGCCAAATAAATTGCAATAAAAAGGTCATATTTGTTGCATGGTGTTTTCTTTGGCTAAAAAAATGTAAAAATGTTAGCTGCAAGTCAATGGGGAATCTTCAATACTTTTTTGGCAATTTTTTTGCATCATTGGCAGTTTTTCAAAACCACAGCATGCAATCACAGTATATGAAAAAAAAACCTAATAAATAGACACAAGACTGAAACAAAACAAAAACTGCAGAAAAATGCAAAAAAAGCAATAAAAACTGCTGCCAGTTTTTAAATTTCTTTGTAGGCAGCAGGCAAGATAACCACCTCCACAATTCCACAACTCTTTGAAATATGGTAAAGAGTAACTGTCACATCCCTATCGCCCGAGCCGGCCTATCCAATCCATTAATTATCATTAGAAGGAGCGGATGGGCTGACTCGTGCAAAGTGGGCAGGGCAGTGCTCCTAACAGTGCTCCGGACCAAGGATGCAGACAGCATGGAAACGGCGCAGGGGAGGAGGGTAAGAGACATATCATCCTGTGCGCAATAAGGAGCTTCTAACCTGCTGATAGTTTCCCTTAAAGCCTATGGGTGAGAAGCAAACCTTTTAATTCTAAGTAATAGTATATCAATTGCAAATCAGCAAATCACTGGCCTCTTCACTCTGCAGAACAGTACATTTTAGCTTTAAGGCCCTAATCCACCAAAAGATCTGACGACAGATTATCTGCCAAAGATTTGAAGCCAAACCCAGGAGTGGATTTGAAAAGAGGAGAAATCCAGTCTTTCCTTTTTGACCTGATCTCTGTTTATAGTCTGTTCCTGGGTTTGGCTTCAAATCTTTGGCAGATAATCTGTCGTCAGATCTGTTGGTGGAATAGGGCCTTTAGAAACTGCACTCAATCTACAATGTCTTTAAAAGCTTTAGGGTCCTATTCCAAGGGCCGAGGAGGGCCCGATCAACGATGTAAACGAGTGGCGATCTGCTAGATCGCCGCTCGTTTACTGGGCCTATTCCACGGCCCGATGATCGTTGAGTGAGGGCTGCAGGGACATCGTTACCAATGTCCTTGCAGCCCTTGCAGCATCATACATTACTTGTCCAGGCTTCTCTGCGCTGTCTTCATCCCCGGGTCCCACGCGCTCTATCTTCCGAATGGCTGGTCAGCTGACAGGCATGTATGCTGCTGCGCTTCTGAAATTGTCGGTCGCCCGCCGCGCACCGCTATTCAACCGTAGCGATGCGCGGTGGGGGAACGATGATTTTAGGTCTGGCCCTAAATGAACGATCAGCCGATGACACGATCATCGGCTGATCGTTCTCTCTATTTCACCGAACGATAATCGTCCAAATCGGGCAAAATGGGGCCAATTATCGTTACTGTGGAATAGGGCCCTTACAGGAGGGTTTATAAGCTTATAGATTAAATAAACTCAACTTCCGATATCAGCCAGTCAGGAAAATAAACAAGGAGCTTAGAATGCAAAAAAGAAGAGGAAAAAAACTGTTGCATCTTAAGTATGTTAAAAGGGTTGTCATAATGTAGAACAAATCACATAGCATTTCAATTTAAAGCTTTAATTAACAAACCAGACACTTCCAAAATGAACATATGTGAAAAAAAAGAGGAGTTTGTGTTTCGGAAATGTTCTGTACTTTACAAATTGTTGTGAACTGATTTACATATCTATTGCCGTAAAATTCACACCAGTCCTGTAAGACCTGTATTGGTATGTGGAAGGGACTTCTTTTTATTTAGTTCCTGTGGTCTGAGGAAAAAATAAAAGGGACCACATTATGAGCCATTCCCTGTAATTGATATATCATAGGTGCCTTATTACCTACTGATCTGTGTAAGTAAGCCTCAGCCTTCTCTCCACTGAGACAGTATAAATCAGCTATGCTTCCATATCCTTTGCACATCATAGGATTATAACATAGTTATCACAGATACCATTCTGTTGGGATCTGGAGGAGAAAAATTGCTAGATCCAAGACTGTGTACTGAAATGGATACATTGTAATTCCTGCTGTCAATATACAGAAGACAACTTTGATTTGCAGCTATGTAGGGGTAGAATATGGGCAATGTAATATAATGATGTGCATACGTTTTCTTCAATAATCCTGACTTGTAGATATACTGTATATGCTGTAGGATCTCAGCCCCCCAGTTCTATCTCATTTTTGTCTTGAGCTGCAGCACAAATGTAAGAAAAATGTGAATATTTTTATAACAATATATACATATATGTTTTTAACCAGTATAATAGACTGAAGAATATATCTAGAATTAATGAATCGGTTACTAACTTCTAACAACACAAACTTGCAGTGTACTGTTTGGGTCAAAGCAATGCCTAATCTAAGATCCAGAGAACCAAAGATGTGACAAGTAACCACAGGGTCCCATAGAAAGTAGGCTTAAATTGTGGTTTTGATTTTCTAGGTCTCCCTAGTGCCCATGAATAATGCATACATCAAAGTTTGAGATGTAAGATATATAAAAAAAAAACTTTTACATCTCAAATAATAATACAAACATAAACAACATGCAAGGGACTTCTTTTGAGCTGTTTAAAAAACAAACAAACACACACACACACACACACACACACACACACACATATATATATATATAATATATATATATATATATATATATATATATATATATATATATATATATATATATATTACTTATAGTAACATATAGCACAGCATAGGGTTGCATTGCATAATGCAGGTGCTTCAGGGACCACAATAATGTGTACACCAAACCCCAAGAAAAAAGTTGTGGCACCATTTTGGATGACATTGATCTTTTATAGTTTCTGCTTGCTCGACTTGTTACCTGACCTGCCGCCTAACCTTTGACTATCCGATTTTTAGCTGATTTTGTACTGCGTTGCCCGTTTGGTTCTGACTTGGCTTGTTGACTATCCTTTATTGTGTTTTTCTGTCTGTCTTGTTCTGTGTTGCACTTATTCAGTATAGGGAACGTCTTTGTGGTTGTCTGCGGCTACCTAGGGCCAATTGAGGCAAGTGGGTAGGGATAGTTGGTGGGTTCAGACTCAGGGCCCACTGTAGCGTCTTATCCCTACCTCCCCTGTCCTGACATAGGTGTTGGGAGCTGTGGTTACATGAGGGTACACACGCCAGGCTAATGTCACAACGCTAAGCATATGTGCCTCACCATTGAGATTAGTATATGGATAGATCTTTAATAGGACTGCATTGTCTTCTGCTCTTTGGGTCAGGTTCTTGCTGTAAGTGATAAAATAGCTCTATATTTGTTCAGGTCCCTGGCATTTTCCTTCTTTGAAGTTTGATGACTGAACAGCTCACCCATACAGTCAGCATGGGTTTAACTTGCAGAGAGGATACTCTTATATCAATCATACCTTCCTCTCCTGACTGCACAATAGACCTGCATTGTCTGCAGAGTATAAAGTAGCCAGGAGAAGATGTAACCTATCTATATATACAGCTTTTCCGAGACATGAAGAAAAAAAATCCCACCAAATAAATACAGCATGCGTAGGTGCCTAATTTTAATTTGTGGCACAGTAGACTGAGCACACAGAGAGACTGGTGTGCAACGCTCAGCGTGTAATAAACACAATAGGAAAGATCTATAGAGGATCATTCTGCTAGCAGTTGAGAGATTATTACTTTCCCACAAGTTCAGTCTATACGATGCATCCTCTCTTTGAATTATAATTTTCTAGTTCATTTCGCATCATGAACTACTCATATTGTATAACACTAAGCATTTGTTTCAGGAACGGAACATATTCTGCTTTGATAATTTATTTATTTACTTGTCTCCTCCGCAGAGAACACCGAGAGCTGCCACTTAAAGAGAAAATCTGCCTATTCTGCTATCATAGTCGACATCCTAAAATCTTATTTATTTGGAGGTCCACAGGGAAGCTGGAGACGTGAAATTTAGCAGCATTGCAGTATTCAGAATTTATGTCTGGCCTCTCCACTCTTAAGCCCCTATTACACGGGCTGATGGTGAGAAGCAAGCGAGCGCAGACCTGCTTGCTCCCCATACCCCACTCGCTGCCGGTGCTATTACACACACTGACACGCTACGGGAGGGGCTCCCCAGATGATCTTTGGATTGTCCGGGAAGCCTATAGGAGATAGCAGCAGTCTGCTGCCGCGGCTCCTATTGCGCGAAGCGTCAGCCAGCAAAATGGCATTATGGTTAAGCTATCTTACAACATGTTGAAAGACAAGGATCAGCTGACATCGTGCATCGTTGCCTTTTACCAGGAGCTATTACACCAAGCGATTATCACACCGAATATGGCCAATAATCGCTTGGTGTAATAGGACCTTTAGACCAATGGTTGACACCTATATGCCAAAAGGAGATATCACTAACAGCCATTGTATTTGCCAAGCTTCCTCTGTTAAAAAGAAGTTACCGTCTGATGGCCATAGCCATTTTGCAAATAAGAATTGTCTCACTTGAAGCGATGTGCCATAAATTACAGAGTGTAGAACAATCCTTCTGAATCGGGACACTCGGGCGGCATGCGCTATACTTCATTGAGAACTAGGGGGCACCTTACTAGTGAGGACTGCCTCACAGTTCCAGAAGCACTGCTGATACAGTATAGGAAATGTCAGCAGCTTTTTTTTCCTGATTAAACTAAAGGTGGTGTACAATAGGGCTTCTTATTCTGAATCAGGAGAAATAACTCTTACTTTAATAAATCATGAAGGAAAAGCTGAAGCAGCACTCAACATGCAATATAGGCATTTCCAAAATTCAATAAAATATTCTGGCAGCGCGAAGAGAAAAGTTCCCAACCTATGGCCGTAGCGCTTTCTCAAGGCCTTGTGTGTAAAAATGTAACCCCCCCAAAAAATAAAATGTATTTGATATACATTGGTACCTTGGTTTAAGAGTAACTTGGATTAAGAGTGCTTTGCAAGAAGAGCTCACAATTTTTGAAAATTGTAACTTGGATTAAGAGCATCTGTTTGGTTAAAGAGCTCCCTGTACTGGGTGGGAGGGCAAGTGAGGGTGGGGCATGGTTTGCAAGTGTGGTCCACAGCACTGTACTCTGACGCAGGAAGTCTCCCTCTCCTTCCAAATCATAGCAGATAAGTACAAGTACAAAGAACGTTAGTTATTATTAAGTTAGTTATTAAGGAAGAAGCAGAACACGTGTTTATTTGCTACTGATGGGAACTGATGGGAAAGGCTGCACAGCGGTAGATGCATTCCTATAAGGAAACACAATGGGCTATATAAACGCAGCTGACAGTAAGGATATATCTTTGAATAGGTTTGAATAGCAGTAATAGTATAGCACTGTGAAAGCATCAGTAAGAAAACAAGAGATCACCTGCTTCCGCTCCACCACCTGGTATGCAGCCAGTCCATTTCATTCACTTTCATAATGACAGAGGAAAGCAGCAGGCCAGCAGCAGCCTGGCAGATAAATATAGCTTGTTTTCTTGCTTCTTGAGTGAGTAGGGGTCATATAGCAAAGCTAAGAAAGACACCACCAATGTATTTTATGTTGCTCATTAATCAGTCTGAGACTGGCGGAATTATGGAGAGAATGCAGATCAGGTGTAAACCAATGTATTATCCTAAAGCTATGGGAGACTGCACTTACTTCTTGCTTCAGAGGGTAATAAAGAAGCTAAATATTTAACAATCTGACTGATAAGGACTGATCAAGATCATGATCGCTGTGTCTAAGGTGAAAAATCGATTGGTCCCTGTTGGTTCTATTCTGCGAGCTGTCAAGCTTATCATTATGGCTATTGTTATCCCTACTCATCGTTATTTCCAATGATTAATTAGGAGCAGAGCAAATGTTGCATTACAATGATTTTTTCATGTCTAGATAGAACAGCATATTGATACTATGATATTCTATTCTATGATTTATGGCACCAGCACTAGCTATAAATGTACAGCTTAAACTATAATCCTTCTGTTAGTGTAAAAAGTCATAAAGAACATATCCATGGCGTGAGTACTAGTGTAAATGTCATACAAATGTAGTAGACATAAAGGCTACAGGACAGTTTAGCTCTGATAGTTTGTATATACAGTAGACTATATATCCTTCAATCCTCAATTTTAGAAAGAAAAATCATAAGAGATATGATTTCTTGTAGTTAGTCAATAACCTCATTGTAGGGAGGCGTTAAAATCCACAGGATAGGTGATATCTAGGAGTTTGTGGGGCTCCAAATGCTAGTACCCCCACTGATTCTGAAAATTAAGGAAAATGGTCCCTCGAATGAATGAAGAAGGAGCATGGATGTGTAGTTAGCTAACACCAAAAGTCTAGGTGGGCACCACAGGTAGCCAATAGGGCATGTTAGCCAACCTGCTACAAACAATAGCAAACAACCAAAAGAAAAAGAGAAGCAGGTATATATGAACTGCACAACAACAATGATTTAAAAATGTCAATATGCATGTATGGTTAGCGCTTCATATAGTCTCCATGCAAACATGTTGCTTCTTCATTCTTTCGAGGGGCGACTGTCCTCCATTCTCAGGATTGATGGACAGTATTGGATAACTTTGGATCTTGGAATAACATTGACCTTGACATTATCTAGAAGCAGGGTCAGGCTGGAACTGAAATCAGGGGCATCTTGTGGGTTATGCCTCTTAGGCCTCTATCTTATTTACAGAAGACAAACATCTGGGAACTGTCATCTGTAGATAAAACTGGAGTAACACCATGTGAATTGTTCTCCAGGAAAATGTTGACTGATGGGAGGCAGGCCCAAAAAGAACAGTCAACCACATGCTACCGCCAAAGTCCTTAGATGTGGGGAGGGGGATTTTACAAAAACACCACCTGCAGGCAATAATTACATTTTATGTAAATGTAACAACACAGGCAGGTGAGTGTAATAGGTCAAAGAGGTCTTCAAGGTTTTAATGTTTATAGCCTATCCTTAGGGCAGACCATCAATATTAGATCTGCTGTCCAAACCAGCACCCCCACTGATCAGTGGAATGAAATGGCTAAAGGGCCTATTACACAGGTCGTCAGAGGAGCAAACGAGCGCTCTCAGCGCTCGTTTGCTCCTCGTTCCCCACTCGCTGCTGCCACTATTCAACGCAGCTGCAGCGAGCGGGTGAGTGCGGGAGGGGGCGGCGGGGAGGTGCGGGGGGGCTGCCCTGGTGATCACTAGATCGTCCAGGCAGCCCATAGGATATAGAAACGTCTGCTGCCGACGCTCCTATTCAATGGAGCGACGGCAGCAGATCGCTGCTATATCAGTCGCTTGTTTTTCAACATGTTGAAAAACAAGTGACTGCAACGATCAGCCGACATGAACGATGTCGGCTGATCGTTGCACTCTATTCCACGGGACGATTATCGTCCGTGGCGGCCTATATCGGCCGAATACGGACGATAATCGTTCCGTGGAATAGGGTCTTAAAGTGTTCATGAGGATTCTTCATTGCCAACCATATAAACACCAGCAAGACGTATAACCAACCCCACCACCCCGTCATCCCACTACCCACTCTTTGTTTACCATCATTTACCAGATTGGCAGTCCAACTCTTCTGAGACGTTATTCAAGGGTTATGGAATCTTAGCTGGTTTGAGTAGCTCATCAATATAGAAGCATAGAGGATCCCATCAGAAACCATCAGGGAAAGGCTACCCTTTAAATGAGCCAGGCACAGGTGTACACATCAGGTATAGCAATGCATAGGAGTGAGCGCATTTTCGCCAATTACTAACACACTATGCAAATTCGTACAAAAAAATAAAAAATCTATTTTGTTAGGACAATGTGTTTCGGCCCTGTATTCAGTCCGAGCCCTCCTCAGGCATACAGTACCCAATAAACCTAAGCCTCTTAAATAATATGACGATGTTCCTTGTACAATACAAGATGTGGACTGTGTTTGTGGGATTAATCAGAGGTAGTAAATGTTTTCATCTTTATGTTATTGATATGTGAACTGTACTGTTTAAGGAAATATTTATTTACTGATTGTATATATAATAGCCGGGGACCCGGAAGTGCTTTATGATACTGAGGGTCACGGGTATCCTTTATGCCTGTGGGAGGCTGTGACTTAATATAGGGCTGAAAAATGTTGTCCTAATAAAAAAGATTTTTTATGTTTTGGTCCGTATTTTCATAATGTCTTATTGATTGACGACAATGCTATATCTGATGTGGACACCTGTGTCTGGCTGATTTGATGGGTATCCCATTCCCATCCCTTTTCTGCTGGGATCTCCTATACTTCTTTATTGCCTTGTTCGTCGGTTTGGCCGTGAATGACCGAGAGCTGACTGCAGCGGTGTTGGACTGGGATATCTGGGGCCCACCGGAGGAAATGATTCTGGGGGCCCACCAATGAAGAACCAGTGAGAAACAACATGTCAGTCAGTGTTTGTGCAGGTTCTAAAGCTGGGGGCCGACCGGAGGGTCCTCCGGTCCTATGGTGGGCCAGTCCAACACTGGGCTGCGGTGTTATTGGAGCTGTTGATAGAGTTGTGCCTATCTCTTGCACAACTTATTCAGGTACACTTGTTCGCCTCATCTATACTCCCCTGGTTAGATCTATTCTTTTTCCTGCCTCCTTTCCTACCTCGATCTGATCTTTTCTTTTTCCTACCTCCTCAATATGATTATATTACCTAGCAGCATAGAAAGTTAAACAGGATTTAGTAAAATGTGCACAAATAAGTAGCCTAGTCTGCGCGATACCATATGACTCAGAAAAGTAGGTTATTCTGACAAGGAAGAGAAGTGTTCTGGGAACCTAAGCAGCAATAACCTTTTCATTAAGCCTGATGAGCCATTATTTTATAAAGACTTCTTCAAAAAACAGGCCAGAAGACATGCTGGTATTTGTAATACATGAAATGGCAGAAAAAAGAGTCATGTTGACATTGTGAGAGCTTGTTACTAAAATATGTCAAGACAAATTATAATGGAACCAATTAAAAAAAAAGCCCAATGTCAGAATGTTTCCAGACATGTCAGCATAACTCCTTGGTGTCACTGGAAGACCTAGTCCAATCCATTCCCTCAAAAGCAAGAGAACTCTTTTGCAGACTTGAACATATTAAATCGTGTACTCCCATAATATATATACAGTTACTTGTGTTTACTCTGAAGCAAATAGTTCAGCGGCTATTTGTCTTATAGTGGTATCACTGCTGCCATCTTTTGCATTGGAGAACAGTAACAAGCCTAGAGCCTGGATAAAAGACAGTCTGCTTACATAAATACAGTGATGCTATACAGGCTAGGACTAAATTATAGTACATGACCAGGCTCAGGGTTACTCTAAAGCTGCACATTAGAGTAATGTCAATTGAATATGACTATTCTGCCACAGCAGTTGGCTATCTACTGTGTATGGAGCCTCCCTGACAGAAGAACTGACCAATCTGATCCTTTTGTTCTCAGGGGAGATAAGCTGCTGTCAGAGTTTGGCTGACAGCTATCTGATGTGAATGGCCAGCATTGTTGCCATTCCTCCATTCGGAACACATGCACAGTTGGCTGAAATGAGCATGGAAATGTATAGAAGCCTGGAAGAGATAGTTCCGAACAAATGAATGCTCAGTCAACAGTTACATCAAATGTATCAGGCTCCTGTATGCAAACAATATCTTTGGTCCTTTAATCTCCAGCATATGACTATTATGGTTCCCTAATAGAACTCAAAGTAGAAAGTATCCAATTTCATTCCTCTTCAATAAGTATATACTGACTCTTCTCTATAAGGCACGGGTGTGAACCTCGTGGTTCTCCAGCTGTTGCGAAACAAATCCCATCATGCATGGGCAGCTGTAAATGTCCAGGCATGATGGGAATTGTAGTTTTGTAACAGCTAGAAGGCCGGAGTTTGACACCCCTGCTTGTAAGGAAATTTAAAGGGAACCTTTCATCTTTCACCTCTGCTGGTCTAGGCTTCTTTTGTGTTCCTGTGATGTCCCAACCCAACAGGAACTGTCCCACTCTTCAGTGATTACAGATGTGTCTTGCTTTAGTCACTGACTGTTGAGCAGGCCGGTTCCTCTGAGACCGGGACGTCATATGAACCTGTAAGAAGTGAAAACCAACAGAGGACTGGGAACACTGGCACGGCAGCTGTGGGGGCAGGATGGGTTAGCATAGCATGCTTATCAATTCTATATCACCCCAGTCATGGAGCAAACTTTGCCCCGACAATCCCTATAAAGAAGAGCTGGACGGTTTTTAGAAAAATGTTTAATACTTAATATTGAAGGAGAACTCCGAGCATAGCAAATCTTTGTCAGTAGGCCTCAGAGAAAATGAGCATAATTGATTTCTAACCTCTCTGTGTGTTATGTGCTGCCTGGTGGACCTCGGCAGAAGGCAGATTTTCTCCTGAGTTGTGATGATGTCACTACTCAAAGGAAAATGCCCGACCTGGCTGATGGACAGCCCGCTCAGCCAATCGGCGACTGGAATGGCGTCTCGTCCCAATCACTTACTGCTTGAGCGGGCTGTCAATCAGCCGGGTTGTGATTTCAGCTGAGAAGAAGATCCTGGAGGCCGATGGGGGTCCCACTGAGGCTACAGTATCCAGCGCTGGGCAGACACAGGAATGGGTGAGTAGTGTTGTTTATTATGTTCCCCCCGCCCCTGCTTCTTCACAAAATTACAGCAGCCCCAGACTTCTCCTTTAAGGCTCTTGCTCCCTCCTCCTTTACTGATCCTGATTCAGAAAAAAACTAATCTCGTTTTAGTGTTCAGTATGCAAATGACCACATTTTATGCTTGTCTCTTGCTTCAGTGCTCTGGCAGGGTCAGATGCATTGTTAAAGAAGGCATCACAATTTGCCAGGTTCAATGTTGTTGATCATGTCTTCACAAGGAATCCACAGTGAGCCGCCATCTGCCAGCTTCTTTACATGCTAGGTTTGGTCTTTCTCTAGTGTTTTTTCTTGGAGTCATACCCATTTATTCACTCTGGAATAAGTCTATTTTGTTTTCGCTTTATTGCCAGATGCAGGAGTTTAAATGTCACCGGAGAGTTACTAAATCACTAATATTCTCTATAGGTCTCCTCCAAGATAATATGTGTTTTTTTTTTACTAACATAAAAAAGGATGATGTGACACATAACAGCATTAAGTAGTAAGATACAAGTCTACCCTACTTCAGAGAATAGACATAAATCAGTGAGGGCAGTTGCACACATAGCGATTTCCACTACTGTGAGTTTGAATGGGGTAAAGTATGCTCCTTGTGGCGGCTAGCGGGAATCGCAGCTGATTTAGCTGCGGAACTCGTAGTGTAAAATCTGTTGTGATTTGCTATGTGAGAAGCTACCCTACTACTAAACTCATTAATACGTTTTCTTTAAGTTAAGTAAATTGTTATCCAAGTATTAGTTTTGGCCAACCAGGCTATTATTATTTATTTTTTATTATTTATTTCTGTCCATTTTTACCTCCCTTGGCTGACCCCCCTGAACATCACTGTAGATTATAATACCAAGGAATGTGTAATTAGAACATTATATAAATCATAACTATTGTTAATTGTGTGTTTATGATTTTTATGTGATTACCCATATTAATATAATTATAAATTATTGATAACTAGAGGAGGCAAAATGCTAACATGTTCAAATAAATGTAACTTAGTTATTCACTTTGCAGTGTAGACTGGGACAGTATGAGCAGAGGACAGGGAATTGAATAACATAAATACGCAACAAATACGCAACAAATACGCAGCAGATTAGATCTAAATAACTGAACACAGCATCAAATCTGCACCACCAAATCTGCTTCAAATCTGCTGCGTTTTTGCTGCGTATCTGCTGTGTATACGGTGTGTGGGTTTGGACCCTTATTTTTAACTTTACAGCAACTCTCCTTTGGAAAATTGCGTTGAATGCAACTAAACTACAAAAAACAACCACATTACTTTTTTTTAGTGCCTTACGCCCAATTGATTGTTCATTCCCTTACACCAGCAATGTCTTCCTCCACTACACTGTGTACTTGTTTGTGATGTTTTTTTTTTTTTTTTTTTACTTTAACCTTTTACTTATTTATTCCACCTTTTATTTCCTTCATGAAACCCCACTCTTTCCATTACAATATTATAAAGAAGATATTTATACATTGTTTTCTTTTTTCTATTCAAGCTCCCCATATAATCTGCATTATTAAAGTAACACAACAGCAATTCCTTCCTTTTGAATATTGCATTTATTACGACCTTCTATTTTACAGACTGTCCTTCCGACATCTCTGCACATAATTAAACTTGCATGTTGTTAATAAATATATAATGTGCTCGACATTATATTAGATCAAATATTCAATAAGCTTTACTAAATATATGGGAATTAGGAGCTTTGGAGTAATTACTGGCTGTTGCCTGCTTTGCATATTTAGCTTGTTAACTTCTATAAACCCCGGTAACAGGAGCAGTAGGTATACATATCTATGTAAAGGACTAGCAAAGCACAGGACCAGCACTAAGCAATGATATAGTATATTAGCCCCTTAGAGGTCGGCCTAATTTAGGCCTTAATGACCAAGCCATTTTTATACATTTTATTTTTTATTGTCGCCTTCCAAGACTCGCACCATTGTTTTTTGTTTTTTTTTGCCCTCGTAGCCATATAAGGTTTTCTGGAGGACAACTTATACTTTGTAATACCAGATTTTCAGATTTAGTTATTAATTTTTATTAACCCTTTTTTTGGAGGGATAATCGAAAAAAAAATGTCATTTATTTTTATTAATATATTTTTTAAATTCTAAACTTACATTATTTAGCATGCGATAAAAATAGCATAATAAATGTTTTTTTCAACTATTACTATTTTGGCACAATAGAAACCATCTGCCTACCCCCCCTCCCCACACACACACACACACATATGAAACTCTCACCACATTGCAAGATCCATAGCGTTCTTATCCTTCAAGTGACAGAGTTGGTTCTGGGCAAATTTTTTTACCATGGTACCAGGGATGAGGCAACAGCGTACTCAATCAGTTGCAAGATCAGGGCAGTCGGCTTTAAATGCCGGTGAGACAGTCTGAGTCGGCTTCAGATGCTGGGGCGACATAGAGGAGCAAACGAGTGCTGACAACGCTCGTTTGCTCCTTGTTCCCCACTCACTGCCGCCGCTATTACAGGTAAGTGTGGGGGCTGCCTGGGTGATCGCTAGATTGTCCAGGCAGCCCATAGAGGAAATCGGTGGTCTGCTGCCGCAGCTCTTATTCCATGGAGTGACGGCAGCAGATCGCTGCTATCACAGTTGTTTGTCTTTCAACATGTTGAAAGACAAACTACAGCAATGATCAGCCAACATTGTTCATGTCGGCTGATCATTGCTTTCTATTACATGGGCCGATTATCTTTTTTAAGTACTTTTTAAAGTACATGTGGTAATGCACCAACTTTCGACCTCCTTTTTGCCTTTGATAATTGAAATGTCATAAATAGACTAAGTCCTCCAAAAGGCTTAACTTCATATAATGCTCATACAGTGCCAGCTTATAACAAATCATTTGACAGGGTAATTTGCATTCTATCCCTAGAATGTGCCATCTCATATGCACAAGAATGCTTTATTACTGAATAGAAAAATTAAATGTCACGTTGTGGGTAACAAGTCATTACATTTATCTCCACCATACAGGCAGCAGTGCTTGGTGTCAGGTACCACATGAATGCTTCTATAAAAAAAATCGTCGTGCACATTCTAAAGTTTATGTAGAGTATATATATTGACAACTTGGGGGTCTATGAGCTCATTGGGATTGCCATTATTTGGGTCGAAATATTTGCCAAATAAAGACATTGCACAGTACAAAAAGTACTACTACTACCCAAGGCTGGCTTTATTCTTCACATACTGAACACTTGACGGTTTAAAATAAGTAAAAATAAAGCTGAATTAGCCTAAAACTGAAGCATGAAGCATGGGAGTTATGCAATTTGTGCAACTCCCATTTAATGGGAGTTGCGCCAATGGCATAGCCCCGCAAGCCACGCTGTTTACGTGACTTGAGAAGATGCGTAAACAACGTGGCTCACAGGGTTATGTCGCCTGCACAACTGCTATTTACGTCAATGGGAGTTGTGCAACTTGCATAACTCCCACGTGTTGGCTGTTTTTGATTTTCTTGACACCTCCTGTAGGGCTGAGAAGATTAAAAGAGTATCTGTTGTTAGGTTTTCTCACCCAATTGGTGTGCAGTTGCTGCCTGAAGTTTGGGAAACTATGGATACAACCAGATCGAGTCATTCTAGTGCTTGGGCATGGAACCAACCTGGTGTAGTCGTATGCATAGTTACCTGAACTTCAAGGCGCAGGAGCAACTGCACACTGATCGGGTGCATAAAGCTAATGACAGATACCCTTGAAGCATCACCCATTCCTATCTGCCTGTGCAATGCAAGACAGGACAGGTCCTCTACAGAGCAAGAGATGCTCTTTGTAACTGATCTCTATTGTGGGGAAAAAGCTGAGAATCCTGAACAGGATAATTACACTGGACAAATCCTTTAAGCTAAAATAAAATGATGTGGTTTGGTCTGGGCACAAAGAAATTCTTTGATCGACAACTTGTTTCTCAGTTAAAATAGAAAAGGCGCTTCTTTATTTGGGTGCGATTTGAGAAGGCAGCAGGTAATTTAGATGGCGCTGAAGGATAGTGATGTATTATACGTGAGGGAACACAACAGACATCAAAGATCCATCTGAGCGATTTTCTGTACTTCTTCTTGATGTGAAGTACCAGCTTCATTGATTGTTTTAACATCACCTACTTAATATAATGTGGCGCTCTCTCACAGTCAGTTTACAGGTCACCTGGGGAATCCGACATTCAGTACACATAGGCTGCACACCAGAAAAATTATAGTGCTGGGAAGTCAATGTCTCAATAACAATGATTTTATTATAATGTACAGTAAACAATACAGTGAGAGCAGTGATTTATGTATTATATGCCATACATGTCATATATGTAGTATTATGAGCATGTGGTGTTTTTATTTATTACATTAAAATATACCAATAATAAATTAGACCAAAACCGTCCAGAACCAAAGGCTAGAAGCTGTAATGACCAGAGCTATATGAGATATAGGCAAACTAGTTGGCCTACTGGGGAACTAAAGGTTCCTATAGGTTGGGAGGCATTTATCAAGACCAGCATACAAGTACCCTGGTCTTAAATAAAGCCCTGCTCCCATTCACCCCGCCGGAGGTGCATGCTTCTTAATAAATCCAGCAGGACTTGCAGCTATCGCACAGGGGGCACACTAATCTACACCTGCTCTAGTGATTTCCTATGACCATCGGACTCATGTTAGCTCATCTGCATATTGAGCACGCTAATGAGCCAACGACCATATCTCCGCGGCGGGAGTGGGAAGCACAGGAGCCGGTATGTATGCCCGGCCCTGTCAGGGGGTGGGGTAGGTTGGGGCTGACCCAGCTGACAGGTCTCCTTTAAGGCTATGTTCACACACTGTTTTTTTGCTCAGTATTTTGTTCAGCGGGCAAGGGGAGAGGCAAGTTCCTACTGGTTATCAAATTCCCCCCTGACCCTACCTACTTCTCTTTTAATGGACAATTTACCTATGTTCAGGTACTGGTGATTTCCCCACCGTGTTTATTCCTCTGGGTATATTACAGAAGTTTTTAATTTCTGTAATAACTTGACTTCTTTAGGTTATTTTTTAGACTGTTTTGCTCAGTATACTTTAGTATAGCTTAGTATATTACATCTATGCTCATCGGTCATAGCCATGCATTTCCAGGTACTGCACAATAAACCAGGCTATTTCATTAACTATACTAATACAATCTCTTCATATTATAGACTACCGCTGGGAAAGGTCCAGTGGGACTGAACGTCCATATTTAATCAAGTGGCTGTACAAACGCAATATATTTTCATTGTTCACGTCTGGATACGTTTTGTTACAATAAAATTCTAGATTAACAATGCAAATACTTCTGAGTACCGTGGAAAATTCTTTGGTTGTTTAAATAGAAAAGACTTTTTACAAAACTTAGGAGCGATTTAGGAAGACAGCGGGTAATTACTGTAGATGTAAAGGATAGTGATGTATTACAAGTGAGGGAACATAACAGACATCAAAGATCCAGCTAAGCCATTTTCGTGATGCAAAGTACCAGCTTCATTGATTGTTTTAACATCACCGATTTAATATAATGTGGCGTTCTCTCACAGTCTGTTTACATCACTTGGGAAATCCTGCGATCAGTATAAATGAGGCTGCACATCGGAAAAATGACATGGAAATAAGTCTCTGCCAGACCTCATTGGCAGCGTCTTATCTCCAAAATAATTAGCTTTGTTGAAAACCAACATACCCAACCCTTCACCCATCCCCTTTCCCTCTATATGTATTGATGGGGACCAGTCAGGACACCCCCAGTATATATTAGGAATAACTGTGGGTTTTATCTCATTTATATTATCTTTCCACCACTGCACTGAACCAGGTCAATAGAGCACAATCCCATAATCCAAGATCGGACAACAAGCAAACAACAGCATGGGTATCAGATAGCGTGACACCTCTCACCTAAAGTATCTTCTTCACATGACAAAACCCAATAACCATGAAGTTGTGGTCTGCTGGTTGCTCCCACCTTGGACAGAGGGATTGTGCTATCCATTGACCTGGTTCAGTGCAGTGGTGGAAGAATTGAGACACTGGTGGTGACCCTCAAGGTGCGGCATCCTCATGTAACCTGGGGCCCTCCATAGAATTGTGCCTATTTGTTCCATAACTCAAAAAAGATAAGTGCAATTCAGGTTGCAGTCATACTGTCCTAACAATAGTACACCAGGACGCTACCCTTGCTCTCTTTATACTGCATATATTGTTAGTTAATGAAGGGTAAGGGATATAATGAGAAGAGAAGCTACAGGAAGGTGGTAGACCCTACTAATGATATATGGTAGATATACCAGCCATATCAGCATCAAAAATATCACTTGTTTGTTTTAGGTACAGTCAATTCATTTCCTTGCTTACATAACACCATACACCAGGAGTGGAAAAATAGGAGGTGAGATAGACTATACAATGACTATACAATGAAACTATCCAGTAAGGTTACCATTTCTAAGCTTGAAGCTGGTGCTAATTTAGGAAGGTTAAGAAGAAAAAAAAAGTTAGAAAGTAAGAAGAGACAGACAGTCATAGCCAAAGTCCCTTTACTTTGCCTAGGGGATCCAAATCTTCAGAAAATCACTTGTGGAACCTATGCTCCCAATAAGCTAATGGAAGGACTGCACTTTGTGTGAAACAGTCTATACTGAACAGCATTGACTGAACTATTCTATTTAGTATATACTAGTCTATATTAAAAAATGGGAGGATTGCACTTTGTGTGAAACAGTAAAAATACAGGTGCCCAGATGTCCCTGAAAAGACTGGACTTTTCCATATTTTTCAACTTTTTCCATATTACCCCAAATGGGATAGTAATATCCTGAAGATAGATACCACTATGGAGGGTCAGATGTCCACAGAAGAACAAATGTTATATAGAGAGGCAAAAAGTGTCGACCCTTATGCCCCTATTCCACAGGTCGTTTAGAGGAGCAACCGAGCGCTCTCAGCGCTTGTTTGCTCCTCGTTCCCCGCTCGCTGCTGCCGCTATTCAACGCGGCTGCAGCGAGCGGGTGAGTGCGGGAGGGGGCGGCGGGGAGCTGCGGGGGGGCTGCCCGGGGGATCGCTGATCGTCCGGGCAGCCCATAGGATATAGCAGCGTCTGCTGCCGATGCTCCTATTCAACGGAGCGACGGCAGCAGATCGCTGCTATATCAGTCGCTTGTTTTTCAACTTGTTGAAAAACAAGCGACTGCAAAGATTAGCCGACATGAACGATGTCAGCTGATCGCTGCACTCTATTCCACCGGACGATTATCGTCCGTAGCGGCCGATATCGTCCGAATATGAACGATAATCGTTCCGTGGAATAGGGCCTTTATTGTTGTTGCTTAGATAAATTGTTGGTTTACATACCTGAATGGTGCATACATGGCGATGTACAGAAAATGGCACCATGGGTAGGGCTAAAGTTAAAATACACAGAATTCTTATCAAAAGCTATAGCTACAATAAACATGAAAAAGGCCTACATATGTAAAATAATATAAGTCAATACTTTGGTCGGAGGTTAAATTGTCAGGAATGTGCAGTAACCTGGTGTGAACTGGGCCTGTTGTTGCTTTTGTGTGACACGCCCGCTTGCTTCTCAGCTTCCTGGCAATGCAGGAGTTAAGCTGAGAAGCTGTTGGGCTTGATTATTACAGCTAATTAGTCTGTGTGATGGACTGGTTTCTCTGCCTGTCCGGGGCCTGGGAGATCAGAGCGTCGGTCTAATGAGGATTCAGACCGGGCTCCAATGGTCAGCATAAAAGAAAGCTGAAGCCAGTTTTTCCCTGCTGGCTATTTTAGGTTCATATCCTGATCCCAGCTCCCCTTCTCTATTACCGCGATCCCCATACCTAATCCCTCTGCTTGCTTGACTTTGTTACCTGAGCTCTTGCTTGACTTTTTGACTATCCAACTGCTACCTGATTTTGTACTGCGCTGCCAGTTTGGTTCTGACCTTGCTTGTTTGACTATCTGCTATTGTGTTTGTCTATCTTGTTCTGTGTGCACGTATCTAATACAGGAACGACTTTGTGGTTGTCCACAGCCGCCTAGGGCCGTTTGAGGCAAGTAGGTAGGGACAGTTGGTGGGTCCAGCATCAGGGCTCACTGTTGTGTCTTGTCCCTACCTGCCCTGTCCTAACATTGAGCTTCAGAATATCGCTGAGTCAATGGGACAAGCGGAACTTAAAGCGGAGTAAGCCGGATGGCCTTTGCTTGAAATTTTCAGGCATGTTCCATAGTGGGAACATACCCTAAGGGACAGAGTCAGGCTACTGCATGGCTGCTGTTAGTGTGCATAGCCCAGCTAACGTTTCATCTCCAAAAGTGTTGTGGAGCTAAGGGGCCCGCATGACCCTGCCCACTAAAAGGAAAAAATGCGTATGCCAGGAGACCATGCAAATAAAAAAGAAGCTTGTCCTTCCTCCAGTCTCACAGCGCTCTGCTCTGCCCCTGATCCACAGCACGATTGGTCTCCTGGCATACACCTGCAAAAGGCATGATGGGAATTGTAGTTTTGCAACAGCTGGAGGGTCACATGTTCAACACCTGTGATGTAGATGGTTCACAGTCTTAAGTCATACTTATTACTGCTTTACTCTAAATATTTATTTATTTCTATGTGTTGTATAAAGAAAAAAACTTTTAAAGGGGTTATGCAGTGCTACAAAAACATGGCCACTTTCTTCCAGAGACACTCTTCCAGATTCTTGTTTCTAGTTCAGGTGTGGTTTGCAATTAAGCTCCATTCACTTCAATGAAACTGAGTTGTAAAACCTGCACCCAAACTGGAGACAAGAGTGGTGCTGTCTCTGGTAGAAAGTGGCCATGTTTTGTAGTTATGGATACCCCCTTTAACACACTCCTTTAATGACTTTTATAGCTAATAAAAACAACAATAAAAAGGCTACAATATTTTGGTGCTACATAATTGTTCTTGTAACTTTTTTCCACATGATGCAGGGATTTTTATCAAACAATATAAAAAAGCACAACTCCACAAGAAAAAGCAACACAAAATGCAACATCTGCATTTTTAACAAATAAAAAACTTTGAAGATATACAGGACAAAAAACAACCAACTAGATGACACCATAAGCCATAAAATGCTACGTTTTGGAAAAGAAATTGTTGTTGACCTAAAAATGGCGCAACAACAAACAAAAAAGCATAGTATGTGTAATATCTTCTATTAGCTTTTTATCTTTCAGTGAACATCTGGCCACAGTAATATTGAGTTGAAAACAGCAATACATTCTCTATGGCATTTTCCATCTTTTTTCTGAAAAAAAAAAACACACCATGTGTGAAACTTCCCTGGAGGGAAGACCTACAATTGTTGGCACACCATGAAGACTGTATACCCTCTCTCCTCCAGTGCAGATTCATTATAAGGGACTTATCACAATGATAAAACTGGCATAGGCTCAATAACGGCTGGGTGCAACATTCAGCCCACGCCAACAAATTTGTAAGAAAAAAATTGAAAGAGTGTTGTAGGGGCTTCCTAGATAAAACTATTATACATATATTGATTGATATGACCATTGTGATTAAACACGATTTTTTTTTTCTACAATCGGGATCAATGACATAATTTATTTTGGCAAACATGGTGTTAATAAATCCTCGGAGCTTGGAGATTCCAAGTCATTTATGTAAACATCTGAGTCATATACCTGCAGCCTGTTCGCTATGTTAAAGACTATGATATTTTCTTATCTACACAGTGCAGAGAGGAGTCAGCCCAAACACACACACCCACGCACTGGCTGATAGGCATGGAGCCCAAACAGTCACCCCCACACACGTCTTTACACAGGGTGGGTGACTGAATGATCCATAGACCTAAATACATGTGCCTGGCAGTGAACAGAACGGGTGTCCCAAGAGATAGCAGGGACCAAACGAGTTCTGCAAATCATCAGCAAAGGTGACATCATCAACAGAGCCGAGAGAAAACATCTTGCCACATTACCCAATGCAACACGTTCACTGTACATCTGTACATTACACTAAAACACATTGCATTTCACAAATTTCTTCACATTATACTAATTCAGGTGTTATTTTTAATGTATCCAAAAGGAGTCATTTATAGGCGGCATATACCTCAGAACATTCGGAACATACTGTGCGTTATATAGTGCAGATTATTCAGAATATTACATTCATTTTTAATTAAAACAACGGCCGCTGTCTTCTGAATTTCTACAGCGTGTGAACATAGCCTCAGAGTAAAAGAATTAGCGGAATGTTTACTGGGGAGGCTCTAGTACTCTGTTGGGCCATCTCTAGACTGGATGCAAGATGAGATATGGTTGGGCATAGGGGATACAGGTTCCGTATAACATCCTGCAGCACACTTGCCAACAAATATTACAGCTGAGCCTCTAAATCCTGCACACTCGAAGGTTGCCAAAACGCTTGTCCCAGTACAGTACAGTGTGTCACTCCACAGCGGGCAGGATTAAAGCTCTCACCATGAGGCCTCCATCTATTAACCTAAACGTTGTCAGATCCCAAACAGTACCTGGATATGTCACTAAATAATAGAGTTTCAGCCTGTGCAGTTTTTCATTTACCTGCAAACAAAGTTGATGATAGCTGGCTAACAATGGCAGGACATATAATGGTCACTGTCACAACAAATTTCCTTTTGTTAAGCACCTGGAAATGGTCAAAATGCAGTGACCCAGGGGGGCAGGTGTTATGTGGCTGGGCTAGTTGTTGAAGCTCCACTGGGGTACTTGTCACTGTGGCCAAGGGTGGTAGATTTGCCAACCCCTGGATACACTGAAAAGGCAACTCTTCTCCTATGTAGGGGTAAATAGCCTGCAGAAAGTTCTTAAACAGCAATAAATAGTTATTTCACAGTTTAGAAATCTTGACAGTACACAGCTGGCTTGGCTGGCAGACAAAGAGAGATAAGAGAAGATACTTTTTCAGGTACAACGTGGACTCTGTTAGAGCTAGAGATAAGAGTTCACACAATCTCTGTATACTATAGACACTAAGGGCCTTATTACACCAACAAATTATCTGACAGATTTTTTTTATCCAAAGCCAGGAATGGACTACAAACAGGGAACAGGTCATAAAGGAAAGACTGAGATTTCTCCTCTTTTCAAATCTGTTCCTGGCTTGTGTCTGAATAGGGGGTCCCCCAGTCGTGAACTTGCAAACTTCCCAAAACTACAACTACTACAAATCAAGGCTATTCTAAGGGCCCTATTACACCAACAGATTATCTGACAGATTTTTTTGAGCCAAAGCCAGGAATAAACTATAAACAGAGAACAAGTGATAAAGATAAGACTGAGATTTATCTTCTTTTCAAATCCACTCCTAGCTTTGGCTTACAAAAATCTGCCAGATAATCTGTTGGTTTAATAGGGCCCTTAAAGTAAATTAGACCTTGACAAGAATAACTTAGGGCCCTATTACACCAACAGATTATCTGACAACTACAAATAGTTGTAGTTTTGGGAAGTCTGTAAGTTAACGACTGGGGGACCTATTCAGACACAAGGTACTCAGCTGGGGCCGTAAGAAGAGAGTGCTGTATCCACAGGAATGAACATCCGTCTGGGTTAACCTGTGGGCACGGAGTGACACAAGATCAGGGAATACAGGCCCACCTAGCCGATGGAAGTTCCCCTTAGGAACTTAGCGTGTTGGCAATAGAGACTCAGCCTTTGCACTTAGCTTAACTACTGGCTTGTATGATACCTCAGTAAACTTGTCTAGCAATCAGAGGTAGAAGAGCAGCATCCCAGCATCAACAGTTTAGTCCCAACTTTCACCACAGTCCCTCCTCAAGGTGGTCTAGCCAGACACGGCTAGGGTATCACCAGACAGCCTGGAAGAATCTCTTAGCAGGTTCTCTGGGTGTAGTCTTTTTGATATAACACACTGACTAGATCTGCAATAATAAAAAATCACTATTCCCCTCAACAAGCCCAACACCACTATATATATTTAGGGGGGATCTAATTGGACAAAGGTACTAAGATAACCCTCTGTGATAGGTTGGGGACCTCTAGGGTAGCTAGTTCAGGAGCTGGCCGAACAGAAATCGGAAGACAGTGGCATGAAATACACATAATCAATAGAGACATCAGGTAACCTTAAGTTAAAGAGGATGTACCACCAGGTACATCCTCTTTAACCTGAAGCCATGGATCGAACGGCACCGGCACGGGGAAGCCGGTGCCGCGGTCTGTTTTCGGACCGAGGTCCGGTTCCCGCGCATGGCGACGTTCTATGCACTAGAACGCCATGTCGCGGCTCCCTTAGAATGAATGGAGCCGCATCATACAGGGGAGGGAATTCTCTCCCACTGGAGGCGGGCCGGCCTACCTACAGTGCTTAAGCACCGGCCGGTTCCGGTGAATAGAACGGCGCCGTGCACGGGAACCGGGCCTCGGTCCGGAAAACGGACCGCGGCACCGGCTTCCCCGTGCCGGCGCCGTTCGATCCGTGGCTTTAGGTTAAAGAGGATGTACCTGGTGGTACATCCTCTTTAAGCATAGTTTCCTCTTTAAGCATACTTTTGGCCATGCAAACAGTACAGTGACACCTGGTGGTGGGAGAAGCATTCTATGGGCTTCAGCCCCAGAGCCTATAACACATAGTACTGAACTATATGTCCTGCTACAACAGCAGTGGATGCTCGCTCTGGGACACCGCAAAGGCAGAGACAAAGGAGTGTAATGAAGGAGCCAGCTGTCGAAGGTAGATAACAAAACTGTAGAATCTGCTCATGCTTGCAGGTGGATCAAAGGATCCTCTACTGGTGGTCTAATCCAAAGCCTGTTTGCTTTGTGTACATGCCCTAACATATCCATTGCCCCCAGCACCTCATAACAACTTAGGCAGAACATTATGGGGGGTGGGCAGTTTCAGTAAATGACCACCCTTGTTTTCTCAGTACAACAATGCGTCTCCTTTCAAAATGTATCATCTGGGCAATATGTCTCTGAGTACATCAAAGAGCCAAGCCTTTCAGGAAATTGTATTTCACCAACAGGTACACTCTGCCCGGATCATCCTGGCCGGATGATCTTTCGGCCGCAGGGTTTTGATGCGGGCGCATCAGCGCGCGTCCGCATCAGAACCTCCTATTGCACACAGTGAAGCGAGCGGCCGGAGCCGCTCGCTTCACTGTGTGAACTGACAGGGTTTCCTACGGCCACAGTTCATTGAATTCAGAAAACTGACATGTCAGTTATTTGCGGCCCCGTGCAGGATCCCGGCCGGAGCACATGCGATGTGTATACGCTCCGGCCGGGATCCCATAGAACAATAGGCATTGTTCACCCGTACAAAGTACGGCCGTTGTAGACGATGGCAACAACGGCCGTACTTTTACGTAGTGTGAACATAGCCTTAGGCTATGTTCACACAACATCAAAAATATTAAAAAGGCAGACGATTTTCATATTTAAAATAACGTCCGTTTTTGCCGAGATTTAACTGACTGTAATGCAGTGCATTGAAGTCAATGGGAAGACGGACGTTCAATGCACACAGCATATTGAATAATGGACGTTTTTTCCACGGGAGTCACAATAATGAACATGATCATTATTTTCTGACGTCTTTTGCAAACAGCTGACGTTTTTTATTTGTAGTTCACACACAGTTTTCCTTTTGTCACCGTTCTGTCTCTGTTTTTGCTATTAAATTCAATGGACTTTTCAATTAAGCCACATCCGAAGTCCAATTAGTAATCCTAAACTAGAATAATGTACAAACACCCGTCAGTTCACTAAGGGGAGGTCAGGTAGCTAAATAACGTCTGTTATTTTAGACTCAAAATGACGGACGTCATTTTAAACGGAGATGAAAAAACGTTGTGTGAACATAGCCTTAAAGTGTGACTAGCTTAATAAATACTGTGGACATTTATCTGTCCTATTCAATTTTAAGCGGACCTGTCAACAGGTGTTTACTGTGTACTGTGTTTACTGGGCGAATTTATCACTGGCTTCTTATCCTAAATCCATCCATTCTGGTAGGGCACCTGCCTGCATAAGGACAGGTGACCTGGACTGCAAGGGGCCTTGACAGGCAGTTAAAAGGTTAATCAGACACAGCCTGTGGTGTTCGGTCTTCTCCCTATTGGCTGGTAGTCAGGGGCAGGTTTAGTAATCAGGGGATGTCATGCCTTAGTCCCTGCCTCTTCCTCCCCCATTATAAGGCCAGCTTCCTGGCGGGCACCTTCTTTTCGATCTCACTGTGAGAATTTCCCTTCCCCTCTGTTGATTGCTTTATATTTTAGGGGTTTCTATGTCTTATGATTTCAATACTGCAAGTCACAGCTGGCAATGGAAATAGGTTTAAGCTGGTTCAGAGGTAGGTGGTAGGTGGAAGTGCCCGCCGGATAATGGTGGCAGGCACATTCCCATGTGGTTTCACCTCCAATTTTGTGAATAAAGCTGTGGCCGACCCCACCCAATAAAAGTAAAGAACGTGTTTAAGGTCCCCAGACACCTTAGAGTTTGATTGGTCTTACCTGCTGCTCAGGCCATCAATCTAAGGTGTACGTGGCTCTCCTGAACAACCACCGACAGTTTCGGGAGGAATAAGGCTTACCTCTCCACTCCCCTTAGAGAATATAAGGCATGTTCCTGTGTGTGGGGAGAATGGGGGGCAGGTGACAGCGGGATGGTTGTTTGGCCGCCAGTTATTGAAGTTGTATGGGGATCTTTAAATATGTAATGGGGTGTGGTGAGGTAATAATCTGCTGAGGCATACATGTTATATACTATATATACAGTATAATATATATGTGCTATACGTTGACAGGAGTAAATGACACTTTCTAAAACCACTAGTTTATCTTCACGTATTCTCTCTGGGATCATGGTGGAGAAAATCCTTGCCGCAGATGAACCTTTCATTTTTGAGAATCTTACACTAAGGGAATTAAACAGTTTAATCTACATGGCAAATAATGTATGCATATGAGATGACTGGTCCCAGCTATTTCCTGTTTTTCATTCCTTGAGGTAACAAGATTGCAGTGCATAAAAGAAGCCATCATTTTCGGCATTGTGCCTTAAAAACGTGTACGTACAAGGTACTTTATATTGTGCTTTGCCCAATGTGTAATATTAAAGGAGGTATTTCTATCTAAGCCACCATTGGTAACATGATAAATAATGTACACATATGTTTTAAAAGTATACAGTATATAGAGAATGGTCAGGCTATTGGAACAAATGCAGCATTACCCAGGCTGTCAACCTCTACAATACAAGTGTGGATAGCTTCTGTAGTAAGTATAGGGCACTAAGGGGCACTGTTACTAAGGGAAGGCACTAAGGGGCCACTAGTATAAAGTACTAAGCACTAGTGGTGGTACTATGAAGGATGGGGCACTAGAAATGATCATCACTAGATGGGGGTCCACACATGCATTATTGCCGGGGGGGGGGGGGGTAAAGGTCAGAATTACTGGCTGAGGGGCACTGTTACTGTGTTTGGGAACACTATTACTGTGGGTTGAATTAAGGGGGCACATTGGTGCTTGTGATGGATATGGAGGTATTATTTAGCATTTGTATAGTGCTATAATTTGAAATACTTTACTGTAGTATTCAGAGACATCAGAATCTATTTATTTATTTTATTCATCTATTTATTTATATATTTATTCATCCATTTATTTATTTTTCCATGAATCCATCAATATATATTTCATTTGAATATATGAAACCTTAGAATTAATCTAATTGGGAGATCCATTATCTTTTCCATCTTCTTGCAGCCTGTTCTTTGCTTTCTCCACCTGCAGCATCTCCTCAAATGTTTACAATTTCTTTTCACCAAAAACTTGAGTAGGATTAAACAAGGAGTGAAAAGGAAACTGCAACATGAACTCCTCCTTGGTGTCTATGAGGACAGTTTTACATGAATGTACCAAAAAGCCTCTGTATTAGACTGGTGTCACACACAGCAGTTTTTCAGGTTTAAGACATCTTGACAAGAGCTCACTCAGCAATGGGAAATGTCAGGGGCGGAACTACCGCCGTAGCAGCCGTAGCGGCTGCTACGGGGCCCCTAGCATCGGGGGGCCCGTGGCCTGGGCCCCCGGAGCTTACTGCCTACAACACCCAGTGGCCGAGCGGGCCTCCCGGGTGTTCAGTGTTCTGACTGACAGCGCGAGAAGCCATAGGCTTCCCGCCCTGTCAATCACTCTTGTGACCGCAAGCAGCATTTGCTTGCGATCACAAGAGTGTTGCCCCCGCCTCCGACAGATCAGCAGCTTCCAGGCGAAGTCCCGGGCAGCGACATCACTGAGGTCAGTGTGCGTCGCGGCGGCTGGGACTTCCGGTACAGGAAGTGACGCGCACCCTGTACCGGAAGTCCCAGCCGCCGCGCACACTGAGCTCAGTGGTGGCGCTGCCCGGGACTTCGCCTGGAAGCTGCTGATCTGTCGGGTGCAGATGAAGAGAGAAGAAGAGGCCTGCGACCGACAGGGGATTGTGTTGCTAGGTGAGTTGTGAGTTTTTTTTATTTTTATCAGAGGGGAACACTGGGGGCTGTGTATATATGGGGGATGCACAGCACTAGGGGCTGTATATATATATATATATATATATATATATATATATAGCCCCTAGTGCTGTGCATCCCCCATATATATATATATATATATATATGTGTACAGCCCCTAGTGCTGTGCATCCCATTATATATATATATATATATATATATATATACATATATATATGCACTAGGGGCTGTATATATGTGGGGGGTGCACAGCACTAGGGGCTGTATATATATATATATATATATATATATATATATGGGGGATGCACAGCACTAGGGGCTGTATGTATATATATATATATATATATATATATATAGGGGATGCACAGCACTAGGGGCTGTATATATATATATATATATATATATGGGGGATGCACAGCACTGGGGGCTGTATATATATATATGGGGGAGGCACAGCACTGTGGGTTGTATATATATATGGGAGAGGCACAGCACTGGGGGCTGTATATATGGGGGAGGGACAGCACTGGGGGCTCTATATATGTTGGAGGCACAGCACTGGGGGCTGTATATATGGGGGAGGGACAGCACTGGGGGCTGTATATATATAGGGGAGGGACAGCACTGGGGGCTATATATATGGGGTAGGCACAGCACTGCGGGCTATATATATATGGGGGATGCACAATACTGGGGGCTGTATATATATGGGGAGGCACAGCACTGGGGCTATATATATGGGGGAGGCACAGCACTGGGGGCTATATATATGGGGGAGGCACAGCACTGGGGGCAATATATATGGGGGAGGCACAGCACTGGGGGTTATATATATGGGGAAGGGACAACACTGGGGGCTATATGGGGGAGGCTCAACACTGGGGGCTGCATATATGGGGGAGGCACAACACTGGGGGCTATATACATATGGGGAGGCACAACACTTGGGGCTATATATATATGGGGGAGGGACAACACTTGGGGCTATATATATGGGGGAGGGAAAACACTGGGGGCTATATATATATGGGGAGGGACAACACTGGGGGCCATTTGTAAGGGGAACAATACAGGGGGCAATCTATAAGGAGGACGTCACAGAGGAGGCATCTATAAGGGTAACTACACTGCGGGATGTATATAATAGGGCATGCGCAGAGGGGGGGGGGTATTTATTTTAGTGGACTAAACAGAGGGGTCATCTATAAGGAGACTACACAGAGGGGGCCATATACTACAGGGCAGGGATAGGGAACCTTGGCTCTAAAGCTGTTTAAAAACTACAGCTTTATCTTTGACTGTCTACACATGATGGGAGTTGTAGTTTTGCAACAGCTGGAGAGCCGAGGTTCCCTACCCCTGGTATAGGGGATGCACAGAGGTTGTCATCTACTATAAACACAGAGGGGCTCTCTACTATAAGTAGATGCACACAGGGCCATCTATGTGGAAGACTGAACAAGGGACTATCTATAAGGAGCCAGGGCTACCCACTAAAAGAGGGCTTAAAGGGGCCAAAACAGATGTGCAGTGTGTATAGAGATGAGGATGATGCCAGAGTGAGGAGCCTAATATGTCTGTCTGGCAGATTCTGTGGATTCGTGGCTCAGAGAAGTTCTCATAACGGCCCAGGACAGATGGAGAAGATGAAAAGGGAAGAACTCCGATCAGAGAAGACGTCCCCTGTGAGTCACTAAATATATTTGCACTGTAATTTATATGTAGTACAGACCCTGTGTAGAGCTGGGTGTGTTGGCGGTGTAGTGGTCGGTTGAGGGGGGGGGGGGCCCAATTAAAAGTTTGCTATGGGGCCCAGCCATTTCTAGTTACGCCCCTGGGAAATGTATATATAATAAATAATCATAGGAGGAAAGGAAAAAGATCAGTGTATGCCACACATTACATTGATGACTATATACATTGGATACACATCTACAGGTGATAGTTTTTCCTGTAGTTATAGTTACCCTTGCACCAGTAACCAGTATATGTATCAGATCCTCAGTTCAATATAATTCTGCGTATCACAGGTTAAAATAGGCTGCTACAGCTCCCAGGTGACTTTGCTACATTTGAATTGGAAAATAATTCTCAGCTCTCACAATACTTTGTATCAAATCAGGTCCCAAAAGATTAGACTGCTACACAGCCCTACATCACTGAGCAATTACCGACAGCAGAACAAGTACACATTCCAATCGTCTGTGCAAAATTAACAAACAATACAACCACACAAACACCATGTCTTCATTATGCAAATCTATTAAAAAAAACTGCGCAAGTTGCAATCAGCTACTTTTGTGTGAGGGAAAGGACCTAACAGCAAGATGGCTTTTCTTCTACAAATATAAGTGAAACACTAGCACACGCCTAATAACTGCAAAAAGTGGCGGCGGTCATACTAGTGAGTGCAATAATGTTCATCATACAAATATTATGGAGTCATTATTCATATCAGGGAGCACAGAAGGGCTCATTCATATTCATTTATGACTTGATGCCATTTAGGAATCACTTTTCCATGGATTCTGTTCTTTATGCGGCTACAATTAAACCCAAATGAGATGGCTGGTTCACATGAGATGTTGGGCTAGGGCACAAAATAAGAATAGGCTTCTGCTATGTTGTGAAGAAAGATTCTTAGCTGCAATGTCTGAGTACAGTGAATATTAATCAATATTAGTTTAGCCATGGAAGATTAGGCGTCTTATTAGCCAACACCTGCATTGGTTTATTAACTGCATTGGTTTTGTTACCTTAACCCTTTCAAGTGGAGACAAGATAATTTTAGTGCTCTCACTTCTGTTATTAAGCCCAGAGGAGTTACCTCTATGGTTCACAGCTATTTCTCAGTATTTCCATTTTAGGGTGCTGGACCAGAGATGAGCTATTTGCCAGAAGCATTCACACCTGGACTTTCTTTACCTTACTTTGCTGGACAATCACAGTACAGCACCTACTCTTCTCTGCTATGCCCTGTCATAGTGATGAAAAAAGTGTACTGAACTGAACAGGCTGGCACATACTATAGATGGTAAGTGGGTAAAAAAGGGTTACTGATGCGCTGTATCTACAAGGTACAATGTGAGGGGAAAAAAGAAAATAGCAACAGCTTCACAGCAAGGAAGAATTTATGCCACAAAGCAGGCCTGGTTTAAACAGTGAACTGCTGCCAATGATGAGAGCAGGCCCAAAACTTTATGGGTCGTCAGAGAGTCGAGGGAAGCCTTGATTTACCTTTTATGCACAGTCTGGATCGTAACGCAAACCCTATGAAGGAGAAAGACAAGCTCAGTTTGCATTCACTCAGCTCAGGCTTTCTCCTTCACATAGCACAAGCTAGATTCCAACCTCGCCTCCTTTGTTCTGTCCTGGTTTCTCAGACACTAGTGATGAAATTCTCCTAATAGGCAATGGACTGCATTTTAGTAAATGAGGGGATTTACAAATATATTAGAAAACAACTAGGTTATTCAATGGAGAGAATTTGTCTGAAGTGTCCATTTAATAACATTGGTGTCTCAGGGATCATGTTTAGTGCCTATATGATCCTCAGGATTTAATATAAAAGGATGTTAGATAAAATGGCATTAGATTTCATCATTTATATTTGAAAAGTTGTGCTATCACTGGTGTACCTTTGTGTGTTGACTGTTTAATGACTGGTTTGTGCTCAATCTGTAGCCTGCCCTGGGGTGCGTGTGAGGCTGGACTGTGGAACAGTGGGTACACCTTATGGTAACGCTCATGTTACGGTTATGCAGAAGGGCTTCATAATTTGGCCTTGTGATTTGTTTCTTCAACATCTGTCACACATCTCAGTACATACTGATGTGATCAGATATACAGGATCTATAGTTTAATAAGACAAGACAGCATGCCCTATAGCTGTGACAGCAAAGTGAGTTCCATCCCCTGCAATACCCTTCAAAGAGATAAAATCTAAAAAAGATGTTTTATATAAAGTGATGTGATTGGCGCACAACACGTATTAGACATTAGGTTAACTATAATTGCATTCTCTTTGATTGGTTATTTACAGTACATGTTAAAGAGGTACTTACACTGCAGTATAAGACTTGGGTCCTATTACACGGCCCGATAAAAACTGTAAATAAGCACAGATCTGTTAGATCCGCGCTTGTTTACCAGGCCTATTACATGGCCTGATAATCTTTTAGCAAGGGCTGCACGGACATTGTTAACGCTCAAACAGTTTACATTACCTGTCCATGTTCCCATGAACATGGACAGGTAATGTAAGCTATTTGGTGAATAGTCAGCCGTTGGTCATGCATTGCTATTACACACTCGGTGTCCGATGAGTTTAGGTCAGGGCCTTAAGAAACCATCAGCGGATGATTGTTCTATTGGCTGATCGTTGTCTCTATTACACAGAGCGATAGTTGGCTGAATCGGGCCGATTATCGCTCCGTGTAGTAGGGCCCTTTGTTCACATTTCTGACAGATGGCAAGAATAGTGCAGTATGCATTGCTTGCTATTTTTGTCATCAAGACTACTGTAAAAAAAAAAATTAGAACAATGTACTGCATGATAAGACAATAGAGACCATCAAGCACCACAAGTATCCACTGTATAATTAATCTGAGTGCAGATGCTAAACACAGGTTACTTTGGATATGCTTCGGGCTATGTTCACACTAGAACTGTTGTAAAGAAAGCAACAATGCTTTGTAAATCTACGAGGGATACCGCTGCGCCCAACAGACTTTATTGACTTAATGGGGTCTATTGGGTAAGGAAAAGAAATAGAGAAAATCAAAGGCATAGCACAGGAAATGTATACATCAACTATACCTTTATTGGCAGGATTGTATGCACAGCTTGTTCTGCTGTGGTGCCCTGAGGGAAATGTAGTGTTTTCTAAAATTAAGACTTCATTTTGCTTTGGCATGTATCGGTATAGAAAAATGTAGGTTTCTGCATCTTCCTATACAGAAAGATACAGTAAAAATGAGATTGTAATCTTTACATTTTCTTTTATAATGGGAGTCAATTAGCACTAATGCTAGTATTCCAATATATTGCATATATTCCTATACAGTGGCATGCGTCACAGCCTTATGTCAGAAGTAAACATCTGGAAGGACTCTCAAAGTTCACTTTTCATCATAGGAGACGCAATGTTGGATTGAGCCTTATAATGTTACTAGGTTTCTAACTGTACAATAATTTTATGAGAGTAAAAACACCTTCCACACTGCAGATCTCTGCTAAACTGAAAGGCTTTGTTTTTAGACAGTTTGGGATGATTTCCACTTGTGATCTGCAGAATTTTGAATAAAGAAGCTTGTGTGACGTACAGTAACTTGATTTGTCTTTAGTCTGGCCGGAAGCTCTGCTGTATTATGGATTTCTATTGTATAGATTCCTATTATGGTGCCCATAGGCTGCCCAGGGTTGACTTTGTATATATGCAAAAAATTTAAATAAAATAGGAATGCCTGCTGTTAGTTGTATCTAGAATGGGATGAGAGAAGAATTCCCTGGACTCTAATCACTTTGGCTTTAGCGGATAGAGTACCTCTAAAGTTAGGTGAGAAATGATTATAGTGCAGCAATGTGCAAAATAAGTATTTTTCTAAATTACTTTAAAGTGACTCTGTACCCACAATCTACCCACCTCAAACTGCTTGTACCTCCGGATAGCTGCTTTTATTTCAAAATCTGTCCTGGGGTCTGTTCGGCAGGGAAAGCAGTTATTGTCCTAAAAAACAACTTTTAAACTGGCAGCCCATGCCCTACGGGAGTGGCCTAGAGTGTTTGTGCATTAGGCTGGCACCACCTCTGTCCCTCCTCAACACCCTCTTCATCATTAGAAATGCCCCAGGCAGATTGTCTCCTATTCATCAGCTGTGTGAACACAGCACATGGTCTGGATCGTTAAGGCACCTGTGCAGTGTTCACTGCAGAGGAATAGGAAAAATCCTGCCAGTGACATTCCTAATGATGAAGAGGACGGGGAAGAGGGACGGAGGGGTGATGCAAAGTTAGGGCACAGATACTCTAGGCCACGGCAGTTTGACACAGGACTGCAAGTTTAAAAGTTGTTCTGTAGGACAATAACTGAATCTCCAGCCAAATGGACCCCAGGACAGATCTTGGGTTAAAAGCAGCTATCCGAAGGTACAAGTGGTTTTGGGCAGACAGATTGTGGGTACAGCGTCGCTTTAAATGGGTGTCAACTGGGCATCTAAATACCTATACAACAGCATTCATTTTCTGCACTACTGGCCACTCATAACTATGCATTAGGAGATAAAGCCTACTGCTCCAGACTGCTCCAGCATTCAAGACCTAGCACTATATAATCATATTACACAAGGCCTTGCACTTGCTATAAATGCTATGGAGATGCAGCAGAAGGCACTGTCTTCTAATGCAGTTATTTTTATAAAGTAATTTAGAAAAATGATTATTGTGTACTGTGCTGCACTATTGCCAATTTTATACAGTGTACAGGTAGACTTTAAAGACAGTCTTTTACCAGGTAATAGTGCCCTAATTTGCTAGTAGCACCTAATAGGCAACATTAGTTGCATAGTATTTTTAATAATGGTCTAATGTGCAGTGTTTAATAAATAAGAATTTTAGTAATATGTAAATGAAGCACTTCGGTGGCACCAGGTGCAGTACTTTACCGTTCAATGCACCAAAGCAGCCGCCCGCAAATTCGTTTTTACTCATGACATGCTCTGTTTTTTTCACTCATTTGGGAATCTCAGCCTTACAACCTCACAAGAATTTACATTAGATTAGATTACTAAAAGTCCAGTAAACATAAGAAAAATGGATCCATTGAGATGGATATTACATGATGCATCCTTTTCAGGTAGATCAGCATTGAAGTTGTGTGTCAGCAACTTATCCCCCAGGTAATATATTGAAATAACATAAAGCATCAGCATACTGTAGCTCAACATGGAAGTCTGATGGCAGTGAAATGGTGTTTGGCCACAAGTTACATTATGTCTATGGCAGACCCAACTTCAAGTGTTTTTAACATGAAATGATCAGAAATATTTTAATGTGCCAAATTTATTACAGCAGATTAACGGCCTACCCGGCTGTAAATATTTACAATCACAGATAAGACTTGTGTCTGGCATCACCCCAGTTGGCTAATTACTTGCTGAAGGGAAGCAGAGGCCAACAACAGCGTGTTCCTCATATAAGTTTCCTCCTGTTTCCAGCATGTAATCTCTAAGTGCTCTACCAATTGTTTTATTGCACATGAGCTGTAAGCAACAAAATTTGCAGGTAACTCAGATGCTGTCTTTATATATCAGCAAAATAGGTCATCCTCCCCTCTACACATTAGACATAAGTGATCTGCTAGATTGGCATTCGCTTATCGAACCTATACACGGTTCGATAATCATGCATGAGGGCTGCACAGACATAGTCCTTGCAGCCCTTGCTTTTTACATATAATATTATTACGTTTGTACTTACTCATGCTCCCCCTTTTCCTGCAGCCTTTTCCCTGCATTCTCTGCTTACCACCAACACTTCTGGCCTCATATTTTTAGGGACAGGCCGCTCAGCCAATCACTGGCCAGGATGGGACAGTCCTGCGGCCAGTGATTGGCTGAGTGGCCTGTCACTGAAGAGCTGGGGCCAGAAGTGTCCAAGGCAGCCTGCAGTGAGCAGAGAACATGGGGAAAAGGCTGCAGGAAACCAGTGGAGCCTAGACAGGTAAGTATAAATGTAATGATGCGCAACTGACAATGATGTTTAAAAAATATTGAAAGACAACAATCAGCCAGTAATCAGTTCCTTGGCTGATTGTTATTTATTTTATTTTATTTTTATTTACTGCTTTTAAAATTTAACCGTAAAAGGCATAAACTAATAACAACAGAGACAAAACATCCATACTAGTGAGCAAAAGGGTACAGCAGTAGTACATTTCAACCCTCGGATCAATGGAAAATATGCAGGTCAACCTCACTATTATACAGCAGCCTATGCAACAGAGTGTCTAACGAAGCAAGGGTGCCCAGGGTGTGGCAGCAAGGTATAAACTAAATCAAAGTCCTCAACATTGTATATTGCCTGTTCTAGAATCAGAGGAAACACATGTACTATTCTTGTGTGTGGGGCCCTGCCTTTCCCCTGACAGCTGATGTTGGGTGCGAGAAAGACTGGGCATTTTGGATTTCAGTTGCCCAATTACTTTGTTCTCTGGGAGATGATCCACCAGCAGAGGAGACTGGCAGCGCATGTGCTGATACTGACATGCCGAATGCTAGAGTGAGATTGTGTGAACATAGCTTAAAGGGGTACTCCAGCGGGGGGGGGGTACTTTTTCGCTGGGACCGGGGACGAGGTGGCTGAGGGAAAAGACATCCACTCACCTCCCCGGTTTCAGAGGAGGGTCCCGCATTGCGGCGCTCCGGGGCCGGTTTCCCGGACGCCTCCTGGTTTCTGACGCGGGCCCGAGATGTGACATCTCAGGTCAGCTCAGCCAGTCAGTGAAGGAGGCGGGATTCGTTTCAAGTCCGCTCAGATCCCGCCTCCTTCACTGACTGGCTGAGCGGACTTGAAACGTCACGTCTCGGGCCGCAGCGCTGCGATGCGGGACACACCGCTGGAACCGGGGAGGTAAGTGGACATCTTTTCCCTCAGCCACCTCGTCCCCAGTCCCAGTAAAAAAGTGCCCCCCGCTGGAGTATCCCTTTAAAATTGCAGTTTGTAAAAATCACAGTGTACAAACCCAGCATAACTTCATATTTTACAAAGTGAGCAGGCAAACAATGCAAGGACTACTACTCCTACTGTATGTAGAGTCTGCCTGCTGTCAACTCAACTTGCTGTTTACCTAGCTGACTACTGGGGCCATTCAGACAAAGTCTACAAAGTGACGGGCATCAGCCTACATCCATTAGGTGTAATCCTAATCTTTCTCCTGGATTTATTTAAGATTTTAGCTCCCAGACCTCCCTGATTCATCTTACCCAAACCTAATCTAAGCTGTAATTGTAATGGAGGTGCAAAATTTGACCATATTATAGCCATAAGAGAATGCTATATGCCAGTTTCATACTTTATACAACCAAATGGTCTATTTCCAATGCCATATTTCCTGGGGGGGGGGGGGGGAGACATGCAGATTAGCTTCTCTCAATCTATATACAGGTTTAATTTAAGCAATAAATAAATGTACTTGACTATAAGCAGGATTGCAGCAAGGCAGGGCTAGGAATTCATTTAAATCTCTGATGCATATTCATAAGAATTCACAGGGGTTTGATATACTCATTGCTTGATAAGTAGTAAAATGAACCCCTGCTGCCTGCGAGAATGCGTGGGCGCTGCGCTCCAGACAGAGCAGAGGTGAGACATGATTAGTATTGATGACTAATGTCTGAGCCAATTAACAAGCTCCCGGTCTGATAATTCATGAACTGCAGCTCGATAAATTAAACAAAACTAAGAGCGGCTATAACGTTGTCAATGGCCAGTGGAAAAACCCTGGTGTCTTCTAGGCTCAATTAAATGGTTACGGAATAATCGCCAATGGCACAACTATAGTACATGACAACTCATCATTTTATTATAGTATCAATCAATCTGGTGACTGAGATCATAATATGGTATATATAATGATATATAATAATGGTATATAATACACAGTACTGGGCAGCTTCCATTGGCTTCTGTGTAACTAATAATCCTATAACAGACATGTTCTGGCTTCCACATGTGGATTAATTCAAACTAGTCAGTGACAGTGAAGTAGTTTTTTTCCTCCCCTGACTAAGACAGAGGATCCCTTACCTTCTCATCTCCCTGATCCAATCTACTAAACCCCTTAAGAAATTCAATTCAATCAACACGTAGTTATGTGCTAGATGGAGTAATATCTCGCACACTATTAACACCCCCAGCCATTGGTCTCTGTCCACAAAGTGGTTCTGCAGCAGCTGAATATATAAAAGTACAAATATACTGTAAACTGTAAATGACTAAGAATCTTGGAAGTCTTGGAGTTATGTTTATGATATACGGTTAAAGGGAATCTGTCCGCACCTATTCTGGTTCTGAGGTGCTGACAGTGTGATGAAGGTGTGTGTCTCCTAGTGCCGTGTCATACCTTTCTTTTTCATATCGGTGCTGTACTTTGTCCCCAAGCTGTGGCGGAACTGTCTTCATAACTGTCAAAGAGGGGGAGTGGTGATGTCTTCGTGCCGCACTTCGGCTTGCCTCCCCACTACCTGCTCCCAGCTTCTCTTGAATATTCATGGCGCCGCCCGCTGGCCTCCTGGCGACGTCATCTTTAGCTGCCTGGTTCTGTGTATTGCGTGCACTCCTGCGGCCTGATTCGCGCATGCGCTGTAGTGCGTCGGAGCGGCACTGAGCAAAGCCATTGAGGGCATACCGCTCCGACACACCACGGCGCATGCATGAATCCGGCCGCGGGAGTGCGCGCAATACACAGAACCAGGCAGCTAAAGATGACGTCGCCAGGAGGCCGGGGGATGAGCGCCATGAATATTCAAGAGAAGCTGGGAGGAGGTAGTGGTGAGGCGGGCCGAAGGGCTGGACGAAGTGTGCCACAAAGTGCGGCACAAAGACATCATCACTCCCCCTCTTTGAGAGTTGTGAAGACAGTTACGGCACAGCTTGGGGACAAAGTACAGCACCGATCTGAAAAAGAAAGGTATGACACGGCACTAGGAGACACAGACCTTCATCACACTTTCAGCACCTCAGAACCAGAATAGGTGGGGACAGATTCCCTTTAAATGTAAAAAATATAGAAATCCATATATAATATATATCAATTCTATGTTAAATGGATGATTTGGCATTGTGACTTTAAAAATGGGTACTAAGGCATTTAGTATTTACATACTATACATACTGCATAAGCCAACAACATTTGTATGTACAACACCTCAGACAAAATACCAGCTGATTGAAACAGGGGTTTAATAGTAACACCAATCAGTAGACTGTTCCCATATCACCAACAGACAACAATTGGGGATGCCCCATGACTGGTATGATGCCGGCACCAAACGGGGAAAAAATTTAGGGAGAACTCTAGCTATTCCATTACGTAGCAGTCTTCTATCGCCCACTGTGTGTGCAGCAAACACTCTATGGGGCCACCTATTATTATGTCCCTATTCTCAGGTTTGGTGGGGGTCCCAGCTGTTGAACCCCCAAAGATGAGATTTGTATCCTCTATTGATAATAAGTTGAGATAGAAATACTTCTTTAGGCTATGTTCTCACACAGTATTTTTGGTCCATATTTTGGTCAGTATTTTGCAACCAAAACCAGGAGTGGATTAAAAACACAGAAAAGCTATGGTCACACACTGTTAAAATTGAGTTGATGGCCGTCATTTAATGACAACTAATGTCCGTTGTTTAAAAAAAAAAAAAAACAGCAATTATTTGCCATTAAAGGGGTTGTCCAGTGAAAATCTTTTTCTTTCAGATCAACTGGTGTAAGAAAGTTATATAGATTTGTAATTTACTTCTATTTAAAATGCTCAAGTAGTCCTATACTTATAAGCTTCTATATATCCTGCAGGAAATGTTTTATTTTCAGTCTGACAGTGCTCTCTGCTGACCCCTCTGGCCGAGACAGGAACTGTCCAGCGCAGGAGAGGTTTTTTATGGGGATTGATAGAAAACCGAGACAAGAGTTCCTGTCTCAGCCAGACATGTCAGCAGAGAGCAGTGTCAGACTAAAAAATAAAACAAATTTTTTGTGCATGACATTTAGTAGCTAATAACTAAGGGAAGACTAGAGATTTTTTAATAGAAGTAAATTACAAATCTATATAACTTTCTGATATCAGTTGATTTGAAATAAAAAATATTTTCGCTGGACAACCCCTTTAAATGTGAACATAGCCTTTCTGCGTTTTTAATCCACTCCTGGTTTTGGTTGCAAAATACTGAGCAAAACATAGCCTAAGGGGTTTACTATCAGCAAGTTAGGAGTATCTAACATGCTTAGGATGAAGGTAAGTTTCTTACCTTCATCCTCGGCACAGTTTCCGTTTTATTAGGAGTTTATTCCCTATGTTAATGAGGCATTTTAGTGCACTGGGGGCAGACTACCAACCCTAGTGCACTGATTCCCCCCAGCTGGCTCGCTTCTCCTACTAAATATCAGCAGAGCAGGCTAGCCGGGGCAAGATCTGTGCACTGGGGTTGGTAGTCTGCCCCCTGTGCACTAAAATGCCTCATTAACATTGGGAATAAACTCCTAATAACACAGAGATGGCACTGAGAATAAGGGTAACAAACTTACCTCAATCTTTAGCGTCCTGTGCACTACAGGGATACTAGGTACTTCGAACCTACTGATAATTTCCCCTTAAGCCTTTCAGTACCTAGGGCAGTATATAGGGTAGCTATATATCATGTAATATCCAGCTGCCCTATTCTCAGCTTAGTCTTCTGACAGCTGCATTCAATCACTTATTTAAAAGATGTATATATACATATATATATATGTATATATATATATATATATATATATATATATATATTTTTTTTTTTTTTATTTAAATGTTTTTGAGTTTGTAGCTCAGAAACAACAGATTCCCTGCGACTTCTGACTCTTAAAAATAGAACAAAATGGAAAATACAATTAAAACACTCTAGCAATGGGGAGTAACTATTATCCATACAGATGTGACCTTTATCATGAGTCCCTGTGACAGAACCAAGCAGCTGTGGCGATGGTAACGAAATGGAAATTGGTGTGCGGTAAAATGACAATTTATTTTTTATCGAAATGCTAAAGGGTAAGAAAAAGAAGTTGTAATTATGCTGTTTGCATCTGTAAATAAAGTTATTAAAGCCAAACACTCCCTCATCTCTCATCGTTGTAATACCTGCAGGAAACATCAGTTCATTGAAACATAATCTCCCGGCTGGCAGAATCCTCAGATGTTTAATTCATGGGCACGGTAATAAAGTTACTTATTTAACTGCGGACTTCATAAACTAACACTCCACAGCTACCCACGCAGACTGCTGTCTTTGCCGGCAGCTTATTTTCTTATTTACCTAAATCTTTCCTGTCGGCATCGTCAAGATGTGTTTTTGATATCTTCTGACAGGTCAGACCAACTTCAGTTTGTCCGAAACAACCTGTGGGCTACAGAATCCTTCTAGAGGAGTCTGTGAGGCGTTCCAAGTCTCCTCAGTTCCCTTGGCAGCAACCTGAATGAATCTCATTTTCTTTAATAATTAGGCCTGTCACAGCTTTGATCACTAGTAGTGTTCAGCAAGCACTAAAATGCTCAAGTGCTTGTTACTCGAGTTGAGCATTTTTCAAGTGCTCGACTTAAAGGGAACCTGTCCCCCCCTGTGCCGGGGTGACAGGCTCCCGACCCCCCGTTAGAGCCCCCTATACTCACCTAATCCCGCCGGGTCCCGCTTCTGGAGGTGGTCGGGTGACGGAGATCTCAGCCGCTGCAGCCCGGCGCGCGCGCTGAGAGATGAGTCCAACACCCATAGAGAATGACAGGAGAGTCCAGCACTCCGTCATTCTCTATGAGCGTTGGACTCATCTCTCAGCGCACGCGCCGGGCTGCAGCGGCTGAGATCTCCGTCACCCGACCACCTCCAGAAGCGGGACCCGGCGGGATTAGGTGAGTATAGGGGGCTCTAACGGGGGGTCGGGAGCCTGTCACCCCGGCACGGGGGGTGACAGGTTCCCTTTAAGTAACAAATCCCATAGAAATCAATGGGGATTCGAGCATTTAACCATGTGCCCCCTGCTCAGCAGAGTGGAGGATGCCTGGTTTACCTTTACATTTTTTTGTATATTTTTTGCATATTTCCGGGGAGATTTATCAAACTGGTGTAAAGTAGAATTGTCTTAGTTGCCCCTAGCAACCAATCAGATTCCACCTATCATATCATGAGGAAAGAAAAGTGGAATCTGATTGGTTGCTAGGGGCAACTGAGCCAGTTCTACTTTACACCTGTTTGATGAATCTTCCCCTTCATGTTTAAAGTGACCCTGTGATTCTGTACCCACAATCTGACCCACCCCAAACCACTTGTACCATCGGATAGCTGCTTTTAATCCAAGATCTGTCCTGGGGTCCGTTTGGAAGATGATGCAGTTATTGTCCTAAAAAGCAACTTTTAAACTTACAGCCCCGTGCCCTATGGGTGTGGCCTAGAGTATCTGTGCCCTAACTTTGCACCACCCCTCTGTCCCTCCTCCCCACCCTCTTCATCATTAGGAATGCCATTGGAGCATTTTATCTATGCTGAACATTGCACAGGTGTCGTAACGATCCAGCCCATGTGCCGGGCTGACACAGCTGACGAATAGTAGGCAATCTGCCTGGAGCATTCCTAATGATGAGGAGGGTGGGGAGGAGGGACAGAGAGGTTGTGCCAGCCTAATGCATACACAATCTAGGCAACTACCGTAGGGCACGGGCTGCCAGTTTAAAAGTTGTTTTTTAGAACAATAACTGCATCACCTACCAAACGGACCGCAGGACAGATCTTGGATTAAAAGCAGCTATCTGTAGGTACAAGCAGTTTGAGGGGGTCAGATTGTGGGTACAGAGTCGCTCTAAATGAAATATACAGACATTAGGCCTCGTTCACATGTCCGCACAAACTGTCCATATTTGCAGATTCATTATTATTATTTTTTTGAATGATAGATCCCATTGTTTTAAATAAATTTTGCAACTGCGTTCCACACAAAAAAAGGACATGCTGTAGTGCGGATCAGCAATTGGGGAATGGGTCACTGTCTAGAATGTGGTGGTCCATGATCTGCAGATGACTAAGAAAGCACAAACTGCTATTTACGTGATTGCGGATCTGCAACTGCAGACAGTATTACAGATAAGTGAATGAGGCCTTAGAATGAAGAAATGCAATAGGTTTCTGTAAGACATATTAGAACTCCAAGGGGATGCCGGTAATTGCTGACATACTGCCACAGTTAAAATGTGTTTTGCAGAAAACTATCAAATTTTTTGGTTCTAATTTATGTTTACTTTATTTAAACATTCCTTCAAGGGTCGGTATACAAAAATGAGAATGCAAAAAATAGGGTTCCGGAAGTTCTAATGTGTCTTGCAGAAACATCTAAGAAATGTAGCAGCTGCTCACCATCTTATGTTTTACAAGATGCTGATCAGCTGCTATAGTAAAAAAAAAAAAAAAAACAGCCATATTAACCTGTCTATGCTCCTCCCAATGCCTTCCAGCGCCGATGCCGCTTAATGGCAGCCATCTCAATAAATAACAGTGCTGTCCCACTGCAGCCAGTGACTGCTGTCAGTGAGCGGGGGAGTCGGCAGTCAAAACTGTTTAAATACTCACACACTGTCAGCACAGTAGTGCAAATATTTTAAAAGCTCCCGAGCCCACTGAAGTGCACGGTCAAGCTTTAAGCCCGCTTTAGCACCACTAGTAAGTTCCATAGAGATTTATGAGAGAGTGTAGCAGCAAAACACCATGAGCCGCACTGCTTCCATAACTCGGACATATGATAAATGTCCAGTTGGAAATATCCCTTTAAGATAATAGATATGGGGAGTACAACTGCTGTGAATACCCCTAATGGGCAAAATGAATTGCCATCCACACTAGGAAAATGTATTCTTTCTGAATGACATTTCTGAAAAAACAGACACTGACTGTATAAAAAAAACTGCTCAACTGTCATTAGCACCCTGAAAATTCGGTGAGATTTGCTGAACCCCAAGTCGTTTGACTCCTATGTCTGACATTCCACGTAAAAACTGGTTGCTTAAAACTGCTTAAAGGGGTACTCCAGCGAAAATCTTTTTCCCAATAATTGAAACACATTACAAACTTATATAACTTTGTAATATGCTTCAATCACTGTCCCTCTTCCCTATCTTTTCCCCCCTCACCCCCACCAGGAAGTGAAGTAAACTCATTCTTACCTAATGACTGTTGACCCCAGGCTTTTCTTTGGCAGCCATTTTGTGACAATGACATCATCAAGAGGGAGGCAGGTCTAAGCCCTGTTAGCCCAGCCTACCTTTGTCAAATGTCTCAGGTTGCTCAGCATTGATTGGCTGAATAAGCTGTAAGCCATCTAACAGCTCTACAGAGTCAGTTGGGCATCACAGGAGACAAAGTGCATCATGGGAAAGCCCAAACCAGGAAGTGAAGAAAAAATGAAGCCACCAACTGGAACTTCGGTTCAGTTTTTGTTTTATCAGCGCTGGAGTTGTCCTTTAACAAATCTGCAGGTCCTATTGCACATTGTCTATGCAGCAGGTGCAGGAGTGCAAAAATGATGAATGTTCTAATTAACAGTCATTTTGAGGTAGGCTGAAATGGAGCCATGACTCTAAATTCTACAAAAGAAAAAAAGACATGACAATAAATTCTGCAATAAAGTATTAGTGCAGGAACTATGGTATCAGGGATGCCGGTAAAAATGTTGAAAGCCTCGACAGTGTGGAAGAATTGGGTGAATTGTGTATTTAAATCTAATTTCTAATACTTCTTCAGGACAATGCTTAGGAAATCACACGATTACTATGTAAAGCACGGACACAGCAGAGATCATAATAAACCTGCTGCGTGTTATCAGGCCGCACCATTTGGTGGGAACTGTGATCTATATGGCGGAATAAAAGCCGGCTTCTGTGGGGGCGCCTGGCATTTCTTTCACTTTTTAGCATACGGTTTAAATGGTAAAATAAGATTCCTTAGTAATATTGCATGCAGATCTTTAGATTTAGATTCCTCTGATCTGGAAAATGAATGGAGTCTTACAACAGGACCTATTCTTCACAATTCCCTTTTCTTCTTAATTTCCCAGTGGCCAACTGCTTCAATGTATAGAACAGCAATATTGCGGTCATCCAAGCAATTGAAGCAGATGTTACACTTGCTGGCATTGCACTGCTGCATAACTGCAGGGGTAGGGAAAAGCATTATGATTTATCTAAATGAAGGAACAACCCTGCCATTGATTGGGGTGGAGCACCCTATCATCCTATAGGTCTTATTGAGATATTGCCCATCTGCTTTCCTTCTGGTATCTTGTTTTTTGGTTCTATGTGATCAATGTAAAAAAGTGAATTAAACAGCCATACGCTGGCACTTACACAATGCTGGCTGATTGAGTTTCAGGCTAACAGGACATTCAATGCTGCCAGAAAAATTAAATTGGGTATAAAATGCAGGTGGTATCAGTTGTTTTAGGCGTCTGTGCAATTTTTTTTATAAATAAACCGGTTATAGAAAGTTATATAGATTTGTAAATTACTTCTATTTAAAAATCTCGTCTTCCAGTACTTATCAGCTGCTGTATGTCCTGCAAGTAGTAATGTATTCTTTGCAGTCTGACACCGTTCTCTCTGGCTGCCACCTGTTTGTGACAGGAACTGTCCAAAGCAATAGAGGCTTTCTATGAGGATTTGCTGCTGCTTTGGACAGTCCCTGGACATCAGCTGCTGTATGTCCTGCAAGAAGTGCTGTATTCTTTGCAGACTGAGATGGTGCTCTCTGCTAAGTACTGAGAGACTTGACATTTTCAAATAGAAATCATTTACAAATCTATATAACTTTCTGGTACCAGTTGATTTGACAAAATATTTTTTTTGCCGGAGTTCCCCCTTATGCATGAAATCGGTTTTCTAATCCTACTAAATATAGCAATTGGCTGCCTTGTCTGTGTTTTTCTATATTTTTTTTTAGAGGGAGAAGATTTTTTTTTTTGTGGTTTTGTCGAGATTTTTTTACATATGGCAGATTCTTTCCAGACATACAGTATTTGTAATTTCCTGAACATGAACTTCCCTTATTATTGGTAATAGGTACGATTTCAAAGACCTCAATACACAGGCCCCTGAATAAATACTGTGTATACTTCAGACTAGACCATAGAATACACAGCCCAGGGTAATATACTCCTTAGACAGGACCCCAGTATAGAAATCTCAGAATAATGCAGACACCAGAATAAATGCAAACCCCAAAAGAACCTTGCTGCTCCCCTATATAGTCACTATATAGCTTCAGTACCTGCACACATATGGTCATGTGACCTTATCTGTACAGGTCCTTTAACAGCCCTTTCATATATTTGTCCTATAGGTATCAAAAGTGGTAACAAAAATGGCTTTTTAGTCAAATTGAATCCCCCCATGTGTTATTCATTCCAATGTGGGGTTCCAAGGTACCTGGAATTTCTAATATCTTTTACTGTAGTGTAAAAAAAATGAAAATCAGATCTGCAATATTATACAATCATAAAAAGATGCTGTGGTTACACACAAGAAAGCTGTTTCATAAACATAGCTTTTTATGGAGCTCTTCTCATTGAATAAACATGTTTACAGTCCTGACTTTATACCTATCAAACATCACACTGAGATAAATAAACCCTTAAATAGTGCTCAGCCAAACCTGCGCTGCCTTGTCATTCACAAGCCAACCATCAACATTTCATGGCCTCTCAAACAGGAAACATCAACATCTTAATTATTGTGTAGAGATGTCCTCATTGATTTATTGCAGCAAGCCAATGACAATACATTTTCTCAGTTGTCTGTTTTCAAAGGAACACTGTGTGATCCAAATAAACATAAACATAGATGTGCGCTTATAAACTTTGGCTCTGGCTTGAGTAACAGAGGTTTTATATTGCCATTGATGTAGGTGGTGATTTGGAACAACAAAGGAAGTTCTATTAGGCCATTACTAGGGTAGAGGTCCTACAGAATTATTTGGAACAAAAAAAAAAATCCCCCACCCCATCATGGGAGATACATGTCAGAGTGCAGGGGGTCCAACTGCGGAGATCCCCTGCAATATATATCCTCTGTAATATATAAGCACAAATATCTTCAGCAGCTCCAAAGACAATGAATGGAGCAGCATCTATTCACAACAAAGAAATCAGGGCCCTGTTAATAAGGGTCCTATAAATTAACGATAAACGATTGCAAACAAGATCGTTTATCGTTAACCCGAACTTGTTCACCATATTACATAGAACGATGGTCGTTTACATATTTATTGTTCTTTTCTCTAGGAAATACTGTAGATCTTTTTTGAAGCCCTCAAACCATGCAACTGGGTTTTCTAAAATCACGCAACTCGCTATTTTGGCCTTTTTTAATGGTCTCATTGAACATCATCAAATAATCTTTTCCAGTGAGCTGGAATTTTTTTTATTATTATTAATACAATATTTCCACAATAACATGAAGCCATTGATGCTTCAGGTGGAATAATTGATTTAATTTTCACCCCATTTGGCTGTTCGGATAATGAGAAGCGTATGGATAAACTTCCAATTCACAGAAAGATAAAATCTCAAAATTAGAGACTGCAAATTAGTATAAATGGCTGAATACAGAAACAAACAGCAATTCAAAAAAAATCATTATTCTCAACACCACTTGTTCCACATTACAGCTATTTTGTTGTACTTCTAAAGAATTGATTCCTTTTAAAACAAACAAAACATTAAATGTCTGCCGGGCAATGGGGAAAACACCATATTCCTTCACAATGATCGCCACAAAATATTAATGTTATTATTCTTCATGTTGTTTTCCTCTCTTCTTTTCGCTTCAGGAACAGCAGCTTGTAGTTTATTGCAGCTCAGTGGATGATCCTGAGCACAAATTCCCCAAACTTCTCTTTCTACTGCACATTAGTGGTGCTAAAACTAAATTATTTTCTGCTGCAGAATGTAACAAAATCCCACAAAATAGAAACAGCTGTAAAGTTTTTGTTTTTTTGTAATTTACTTTTTCATTTTAAGTGAGCTATTGTTTGATATTTGCCACCGATCTATATTAACATTAAGCAGGTATGGCATTAACCGCCATGCAATCAGCCCAAGTTATCCACAGTCCTTGTGTGGATGTCAATGGAGCCTTAGGTCATGTTCACACAATGTAAGTTGTGGAATAATCATGGCCGTTATTGACGATGTTCAATGACGACCGTGATTAATACACAACCTATGTGCAGTGCAGTCAGAGGGAATCCCGGCCAGAGCGTATACACATAGTATACATTCCGGCCGGGATTGCTAGCGGTGCTGCAAATACTGACATGTCAGTTTTCTGCGGCCGCTATTCATTGAATAGCCGCCGCAGAGAGCCTGTGAGTGCAGCGTGGAATTCAGATGTGGGCGCCACACTGATGCCCCCCATCGGAATTCAGCAGCAGGGAAGATCATGCCGGGATGATCTTCAGTAACACCGGCCGTTCTGTGACCTGGCCGAGTCACGGGATGGTCGGTGTTATACAGGACATCGTGTGAACATGGCTTTAAAGCGTCACTGTCACTTTAAAAAACTTTTTACGTTTTCATCTGTTTGCCGCTCTATCCAGCACAACTATGTTATATAGTTACTCTATGGAGCCGATCTCCTGTCAGACAGTCAGATACTATAGGCCAGCAATTGTATATACACAGTTTAATAAGGTATTTTGATGCCTAATTTATTGCTATTAAATATATAATATTTTATAGGGCTATGCAAATACTGTATATGAGCAGATGGTGAGTACTTTTATAATTGGATTAGCCTAGCTAGTTTAATTTAGAGGGTTCTAAGGGATTTGTGTTGGATTATCAATATGTTTCCCATTATGCTGAAAGTGAAATATTTTGTGAGACAGCTGAGATCTTTAAGAGCACACATAAATGGATTAGGGGAAGGGAGTAGGGCTCATGGCCAAGTGTTTTTGATTCATTGTACAAAATGTTTCCTTTGTGCAATTCAAACAAAACATCTTGCAGCATGTTTTCTATACAATAATTATTGCCAAGTATCAACAAAACTTGAAGGGCTAATGTCATTTCAAGTAAGTTTTGTAATGCCCTCAGACATGTCAAAAGTTTTGGATCCGCTGCTAAGATCCACTGCGATCCCGAGTTACAACCAAGTGCTCCTCTACCCTGCAGACAGGAACATCTGGTCCATTCATTCCATGGCCCACATCTCAGGATTGCAGCAGGTCTCAGGAGTGAGACCTGATGCAATCAGTAACTTTGACATGTCTGAGAACGTGGAAAAAGTTACTGTAAAATGACAGTAATGCTTTAAACAAAAGTTCAACTACCCACCCAGACATTGTACAAACCAAGTAAAGCATTGGCAGCAGCATTTCCTATTGCCAGTCCATCTTTCAAGAGGATAATGGGCCAAGCAACATTGCAAACATTATTCAGGAATGGTTTTAGGAACTTTACAATCATAAATCTGTGGGATATGATGAAAAAATGATACATTCTACAGGATATAAAGGATATGTTGCTATCAACAGGGGGACATTTATTAATGTCAACATTAGGGATGAGCGAACCTTGAGCATGCTCGAGTCGATCCGAACTCGAACTTTCGGCATTTGATTAGCGGTGGCTGCTGAAGTTGGATAAAGCCCTAAGGCTAACTGGAAAACATGGATATAGTCATTGGCTGTATCCATGTTTTCCAGACAACCTTAGAGCTTTATCTTTAAGTTCAGCAGCCACCGCTAATCAAATACCGACCGTTCGGGTTTGGATCGACTCGAACCCGGTTCGCTCATCTCTAGTCTACATCTTACCCTCACTGGCGTTTGAAAAGGCTTTTGATATGTCATAGAGGCATGTCAAAAGTTTTGATTGGTCCAGGTCTCAATATTCAGACCTGCACTGATCGTGAGAACAAGACAAGAGAAGACCCCCTAAGCAATGGGTCGGCTCCTAATGTAAGTCTATGGAGCCTGAATCACTGACCCACAACAGAGAGTGTCAGCACAGTCTTCTCCCTGCTCGTTCTCACGATCAGTACGGAAAATTCAGACTGATTAAAACTTTCAGAAATGGCTAATCAATGTATATGCCTGCTATATCATCCAAAATTTTCTTTTCGACATGAGTAAGAAAAAACGAAAGCGCAAAAATTAAAATTAGCCTGGTCTTCTAAGGGTTAATGCAAATGTACCATCAGTACATTTGCTTTAAGTTTTACACATAAATAAAATGGTGTGAGCGCAGGGAAGCTGGTGCTGCAGTCTTTTTTTGTAACTGCAGCCCGATTCCCGCAAACGGTGCCATTCTATTCCCGTACACCAGCCGGGGGTGAAGCATTAGAGGTAGGCCAGCCTGCTGGCACTGAGAGGGAACCCCCAACCCTCTATGAGGTGGCTCCATTAGAATCAATGGAGCTGCATCATAGAGGGAGAGGTTTTCCTCCCATTGGGGGCGAGCCAGACCGACTACAGTGCTTCATCCTAGACTGGTGCCTGGGAATAGAGGGTGATGGGAACCGGGCTGCAGTTACAAAAAAGGACTGCGGCACCAGCTTCCCTGCGCTCACACCATTTTATTCATTTGCAAAACTTAAAGTGAGTGTAAGAAAAAAGTAATCTAAGAAAAAATAGTAATGACGAGGTGCCTATTACAAAGGACATATAGTGACCAATGTGATATATTATTAGAGGAGATAAAAGTAATAATAGGCCAGTACTGACTCTCTAAAGGCACAGCCCACATGAAACACTAGCAGAAGGAACGTGAGTTACAGCACAATATGTCCATTATACTTAAGAAGTTCCTAGCTTTGAGTATTAAAGAAAACATAGCACAGCATGAGCACTTATTTTATGTCCCCATCAAAGGTTATTATTTGTCCACCTATGAGAATACAGAGACTTAAGACAATAGGCGTTTATACTGCAGTGTTATTTTAGTATGGTTTGTAGCTCCCGTCGGCATATACATTACAATAGATGAATAGCAGACATGAGCTGTATCAGAGATGGGACAGAAGTCGTTTCATGCATTTTAATATGGAAACCCGGTTAAGGGATTCAACACTAAATTTTTATGTTGTTTCTGCCCTTTTGAATTTTTTAGGACAAAGGTAGAGAAAATGTGGCCACGAAATGCTGCTCAGTACGGGGTGAGTGGAGGGGAAACTTCCAGATGCCCTTCCAGTAGCTTTTTAGAACAATATACTGTCCTACTAAGCCGATGAGAGTGTTTGTATCATGAGGCAGACATCAACTCTCCGTAGAAGTCTATAACCTCCTGGAGAGAAGTAGATAGGAAGCAATCTTTTATATTCACTGATCAAAATGAAAAAGTAATGCTTAGAATGGATAGGGAGATCCTTTGATTCTTTCTGGATATAACAATTTAAGAATTGGGTCTTCCTCCTGATGGCTTTACACCACAAGAACCTATACATGGTCCTTTAGTAAATGTAATGAAAATTCAGGTAGTAAAAAAAAATAATGTAGAAAAGAGAGCACTCTATAAGCAGACTGTTGAAAATGAGGTCACTTCTGGTAGTGGTGACAGTAAGAAAGGAGGCGTTTAGTATGGTGTGAATTAATCTTGTGAATTATACTTGGTTGATATAACCCTGAAGAAGGCGATTACAAGCCCCAATACGTGTTGGAATTCTAATAAATGCACTTTACTGTTTAACATCTTTGGAGTCTGTTCTTAACCAAGAGACATACCAGGCCTGAGAAATGGGCAGATCGGCTGTGTCTGGTTATACTGTACCCGCAGGCTGGATTGTGTTTGGCAGCGGTAGGAGGACATTACAAGCTGTCCTAGCCGGGGGGAGTAGTAACTGCTGCTGCTCCTCCCCTCGTATGAGGGAGTACAAACGAGATTCCTTTCATTTGTGGTTATTCATATGTCAGAAAAAAAAATGAAGACAAGAGCGCCCCATAAGCAGACGGTTAAAAAGAAAGGTGGTGGGGGTGATGAATGCCTCTGTGCTCCTATTTTTGTTGTTCAATGGGGTGCAACTTCCTGTAGGGCCTTTCAGTTAGTCTGACCATGTTATGGATGTCCGGCCAGTAGGCAAAAGTACTAAGTTTGTTGTGTATTTTATAATCTAGTGTTCTTTAAAGGGAATCCAGGATAGACATAGTGCATATTAATCTCTAAGCTATGATGTCACTCCTAGCCTGAACCATCATAAATATGAATTATTCATGGTCATTGGTGGGCAGGGATAGAGGTTCACTGGGGGTGCTGGGTCTTCCTTCAGTGCACAGTGCAAGTTGATTTGTATATTATGGTTTTGTCCCATATTAATGCAGAGTTCAATGTCACTGCATCATACAGTAGTTAGTATGGGGTACATTAATGCTAGATTCTCTTTTATTAAAAAGTTTCTGCTTAAATGCATTCTCTATTTCAATACTTTTTATTCTTTAATAGAGAAATCCGGCCAGACCAAATTTTTTAAGCACGTGCTGGGGAGGGGGACGATAAAAGAAATAAAGAGTTTTCTTACCTCCCCCCTCCACTCTGGTGCCCGCATTCTGCCGCTCCAAGTCCCCAGGTCCCCGGCCATTTCCTGGTCTGAGCAGGGACCCGGTTTTTGATCTGTGAGGTCAGTCAGTGGCCGAGGTGGGACCGCACTACGACTGCTGACTGGCTGAGCAGACTTCACACGCCCGCAGGATGCGGCCACCAGTCCTGGAGCAGGGAAGGTAAGAACACTTTTTTTTCTTTTAACCTCCCCCTTCCCAGCACTTGCTAATAAAATGGGTCAGGCCAGACTTCTTTAATTTTAAAAAAGTGGCTATTTGTTTAAATACACCTAGTACCCCATGAAGACTTCATAAAAGGGTATAAAATAAAGGACCTCAGTACTGGCTATATGCACCCAGTATTTCACCAAAAGCCCACTATGCCCCTCTTTCTTCTTACCATCTACATACTTAGTAAATCAAATGTCATAACATGATTGAAAATTGCCTGTAGTGACATTTACAATAGGAATTACCACCTAGTGCCAATAATAAGGCATAGTGATTGTCCTCATCTGCCATAGAACCTTCCTGTTGGCACTGATGATTGTTCTAATGGAAATATCTATCAGATCCTGGAGAGTTTTTATTTTTTGAAGGGTTGAAAAGATGTTCTTTGTTTAAGTGTTTTTCCTCTTAGTGTCATTCTAAGGTCTTTAGAACAAGTTCATGCTAACCACTTTTTTATTTTACAAACCTCGTTTTATTACAAGGAGCTATAAATCTAATAAATTTGGATTTTTCGTATTAGTTAGGTCAATTGTTTTCCAACCTGTTATGAAATATGTGGTGCAGTTGTTATATGCAGGCTAAGCCCATATATTTGTCCAGCTGCCCTATAAATAATCCATTGTAGAACAAATCAAATAAACAACTGTGGTTGGAGATTGGTAGAGATGGCTGGTGATATTTACACAATTTAGCTACATGCGCAGTAGAATTTGGGGATTTTGGTCTGTTTTTATGGGAATAGCACTATGATTAAAGGTGTTAGATAATAGCTAGAATATATAATAACCACAGGGATCTTCAACAAATGTGTTACATTTAATATTGTGTGCAATGGCTATTTTACTGGAGCAGAAGGGCCATACGCTTGTTGTGCAAGTAAATTTTTGCATCGGCCCTTCTACAATAGTGGCGCCAGAGGGGCAGGGAGAGGGCTCTGAGTCCAACAAATTTAACATTTTATCCAACTGAAAAATGTTAAAGAAAACTACTTGAGCACAAGCTGGTGCGCACTGGATTTATGTAGAAAGGCAATGTCGGGGAACTTTGGTGCTACGTGGACATTTTTAAGCCCGGCCACAAAAACAGCAGACTTAATAAACGTACCCCCATGGCTTCTTCAAAATTCTTTCCTGGACGGAGAAAATGCCAAAAGAGCCTTACATGGAAAGATTATCATGCGAAATATCGTTATATCATTCAAATTTAAGCAATAACTTTCTGTGTGTACGCAGGCAATAATCAAACGACTAACGAAAGCTGACCATAAAACCATTATTATTCGCTTGTTGAATTGTTCTCAAATCTTTCATTGTACGTGCACACACATAAGTGTACGTCCGTTCGTATAAACAGAAGGAGTATAGAGTACACGAATGACCGTAATAACTATTGCAACGATCGACCTTTCCGTGGATTTTGGTGAATGATTTCAGGTTGTTCCTAAAAATGCTTGTTTACGATCATTGATCTGAGAAACCGGAAAATGGCTTTTTCTAAGAGGACCGTTAGACATTATTCTAATGATTCATTAGGTCCCTTTTGTTGGGCCTTTTGTTAATCAGTAAGTAAAAGCATATTGTATGCCCTTGCAAAAACGAAAAAAGCCATAAACATACTACAATAGCCTAGTGGCTGCCAGGTAGTGATATGGAAAGTATACTACCTACAACATGGATAACACAGAAACATTTCATCAAACCCATAGGAGTAGTTATTAATCCTAAAATGTATAATAAGGTACATCCAGAAAAGAGGGTACTGGTTCTTGTAACTCACAAACAGCTGGTAAACCACAGGTCCCCTTGCTTGTCTCTCTGTAAAAGTTTAACACTGTTTTACGGCTTAATACATGAGTTATATTTCAGACATCATAAACTGCACATTTACAAGAATAATGTGTGAGCAAAAGGTAATGGGTGTGAAACATCTGCTGCCGCACCGTAATGAATGTACACGGCTCTAGGTATAAATATGCACACACACATTTTATGTGTTCATTACCAGCCATTCATTTGACAAGCTTCTTAAATGTCACACAGTGTGTCAGCCAGAGAGTCCGTGCACAGAGCTTTCTATTGAAATTTACGACTTTTTCCCATAGCAAAAAACTGAATGGTAGCTACGCCACTGATTTCAAGTGGTGGGAGGAGATCATACAACCAAACTTTCCAGTGTTGCCCTGCAGTGATCGTGCTGCTTCACAATGGGGTCACACTGCAACCCAGAAATGGCTGTGAGTGCAACTTGACATTGGCAAGAAATCCATCCAAGTTTGTTGTTGTGGCCATAGTGTCTGCCGCTCACTTCCCACTCACTGTAACATGAACTAAGCTGTAAAAACCAGTCCCAGCCACTACGCAGTCAACTGGGCATACTGCTGCCAGACCCATGTACAGAATAGATCCTGCTGTGGCTGCCCTACAAAACAGCCATTTGGCAGGGGTCCTGCCAAACAGATATTATGAAGATAGACCATCAACATGTGGAATCTTTAAACCATTTTAAAACCCTGACATGTGCACCCATGTCCCACAGGCTTAACTATTCTGTTTGTTAGGATTCTGGGTATCCTTTAGTCACTACTTTGTACAAAGTATCTCCTGCAGAGCATAATACGACTTACAATGCATTATCATAATAAAGCCATTATGTGTCTCTTCTTAGAGAATTGTCTAATAAGAACAGAATACGAAGGAATGAAGAAGATCGCTAAAAAGCTACACCAATTATTGTATTCATTTCAAAGAGACAAGGCAGAAATGTCTATGGCAATAAGGATTGTTTGTTGGTATTTCTCCCTCAAACAACCAAAATTACCCCGTCCTGTAGAAGTAGATTGATGTAGAACATGGATGTCGGTACCGAAATCAGCACCTTGATAAAGCTTTCCTATCATTCAAATAAAACTTCAAAGTTATCATAGAGACATGTCAAAGGATGTGATTGGTGGGCAAGTAGGGAGAAGCACTCGGCTCAGCGCTTCCCTACCCATCTCTCTCTTTGCTGCAGGATATAAATTCTATAGACTTTTCATAGAGCTAGTCTTATGCAGGGAGGAGAGACCACGTAAACCAAGCAATTGCCCCCACTCATTCTAGCAATCAGAGGGGGTCTCAGCACCCAGACTCCAAAATCAAAATGTTTGACAGGTCTTTCTGACATTAGTTTCAAATGATAGTGACAATAAAGTTAGACTGGATAAGTGTTGAGTACATACCGTCTTTGGACAGTGCACATATCTTGCCAAGCTGATTATCAGGTCATGGGTAATAGGATCCACCAAGTTTCGGAAACTTGCATATCGGTATAGAACATCATCTAAAGATGTAGACTCCATGCCCAGATCCTATATCGAAAGGAAAACCAGTGATTAAACGGATATAAAACACAATATGTAAGAAGGGATCATGTCATTGTTTTATGCTCTTAAAATTTATGCTCTTATGCAGCACTGGATTTCATGGTCATCTCCTTTCCTGCATCCTCCACATTGTCTACAATGGGCCCCGCTCCTTTTGGCAGTATCCCGGTCTCCTGATCTCCGAAGAGCCATCTCAGTTTTTATAGTAACTCTTATATGCAGTGACATATATGAAGCCCAAGGGACTCAGAGCTCAGAACCCCACCTATCACGTGCAGATCATTCAGGCTATTGCCAATATTAGGCCCTGTTCACACTACAAAATCATTGCAGAGATTCCGCGTGGAACCCCTTTGTGCGGACTCCGCGCCAAATCCTGCCTTCTATTAGTTTGAATGGGAGGGCTTGCACGCCTCCACTCTCCTTGACTCTCCGTAGTCTTATACGGGACTATTGATTCAGACTTTGCATTCAGAATGTGAACACAAGGCATTATATTATCATTGTTATTGTTTGTTCTGTGTTTTATTTGGCTTTTATACAGACACATACTGTACATTGAATGCATTCTAATCCTTTCTTTATAATAAACTCTATTTACTACGTATAATTTTCAATTGAAATTAAAAATTCAAAATACTAATTTTACTTATTTACGTTATTCAAAGGATATGGACATAGAAAAAAAAATATTTAAAAAATGGCAGCCCTAATCTCCATCGCACTCCTGTCTCTGCCAAATGGGTGACAGTCCCTTCCTATTTAAGAGCAAAAAGGATTTCCAGGATGTTAAATCAAGGTCCAAATCAGCATGCAGATGGAAGGTTGGAATCAAGGTTGGAATCAAAAAATTGCATGGCAGATGGGGGTCATCTAAGAAACAAGCAAGGTGACTGAAATACAGCAATCCATTACAGGAAATAGCATGTGTGAGGCTAAGAAGACTAATGTATAGAAGGAAATGAGCGACGACCTGTCAGGTTAGCACTCGCTTGCTCCTTGTTCCCTCGCTGTCTGTGCTATTACATACACATACATCAAGTTGGAGTGCGCAGGCAGCTGCCTGAGGGGCTGTCCGGACGATCCAGGTGGCCCGTAGAAGAGAGTGGGGGTCTACTGTTGCCGCTCCTATTACACGGAGTGATGGCCAGCAGACCGTCGCTATCGTCATTGTGTATTTAGAGCATGCTGAAAGACCTTTCAACATGAGCTATAACACCAAATGATTATCATTCGTTTCAAGTTATAGGACCCTTAAGCCCCTATTACACTAAGTGATTATCGGCCGCATTTGGCCAATAGCAACCGTTAGGGCCGATAATCGCTTAGTGTAATAGAAGACAACGATCAGTCAACATGAACGATGTGAGTTGATTGTTGTCTTTCAATATGTTCAAAAATAAACGACAGCAATATCCTGCTGTCAATCCGTGGAATAGGAGCAGTGGCAGCAGACCGTCTCTATCTGCTATGGGCTGCCCAGACGATCTAGCGATCACCTGGGCAGCCCCCCCCCCAACTCCCCGTGCCCCCCCGTCTCTTATTCGCTCGCTGCCGACGCGTGTAATAATCTGCTCTGTGCAATGTTACCTTCTTTGCCTTGTATAGTCTGCTGTAAGATTTCTTCTCCATCTGTACACTAATATGTAGCCTTTGGGATTCACTCTACCCCCTGTAGACTGCCACTGCCCATTTTCAACACTTTGCTGCATACAGCCTTCTCCCCCTCTCTGCTGGAATAGATACAACGATAAGCCGATGATCGTGTCATCGGCTGATCATTTATTTCGGTTCAAACCTAAAATCATTAGCCACCTACCGCGCATCGCTGCATGGAATAGCGATGCGCAGCAGGCGACCAATGATCTCACAAACACCATACATTACCTACACATGTTGCAGGGCTTCTCCTGCGCTCCTTCTTCCTGCTGATGCAGCGCGCAGCAGCAGCTTCAATGCGGCCTGTCTTACCTGACAGGCCGCTCAGCCAATCACTGGCCAGGATTGGCTGAACGGTCTGTCAGCTCAGACAGGCCGCATCGAAACTGCTGCTGCGCGCGGGACCGGGAGAGAAGGAGCGCAGGAGAAGCCCTGCAACATGTGTAGGTAATGTATGGTGTTTAAACAAGGGCTGCAAGGACATCAGTAACTATGTCCCTGCAGCCCTGGCTAAATGATTATTGAGCCGTGGAATAGGCCCAGTAAAAATCGTTTACAATATTGATCGGGCCCCTATCGTCCCGTGGAATAGGACCCTTAGAGACACAACTTATCACCAGGCTTTTTTTTTACTTTCACATGCAAAAATCTGTTTGCTCGCTAGTTAACAGTGATGGCTTCATGGAACATACCTCCAACAAATGAAAGTAATTTATTTTATTCATCTTTTTCCAATTGAAGTGAAAAGATAAAATGACGAAATTAATCAATGTTGAGGAAAAATTATGGCTTTACCTCGTATAATCTGCATATCCAGTTAAGGGAAGGTTATTATAGACCTTATCGAACTATGGACTAAGCTAATTCAAAGCATACATTGCTGCAACAAGAGGGTTGTCAATTCTAACAATGGAAAGAATTATTAAAACTCCTGCAATATGGAAATCTAACATAGTCGGTGAGAAAAGATGTTGGTTGTTTCCAATCAGGATGGAAAACACAAGTAATATGCCTTGAAAATAGAAACAAAAAAGTGAAAAACACATAGTTGGAGATGGAAGTCAATGTTTGTGGTATAACTTTGGTGAATGATGTGGGAATTACAGAAAGTGAAGCCAAATTAAAACCAGTGCTAAGGGTACTATTACACCAGGCAAATATCATCCGTACTTGGCAGATTACTGGCCATTCTGGCCGATAATCATTCAACAGTTCATAGATACAAAGTAAGCAGAATCCCGGCACTGCCACTACCATAGGGCAGGGTAAGCAATTAACATGATTCACTGCAGACGCAAATTGATATATCGGTGAACCTAATAGTGGTACTCTGTTCCAATTCAGTTCACATTAGCATAGAAGAAACAGATCAACGGCACTCACCAATCCTTTTTGTGGTCATTTATTTGTGCATCACACGACACTGATAACAAACAATAGTAGACATAGAACAACAGGGGCGTTCAAATAGGCATTGTCCGTTTCATGCTGACGCGCTTCCTCTGGCCTATTGGAATGCCCCTGTTGTTCTATATCTACTATAGCTTGTTATCGATGTTGTGTAATGCACGAATAAATGACCACTAAAATGATTGGTGAGTGCCGTTCATCTGTTTCTTGTATGCTAGTTAAACAGTTCATGTTTAGAGGCAACGATTAGCCAACATGCTCGATATCGACTGATCATTGTTTTAAAGCATGAACCAAAATAACAATCCCGATAGTGATGGTCTGCTGCCGGACACTCTGTGTAGTGGGAGCAGACTGCCGCTATCTTTTATGGGCCACCCGGATGATCTAAAGATCATCCAGGAAGCCTCTCCCGCAACTCCCCGTGGCCCCCACTCCTCGCCACTCGATGTCTGTGTGTCTAATAGCAGAGACAGTGAGCGAGGAACGAGGAGCAAGCAAGCGCTGACCTGCCTAATATAGCCCCATCACCTAAATGGAAGAAAACAAGATCAAGTTGGGATAAAGAGAAGTGATCATGGAGTGTGGAGGACTGTATGTAAGTGATATTCAGCGATGAATTACCAGTAAGGGTTGACCAAGAAGATAATGATGGAACTTCTGTTTGGTAGCACTCTAATTAAACCAATAACCATGATGACTAGAGAATAAAGTCATTTTTTCACACTTACTTATGATTTGGGGTTGTGTGTCAGGTAGAGAACCTAGGAAAATGGCAATTGCTATGTCTTTTCTGATTTGTACCTATGTCAAACCTATTCACTTTAATGGACTAAACATAGTTTACTATGGACTGTGAATTGTCCGTATCCCACACATATTTTAAATTGTCTGTATCCTAAACCAAATTTTCAATTTGTCATAATCATGTTTTTGATTTAATTTTATTTCCCTTCACGTCCGGGGAGTAAGGGCAGGAAGCAGCAATGCTGAGCTGAATCAGCTCTGCAACTCTGTGTCACCCATCGAGATTTCACAAACCTCCAGGAACAATCTACAAGCCCTGGTGACGTCTGTGATCTCAGAGAGATACAGGAGCTAGAAAATGTATATTTACCATTCCCCTATGTACCGGCCACTGAGCTAGTCAGCAGCCCTGCCACTGCTCACAGAAAGAAGAGCAGTGGTCGGTAAACTAGGCAATGAGTTGTCAACTACAGGCCAAAATGCTAAAGTTAGTGTGGCACAAGCTGTGGCAGGCTAAATCTGCCACAACTGAAAACTGTATAATTGAAATGAAGACCAACTATCAATGTTAGAATGTTAAAGCGTAACTGTCATTTCAGGGTCATTTTTCTGAAAACATTAAATATCAACAGTTCAAGCGATTTTAAGAAACTCCGTAATAGGTTTTATGTACTAAAAGAGTTTCCTTCTGTACTGAAAAAGCAATCTCCCAGCCTCCCCCCTCACATCAAATGAAGCAGGATTTCTGTGTCCATTATGTGGCTATGGAGAGGGGAGGGGCTGTTAGGAGTGACTGAGCACGGAGCAGTCCTGCACAGCACAACACCCTGCAATCTTCTCTCAGTAAGTTCATAGATAAGCACTGACCTTTCTGACACCTGAATTTAGCGTTTTAGGTGCCCAGAGAGTCTACAAACAGCTGACCTTTATGTCACCTCTTCCTGCTCCCTCATCTCCCTCAGCCCCTCCCCCCTTCATAGGCTTACAATGGAGAGAGCAGAGCCCGTCTTCACTGGCTTCTCTGTAATGAAGAGGTGTTTGCCTGATAATACACAGATAAGAAGTCAGGGGGGGAGGCTGGGAGATTGCTTCTTGAGTACAGAGGGAGGCTTTTTTGGCTGATGAAACCTATTACAGAGTTTCTTAAAATCGCTTATACTACTGATTTCTGCAATTAAAAAAAACATGACAGTTACACTTTAAGCCAGATTTTGGGGCACAGTGTTGCAACTTAAGTCCTGCCTACTTTTTATAGAGGCCATGCCCCTTTCTGACCTGACAGAAAATTGTCTAAAGCACATCACAAATGTGGAGAACAGTCTTGTGCGCCACTTTTTGGACAGCATTCTGGTGCAGACACATTAATGTATCTGGAGCAATGGATTTTTGTAGATTTTTTTTATGCCAATATTTTTGTCAATGCACCAAACTTTAACATGAACCGACCCGAATAGGCATACATTTTGTAATCTGTTTCTTCAAAAGGCAGCATGTCAATGAGCTCACCCTGGATTTATTATCTATCCCTACACTAACGTGTTGGTTTTAGTTTCAGAGGCTATGTTTGTTGTGGTATTTTAGGTATTTTCTTTTAATCTCTTTTAAGTTTATTCCTGTTTTGTCAGATTTTTTCCAGTTTTAAATTATTGTATTGTTCTTGGTCTGCATTGTTTTTGTTTGTTTTTTATTTAATTTACTTTTTTAATACTGTTATGAACATTTCAATTTTTTAAAAGATGTTTCTTTCTTTATACACTTGAAAAAGGCTCACTCTTGTTTTCCCTGTTAAACTAAAATCTAGAATTTTCCGAGTCTGACATGTTTTTATAATTGTGTCGCATTGCGCCAAAAACACTGCAACACAATCAGGCCATGTTTACACAACGAATGTTTTGCATAAAACACGGCCATTGTTGCAATTTGCAACAACGGCCATGATTTATACAAAATATACATTGTATTTGAATGAATGAATGAATGAAGTAGTGTATACTATGTGCATTCCATCTGGCCTCCATCTGTCCGCATACAAATCTGATATGTCTGTTTTGTGCGGCTGTTATTCATTGAATAGTGGCCGCACAGAACATGCTAGTTCACACAATGGAGCGTGTGGCTCCGGTTGCACTCTCCATTGTGTGCAGCGGTGAATTGGGATGCAGGCACCCACAGATTGTAGAGTTGCACCTTAATAATAAATGAGTTGGAAAACATCCACTGGGTTACCCACACAAAAAACACATTATAAATAAATATTTTTCTAATCTCTTTTTTAATCGGTAAAAAAAATGTTTTCAAAATCCTGTCAGATTCTGACCATGCAGAACTGGACACCTATTGCAAGACATTAAATCCAGTAATATACCTACACATACTTACTACAATATAGTTTACATGTATAGGCAAGAATCAATGGCTGAAGATGAAAACACCGCAATGGGAAGAAGCTGTCTCTAAGCTCCACATGCTTACACTGTAATAATGATCGTGTCATTACCATTTACTTTGTCATTTATTTTCCTTTTTTTTTTTTTTACCCTGACATAAACTGGCATCATAGCTGTAATGAAGAAACAAGTCCTTGGAAAGTCTGCTGCACTGACATGAACCATAATAAATATCCACAAACCTTCATAAGGACCAGGTTTCTGACAGATTTGTGCATGGCAGAAAACGGCAAGCTAGCCTTGGAAAATGCCATTTTATTAAGTCCGCCAAGCATAATAATAATTGAAAAAAGTATTTGAAAAAAAGTACCCCAGTCCTAAAAAAAATTGCATATTGATGTGTATGAAATATTAAAGGAATTTCTACACTACATTACAGTAATTACATAGTTTAACAAAGGTCTGTCAGGTTCACCCTAGATCTAGCGGTTAGCTCCACATGAGGGCAAAACAAAATCTCCTGGGTGATTGGGACCAAAGAAAAAGAGAAAAAAAAATGTTTCCTGACCTTCCTTCCTGGAAAATTTGCCTGTACTTTATTATTACCATATATTTATTACCATATATTCCCTGTGCACAACGTAAGACCTCATGCACAATGTATTGTTCTCCAAGCAGCTCAATGTAGCAGCAAAGTTTATAGGAGAGATTGACTTCATGATATGGCATGCCTATTCCAATCACTGAGCGGGCGGGCAACTCCTCATGCTCACACTAGGAAGGTGGTGGTGGCAGGAAAGCCTGGGCCCAAATACTAACAAAATAACACCCCACCGGTATACCCCTTTAACTGACTACTGAACTATACTGGAGGAGATCTTGGAGAAAAACAGGTAATAAGAGAAGAAGCTCACCTGAGGCACAACTCTATTAAAGGGGTTATCCAGCGCTACAAAAACATGTCCACTTTTCCCCCTACTGTTGTCTCCAGTTCAGGTGCGGTATGCAATTAAGCTCCATTTACTTCAATGGAACTGAGTTTCAAAACCCCACCCAAACTGGAGACAACAGTAGGGGGGAAGTGGCCATGTTTTTGTAGTGGTGGATAACCCCTTTAATAGAGTTGTGCCTCAGGTGAGCTTCTTCTTTCACTATTAATGAGCTCCCTTGCCATACCTTACTACACCAGGTGGCGCCGCTGTCCCTTTTCTTCTCTCCCTTTCTATGTGGTTATTATGGCCACTCACAACTAATTCCCATGTATCAAAGTCAAGTTAGGGATGGCATGTGTCTATATACACACATACATCCTTAAAGGGGTAGTGCGGCGCTAAGCAATTATTCACGAAATAACACACAACTTTGTAATGTATGTTATGTATGTGAATGGCCCCCTTCCCCGTGTCCCCCACCCCACCCACGCTAAACCCGGAAGTGTGGTACATTATACTCACCTGATTCGTGTTGACCCCCGGCCACCATCTTGTAACAATGATGTAATCTTCGGAAGGCCGGCCGAACCACTGCAGCCGTCCCTCATGCCGGCCCCCCTCTGCCTCGTCCTCAGCTGCTCAGCCACGATTGGCTGAGCATAACTAAGCTAAGCCAATCACAGCTGATGATGCGGAAGAGGGGGGGCGGCAAGAGGGACCCGTCATCTGCTGCTCAGCCGCGATTGGCTGAGTTTAGTTATGCTCAGCCAATCACGGCTGAGCAGCTGATGACGCGGCAGAGGGGGGCCAGCATGAAGGAGGGCTGGTGCGGTCCTGATACCTGATTCGTGTCAACCCCAGCCGCCATCTTGAGGACAATGACGTCGTCTTCGGGAGGCCAGCTGGGGTTGACACGAATCAGGTATGTATAGTGCACTACACTTCCGGGGGTGGGGGGACACAGGAAAGGGGGCGATTCACAGACATAACATACATTACAAAGTTGTATAACTTTGCAATGTGTGTTATTTAGTGAATAATTTTTTAACGCCGCACTACCCCTTTAAGCAATGAAACTGTATAGCCAAGAAGAAAAAGTTGGGGATACATGAAGATCACAGGATCGACAGACACATTAATAATATGTAAGCAATAAAAAATGCAAACAAAATATTCAAGAAATATTGTACATTTACTTAAAGCGACTCTGTACCCACAATCTGACCCCCCCCCCCCCCAAACCGCTTGTGCCTTCGGATAGCTGCTTTTAATCCAAGATCTGTCCTGTGGTCCGTTCTGCAGGTGATGCAGTTATTGTCCTAAAAAACAACTTTTAAACTGGCAGTCCCGCGCCCAATGGCCGTGGCCTAGATTGTGTATGCAATAGGCGGGCACAACCTCTCTGTCCCCCCTCCCCGCCCTCCTCATCATTAGGAATGCTCCAGGCAGATTGCTTCCTATTCGTCAGCTGTGTGAATATTGAACATGGGCTGGATCGTTGGGCACCTGTGCAGTTTTTAGCATGTAGAAAATGTTCCAGTGGCATTCCTAATGATGAAGAGGGTGGGGAGGTGGGACGGAGGGGTGGTGCCAAGTTAGGGCACAGATTTGGAGCCGCTCGCTTCATTGTGTGAACTGACAGGGTTTCCTACGTCCGCAATTCATTGAAAACTGACATGTCAGTTATTTGCAGCGCCGCACGGGATCCCGGCCGGAGCGTATACGATGTGTATACGCTCCGGCCAGGATCCCATAGATCAATAGGCAGTGTTCACAGGCACATAAAGTACGGTCGTTGTTGCCGATGGCAACAACAGCCGTACTTATACGTAGTGTGAACATTGCCTAAAAGTAGTTTTTTAGGACTATAACTGCATCACCTGCCGAACGGACTCCAGGACAGATCTTGGATTAAAAGCAGCTATAAGAAGGTACAAGTGGTTTTGGGGGGTGTAGAGGAGTAAAATCGCACTATTGTCAGCTTAGAGTTGTCTAAACATATTACTCTTCAGTTGCTAGAAAGGCAGATGTAAGGCAACGTCCAATTTATTCTCACAAGCAACTGTCAAAAGATATAAAAAAGCATAAAAGGCGACTGAGTATCTCATCAATGTCAAATCAAAATATAAACAGACTGCAAAGAAAAGCAAGATTAAACTAAAAAAAATCATGAAGACATAATACACTGTGAATTTCTCCTATAATAAGAAGTAGCTTTTTAATCTAAGTGCCCGTATATCTACAATGTATTCTGGATGCATTGCCAGTAAATTCTGGAAAATGTCTTTTCCCTTGGTAGCATAAGTAATTCAGTGTATCACACAGATGTAGTGACATTTCAATAGGGAATAGGAAAGCTTTATGTTTCGGAGTCTACTTTTCTTGAGGGAACTTCTGAATGAGTGGGTGCAGTAACCTTGCTGTCCCCAGCAGATTGTTCAAACCAGAAGCAATGAATCCCTTGTGAAATACTAAAAATAGCCCAAGGAGCCTCCTGCCTCTTCTTATAACTTAATTTTTTTCTTCGGACACCTGTGAAGTGACTGGACCAGCTAAGGTATTCGCTTGGGTAGAAATCCCAGATCCACAGACATATATATATTTATTTTTATTTTATTTTTTTAATAACATACCTGTGACTTGCAGAGGCAGAAGATATGTTGCAAAAAAAAAATAAAAAATCTTCCTATTTTGCAATACCTAATAATAAAAAAAACACTAATTCTATATTAAAGAGAGTATGTCTATCTTGTCTTGCCTTTACCAGCTTATGGTCGATGTTAGTTTTCTTTCATGTCTGTTCTGGACCTGAAGCCACGTTTAGCCAGAGGGGAGATTGTTATGAACACCTTCGCACTGAGTTGTTGTTTTTTTTTTTTTCTTTTCTTAACCACTTCCGTTTTTTCCCCTCCTTGTGCTTTAAAGGCCATAGCAGTTGCATTTTTTCACCTAGAGACCCACATGAGCCCTTATTTTTTTGCGCCACTAATTGTACTTTGCAATGACAGGCTGAATTTTTCATAAAAACACTGCAAAAGCAGAAAAAAATAAAGGTGTGGTGAAATTGAAAAAAAAAAAGCATTTTGTTTATTTGGGGGGTATTTGTTTTTACACCGTTCGCCCTTGGATAAAACTGACTTGTTACATATGTTCCTCAAGTCGTTACGATTACAACGATATGTAACATGTATAACTTTCATTGTGTCTGATGGCCTTTAAAAAAATTAAACCATTGTTAACATAAATATGCTCCTTAAAATCGCTCCATTCCCAGGCTTATAGCTATTTTATCCTTTGGTCTATGGGGCTGTGTCAGGTGTCATTTTTTGCGCCATGATGTGTTCTTTCTATCGGTACCTTGATTGCGCATATTTGACTTTTTATTACAATTTTTCTGGATTTGATGCAACCAAAAATGCGCAATTTTCCACTTTGAAATTTTTTTACGCTTACACTGTTTACCGTGTGAGATCAGGAATGAAACTAAAATAATAATTTGGGCGATTACACACGCGGCGATACCAAACATGTTTATTTATTTATTTTTATTTATAACATGGGAAAAGGGGGGTGATTCAAACTTTAATTAGGGGAGGTTTTTTATCAATAATAACACTTTATTTATTTATTTTTTTATTTACTTATTTATTTCATATACTAGAAGCCCCCCTGGGGGACTTCTAGTATATGCACACTGATCTCATTGAAATTTATGCTGTATAGTTATACAGCATAGATCAATGAGATACGCACTCGATTGCTTTTGGCTGATGCAGCGGACCCTTAGATCAGTTGGTTTACTTGGCATTCATCTTTGTTGAGCCAACTGACATCACTTCCTGCATTTGGTCTCTTTTTTTTTGCTATTACTAAAGACTAAATGACATTAGTGATGAAGCCTTGACTGCAGTTCTCCAGTAAGTGAAACATAGTTGCAAATGTGTAGCATTGTATTACATATAGAAAACATGCATATCCGTGCTGTCAGTTTTTTTTTAACCTCTTATCACATTATGACGTGCTGAGGTCATAGTGCCATTAACAGGGTACCGAGAGAGCTCCCAACGCCATTCCCCTCAGTAGAGTGCACCCCTGTCTGCTATTTGTATCAGGGGACCATGGCTATTAGCCGTCACAAATCAATTGCTCATGGCGGCTAATTAACCTTTCAAAGCCACTGTCAAAACTTATAGTGACATTTAGATAGCTTGTAGAAGACATGCCCAGTGATCTAGTGGCGAGATTGGATTGCAGTGATGAACCGGTCCTCTTGTGGCTATCCGCAGCTCAGCAGTTGTTTCAGGCTATCTTAACCCCTTCCCACATGAGGACGTAACTGTACGTCTTCGCACGGGTGGGGGAGTTCAGAGAGGGGCTGCGCGGCGAACCCTTTCTGAACCGCAGCTGCATCTGAAGACTTACTGCAGCCGTTCCCTGGTGTTCTAGGGGGGGGATTTCCCTCCCGTGACGTTGTTACGGAGGAGCGATCTCCGCGTCTGGTGTTGGCCGGGGTCTGTGCCGTAATGGCGCTGATCCCGGCTCGGTATTCTATTGCTTTTGGCTGCAGCAGCCAAAAGCAAAAGGACACTGATCTCATCGATCTCTGCTGTATATCCTATACAGCATAGATCTCTATGAGAGATCAGTGTGCATATACTAGAAGTTCCCCAGGGGGGCTTCTAGTATATGTATAAAAAAAAAAAAAAAGTGTTATTATTAAGATAAAGCCCCCTCTCCTAATAAAAGTTTGAATCACCCCCCTTTTCCCATGTTATAAATAAAAATAAATAAATAAACATGTTTGGTATCACCGCATGCGTAATCACCCAAACTATTAATTTATCACATTCCTGAGTGCAAAATTGCGCATTTTTGGTCGCTTCATATCCAGAAAAATTGTAATAAACAGCAATCAAAAAGTCGCATATGTGCAATCAAGGTACCAATAGATCACATCATGGCGTAAAAAATGACACCTGACACAGCCCCATAGACCAAAGGATAAAAGCGCTATAAGCCTGGGAATGGAGCGATTTTAAGGAACATATATTTGTTAACAATGGTTTGAATTTTTTACAAGTCATCAGATAAAATAAAAGTTATACATATTACATATCGTTTTAATCGTACCAACTTGAGGAACATATATAACATGTCATTTTTTCCATTCCCCCCCAAAGAAAAAGAATTGCGGGGGGGGTTTTTTTTCAATTTCCCGGCGCATATAATTTTTTTCTAGTTTCGCAGCATATTTTATGCAAAACTTCAGCCTGTCAATGCAAAGTACAATTAGTGATGCAAAAAATAAGGGCTCATTTGGGTCTGTAGGTGTAAAAATGCAACTGCTATGGCCTTCTAAGCACAAGGAGGAAAAACGAAAACGCAAAAACGAAAATTAGCCCGGTCCAGAAAGGGTTAAGCAGCCTCAAACAATCAAGGTAAGAAAAGATCAATCAATGCAGTACCCAGGTACTGAATTGATCCCTAAGAGTAATCATAGTATTGCACATAGGAATCTTCAAATTGGTGTAAAAAAAAAAAAAGTTTTCTCATAAATAAAACATCCCTTGCCATAATAAAAGTTTAAATTACCCTTTTCCCATTTTATAAAAAAAAAAAAAACATATTTGCTATCACCGCATGTGGAATTGCCAGAACTCCTCGCTCAAAAACACTCAAAGACTCACCAAAGCACACTGATTTGGAAGTGCGGCTTTCCCCTACCTCTACACTAGAACAATAGTAATGAGTTAAGATCTCTATCCCTAAATGCATAAAACATGAAATTCAAATATGATCCATTCCATCTTGTTTCCCTGGTACCGCTAACAGCTGTTGGCTAAACATTACATTGTTAGACATTATTATTACATAATTAAACAGGCTTTAATATATTAAGTAAAAGGAAACAGAGAACACACATTCTGCAGCATAGATAATAATCCCTTTTGACTGATATCCATTGTTTTTCCAGGCGTGAAAGATGCAAAGTACAATACAAAGTGACAATAGCGCCGAGATACCTATTGTCATACATTGGGTATAGACCGTCCTCTGCAATTTACAGGCGTGGGGATTTTCTGCTGGTAGTTCTGGAGAGCTGAAAGGCAGCCGGGAGGTTCCCGAGTAAATGAGCTCCGGAGAGTTGTCAGACGTTCTGTGCCCAGTGTAGCATACAGGTCCTGCCATGTATTGTTCATTGGCATTCAGAGCAGCATGGCCACACACTGGGCTCATTTCTGACTATATTTTATTTCATTTCATCAGTTGACAGAAAATATAAATGAAAAAGATCTGATAGAACAGTAGGAAGACTGCAGTGACATCCGCAGATACCATGGAAATTTACTCTACCAGTCTGATGCTGCTGAGGAGGACTTCACTTGTGGCAGAAACTTCTGCAGCCGTTTTACTCATTTTAAAAGAATGTATCCGTGTGCAATGTTTTCTGTAACAAATCTGCCGCATGTGAATATACCCCAAGCGGCAGCAGACTAAATCAGGGACCCAACAGAATAAATTGTTGAGGGCCCACCTCTCATTACAACCCCCACCCCAGTATTACAAAAAAGCTACAAAGTTGAAGAGAAAGCAGCAGCTAAGAACTGAGGGAAGGAGACTGCATAGATAATAACAAGTGTGGAATGAATTGTTAGTCTCATCATGGGCAGCAACTTATGAAAAGTTATCAACAGGATGGAAGTAGACAATTGGATGGCTTCCAAAGGGACTTGTACCCTTCAGGATCCAAGAAAAGCTGGGTCCAACAGAAAGTGAACAGCAACTCTTTTATTGGTAAAATGGACAATGCGTTTCATGAGACTTATTGGAGCCCATTGGTGGCACCAATAAGTCCCTTGAAACGCGTTTTCTATTATACCAATAAAAAAGTTGCTGTTCCCTTTCTGTTGTACTCAGCTTTTCTTGTACCCTAAAGGGTATGAGCCCCCTTGGAAGCCATCCATTTGTCTACTGCCATCCTTTTGCTCTACTAACTGGCCCCAGGAGGGTCTTCTGGAGAACGGCGGCAGCTCCCCATCTACTTTCACACTGTATTTTGAGTCGTGTCAAACAACACGACTAATCTAGGTGAGCAATACAGAGCTGTTTTGATTCTTAATAAGTTTTTAAAGGATCTAACCTCACATGCAAGCGCCCCTGCTTTATATTTTTTTTTAATTTTATATGAAAAGCTATGTCTGAGTGGGATACCCCTTTAGGGGTACATTATTGTGTCACAACTGAGGATCATCCATAACTTGAGATGAGCGCAACTCGAGCATGCTCAACTCTGATCATTCGGCATGTGAATATTGGTGGCTGAAGAAGTTGGATGCAGCCCTACGGAGTCCTGGGAAACATGGATATAGCCGAATTCTGCAACCACTGGTTTTTAAATGCCGAGCAATCAGCTTGAAGCATGCTCAAGTTGTGGTTATCCATATCCGTAATCCTAAGACTAAATATTTTCAGAACACATTTAGATCTGTTGTTTACATAACTTGGCAGTCACAGAAATAGTGCAGTTTGGAGCCCTGGGCTATTTACACTGCTGCAGTAATTGTCTATGGGAGTGTGTAAAAAGCATAGAGCAACTTTTTGGGAATCCTGGCCAATTTTAGCCACCATAACCGGAGGTCCATTTTTCTAGAGATAAGTGTAGTTTCTATAGGAAGGACATGCATCCTTTGCATATACAGTACCATAAATGTCCAAGATCCTTTGAAGTCAGATACCTCAAATATCATTGCCTTCAATGCCGTCATTGATCAGTGTACATAAGTAACAGTAATACTAATTACACAGTAACTGTATCATCTTTTTGACAAACTATGTAAAGTGTTGCAGAATTGGCGCTATACAAAAAAAAAAAAAAATTATACAAACTTTAGAATACATGTGTTATTTGGTTCTTAGGAATAGGTATACAGTACTGTATATTATGGTCTGCTATGAATATAACTGAGACATTTTTTTTTGTTTGTTACATTTACTCCAATCTGGTTGCTAAAAACTAATTTTGCACATAGCAAGAAGGAAAGGATTGTATTATAACATTTATTAATGTGTATTATAGAGTTGACATTTAATAGTCCTATGGACCAAAGCTTCTAAAACTTTTTCTACTCAGACTTCACCAGCCAACAGAGCCTCAGGAACAGAGAAATGGTACAGACAAATGCCACCATAGGGCCAGTGGGGTATCAATTCCAACAGTGCCAAACAAAGGACTCAAAGTAGCACAAAAAACCATCCCAGAAGTTCTGAACACATAGCACAGTGCTGCCACAAAATACATCCCCAAAAGCACCAAGGAAATACCACTACTGCTATTATCTCCCCCACTAAGAGTAACACCTCCCCACTGATAGTAACGCTGCCTCACAGTCCAATCATTCTCCACTGGCAATAGTATTAGACCCCTTCCCACCCCTTCCTTCGCATTGTTCAACCCTCCATCAGTGACAGCTGCAGTGTCCTATTTCTCACCACTGCTATATTGGAAGCAGCATTTCATTTTCTCTTACCCCTTCTCCACTGACAGCGGCATTGTCCCCCTCACACATTGTGCCCCTAGCTACTCCTTTCCCTAATGGCAGTTACATTGTGTCTCTTCTCCCCTCTCTTCCATTGACATCAGCATTTAATTTACAGCTCCCCCAACTGGCAGCAGCATCCACATTCTACCCACTCTAAACCCAATTTCAGTGGCATTCCTCCCCCAAACCCCTCTTCCCCACTGGAAGCAACACTTTCGCCATTCCCGTCCCTCCCAGACTGGCAGAAGCACATGTGCTGTTATAAACAATTTTTGCTTTTGAAAAATAATAAATATTTATATAAAATGTAATCATGATTTCAACCCCGCAACTAGTATTTCAGATAAGCACAACCTACCTAGGAATTCATAAACTCTGCTTATTATTCAGATAACTCCAGATACCAGCAGAAAAATACCATTCATATAACATTGCTAAGAAATTAGCTACAACAATTCACTTACAATCCACGTAATGTTCTCCCAGCCCAGAAGCATTCTTTTACCTTTACAGTAGTCAAACTGAAAGGCCAAGTCCAGTGTATTAGAAAGCTGAATTGGTCTAAGCGTGGGAATTTAAAGGCCTTCCCGAGTTCATAGTCAGTGGCTTACAGCCAATAAAGTAAGGTCAGTGGCCCCCAGCTTTGCTTCTACATAAGCCAGCTAAGCAATCACTTGGAACTTTCAGCTTTCTAAACCCAATTCAGTGACTTCTTTCTAATGATAACCATGCACGAGACCACACTGTCAGATTCAACTTAGTATTGTAGACCACAGTGAGTCAAGATCTCTAAAATATATTCTAGAAAGAATTTATGAAAGCTTTGTCTAAGTTATAATGTACAAAGTAAGTGACAATCAAAATTCTTATTACTTTTATTATTATTTTTCATCTCTCTTGTTCAGAAAATCTCAATATTTATATCCAAATACCAGCAGTACTTTTATCCTCAGCTTTGAAGACTATTTTAAAGGGGCAGTTAACTAAAAAAAAAATCTTTTAGATCAACTGGTCCCAGCAAGTGCTAGAGATTTGTAAATTACTTCTATTCTTTCCAGTCTAACACCTGTGTTCTCTGCTGCCACCTCTGTCCATGTCAAGAACTGTCCAGAGCAGTAGCAATAGCCCATAGAAAACCTCTCCTGCTCCTGGAAGACTGGAAAGAACACACTACTTCCTGCAGGACATACAACAGTACTGGAAGACTTGAGATTTTTTTAATGGAAGTAAATTACAAATTTCTGGCACCAGTTGATTTGAAACAAAAAATGAATGATACCGCACGAATGATACAGCATCAGGGCACCAGAGGAGCACGAAGACGTAACATAACATGTATGTTTACCAACATGCCAGCAATATATTTAAAAAACAATTACTGGATAATTCTTTTAAGATCACATGTAAAATAATGTGCATCCTTCTCACCATCCATATTAATTAAGAAGGTTAGATTAAAAACAACTACATCTCTAAACTATTCCACCTGCATGAGATTATCTCCAAAAAAGTGGGGGTCTGGGTGCTTAGACCCTCACTAGTGTCTAAACAAAGGGCAGATGCACAGAGCAAGTGAGGTGTGGATTTATAGACAGTCTATAGGACTTTCTATAAATCAGTATACTCACTTTCTTAGGAGGGAGTCCTCTTTGGCAATCGTTGGAGGTCTTAGCCCCCAGACCCCACTGAATGAAGCTCCTGTCACTATAACATGCCAGAATTTTGTGTTAATAATATTTACCCATTAAGCTGCGGCATAGTTTGTGATGAAAGACAGTAATGGAAAATCAATAATAAAATGCAAAAAAAAGAAAAACTAGACAGTGTTTTGGAATAAATAGGATTGAACAGCTGTAATTACTAAACGGACACTATGGGAATTCACTAAAATTATCCCAATGCCCTTGAAGGGTCGGGGAGGATGTTTTTACCACAAAATGGAAAAAGTCCCCTAGGGGTTTTATTTAGCTTTCATCTGGACCCATTAAGTAATCTCGAGAAAGAGGTTAAATTCCTAGTTAACACAAAAAATGTATTCGCCCTCCCCTCCGGATTGTTGGGGATTTTGTCATTAAAAAAACATATAAAAGCCTTTTAGACAGAAGAGTAGCCAGAGTTCCTTTACAGCTAGTTGGTAGACAGGTATGACAGTCCTTGATGGACGAAAAAAAACTCTCTACACAAAAGTGGAAGGGAAAAGTATTTTTTATTTTTTTACCCAAAAGGTTGTGTTGTGAGGACACAATCATTGCTATGTAGCTGTGATTGGAGTACTTTTTTTCTGTTGTTACAGAGGGGGAGCATTATATTTAACCATTTATATTAAACCATTTAAATGTTTCACATGTTGCATGTGGTATGTCAAAAGGTTTAATAAGTTGGGGGTCTGAGTTTTCAGACCTCCACTGGTGTATTCAGAGCTCTACTGGTCTGGGAGAACTATTTGCTCCACCCCCCCAACCCCCTCCCATGGAGATCACTGGGAGTTTCTCCCCCAATATAACGTATAAACATGCATTGAGTTATTAAAATCCTTCTGCTAGTACAAATTAAACTAAAATGTAACAAGTTCATCGCAAGACCACATAGTCTAAGAAAAAAAGCATCATGGGACCCCCTACCAAAAGTGAAGTTTTCTGTCATTTAATCCAACACAATTCTATTTGCCTTTCAAGAGCATCGCCATAAAAAATTCATGAATTCCCAAAAAGACAACATTAAAGTAATGTGGGAATAAGGGATTTCTGTAGTGATAATTAAAGTGACAATGCCAATGATTATCAAGGTTGTGGATGAGGCATCAGTAGTTACAATACTCATTACAGTTGGAAGGCTTTAAAAAAAAAAAAAAAAAAAAAAAAAAAAAAACAGAGACCTCTCAACAATTCTACACGTAGCTCAAGCTTTTTTTTTTTTTAAATTACATCTACTGTGTGATGTGATACAGGATTAGTCATTTCTCTCTGTAAAATTTATATTTGTTTACGTTGTTATTCTAAATTTAGCTTAGATTACAAATTCCCCAGGGAAAATATCTTGTTTTTCTTAAATTCTGCTTGGTCAATCTGCTTTGCAGCCATTCACTTGGTCTGCAGTTGTCTTCTATGGCCACGTCTGCTATTTAATATTTCTCCAACTTTTGCAGCCACCGGTAATCAAATGCTGAACACAGGTGTCACGACTGGCAGGTGAAGACAAGACACTCGACAGTGGGCCCTGAATCTGACCCCACCCACTGTCACCTGCCTACTTGCCTCGGTCGACCCTAAGCGGTCGCGGACAACCACGAAGACAATCCCTATGCTGTATACGTGCAGAACATAAAACGCAGACAGACAGACAAACACAATGCGGGGAGTAAACTAGCCGAGTCAAAAACCAAACGAGCAACGCAGTACAAAATCGGAACCAAACGGAGAGTCAGGGGACAGGCAAAAAGGTCAGAATCCAGGCAAGACAATAGAGGAAGGATAGGGCAGAATACAAGGGACTGGGGAGCTGGGATCAGAGACAACTAATAGCCAGTGACTAGAGGCTGGCACAGACAACAATTTATACTAGATCAGGAGCCCGGACCAAAGGCTGATTGGTCCGGCCTCCTGAATCCAGACACATAGCAGCTGGTGCACTGCAGGCTGAGTGGCAGAGAGATCCGTCACTCAGCCTGAGTTCAACAGCACTCAGCTGCTCGGCCGGGCGATGCTCACTGACGCGAGACCCGCGGCTCCCCTGGTTACTAGGGACGCCGTCGGGTCTCCGTGACGTCACTCGGCCCTGCCGAGGAGGGCGGCGCTGCGCTCCAGCCGGGCCACACGACGCTGGAGCGCGGTCAGGTAAGTTGCTGACATTACCCCCCCCTTCAGGAGGGGCCTCCGGACCTCTACCTAAGGGACCAGGCTTAGATGGATTTTGCAGATGAAACTGTCTAACTAGACGTGACGCATGCATATCCCTACTAGCTACCCAAGTGCGCTCCTCTGGCCCAAATCCTTTCCAATGAACTAAATATTGCAAAGAATTCTGAACCCGACGAGAATCCAGAATTCTCTCCACCTCATATTCTAGTTCACCCTGAATAACCAACGGAGCGGGAGGAGCATACGGTAACACCGGATTAACATATTTTTTCAACAGAGACTTATGAAAAACATCGTGAATTCTTAGACTCCTAGGCAAAAGCAACTTAAATGATACTGGATTTATGATCTCTACTATAGGATAAGGACCAATGTATTTAGGAGACAGTTTACCAGATGGTGTCTTTAATTTCAAATTTCTAGTAGAGAGCCACACCTTGTCACCTACCCCGTACTCAGGGCCAGATATGCGTCTTTTATTAGATTGTTTCTTACAATTTTCTTGGGCTTTAACCAGGTTCTGCAGAGCCTGGGCCCAAACTGTGCACAGTTTTCTGTAAATTCTTTCGGCGGATGGATTAATGGATTCGGACGCATGTACAGAAGAACAACGAGGATTAAACCCAAAATTACAAAAGAACGGCGACATTTTGAGAGACTGACTTTCACGATTGTTTAGGGCAAATTCAGCCAATGGTAAGTATTCTCTCCATTTCTCCTGTGAACCTGCAACGAAACACCTTAAGAATTGCTCCAGTGACTGATTTACCCTCTCCGTTTGTCCATTGGATTGTGGATGAAAGGCTGAAGAAAATGACAAAGATATACCTAGGCGACCACAAAACTCTCTCCAGAATCTAGATATAAACTGTACTCCCCGGTCAGAAACAATATTCTCTGGTACCCCATGCAAACGTAAGATATGACTGATAAAAAGAGAGGCTAAGATACGAGCATTGGGAAGCTTGTTGAGAGGAATTAAGTGACACATCTTCGAGAATCTGTCAACAACCACCCAAATCACCGTTTTACCCTTAGAGGGTGGTAAATCAGTTATGAAATCCATGGAGATGTGGGTCCAAGGTCTAGCAGGCAGAGGCAGGGGTTGAAGAAGTCCCTCCGGTAACCTGCGAGGAACCTTGGACCTGGCGCAAATCTCACAAGCTTCTACAAACAGCTTAGTATCTGTAGCCCAGGATGGCCACCAATAATGACGAGACAGTAGATATTTGGTACCAGCAATACCTGGATGACCTGCCAGTACTGAACAATGTATTTCTTCCAACACTTTCAACCGAAGATTAGGGGGAACAAATAGTTTGTTTTCTGGGGTGTTTCTAGGCGCCATAGACTGAGACTGAACCACCTGAGCAGCCAGATCGGGCTGCAGTATAGCCACCACCACCCCAGGAGATAAGATAGTTTCGGATTCTTTTACAGGGACTTCGTTAATATTGAAACTACGAGACAAAGCATCTGCCCTTACATTTTTGGAACCCGGTCTGAAGGTGATTTCAAAATTAAACCGTGTAAAAAATAATGCCCATCTGGCTTGCCGTGGAGTAAGGCGCTTGGCTTTATCTAAATAAACTAGGTTTTTATGATCGGTTAGAACCTTAATTTTGTGTTTAGCCCCCTCTAAAAAATGTCTCCACTCATCAAATGCCCACTTAATGGCAAGGAGTTCTCTATTGCCTATATCATAGTTGCATTCGGTTTTGGAGAATTTTCTAGAGAAGTAGGCTATGGGTCTGAGATTAGTGAGTGTTACTGGACCTTGTGACAGGACAGCCCCTACACCCACCTCTGATGCATCTACCTCGACAATAAAAGGCAGTTCAAAGTCAGGTTGAATCAACACCGGAGCGGCAGAAAAACATGTTTTGAGTTTGTCGAAGGCCAGAATGGCTTCAGGAGTCCAGTTATCCATATCAGCTCCCCTTCTGGTAAGATCAGTTAAGGGTTTAGCAATCACTGAGAACCCCTTAATAAATTTTCTGTAGTAATTGGCGAAACCCAGAAATCTCTGAAGAGCTTTCAGATTCCTTGGGCGCTCCCACTTTTCAATGGCTGTCACTTTAAGGGGATCCATACCAAAAGAACTAGGGGTGATCTTATATCCCAGAAAAGAGACCTCCTGAACACCAAACTGGCACTTCGACAACTTAGCAAATAACTGATTTTGTCTTAGAAGTTCCATAACCCTGCGAACATGGTTGACATGTGAAGACCAATCTGGAGAGAAAATCAAGATATCGTCCAAGTACACCACTACAAAACGACCCAGGTACTCACGAAACACATCATTGACAAAGCGTTGGAAAACTGCGGGCGCATTACACAACCCGAAGGGCATGACCAGATATTCAAAGTGTCCCTCGGGGGTATTGAATGCAGTTTTCCACTCGTCACCCTCCTTTATTCGAATCAAATTATAGGCCCCCCGGAGGTCGATCTTAGAAAACCACCGGGCCCCTACAATCTGATCAAACAAATCAGGAATCAAAGGGAGCGGGTGTTGATTTTTAATGGTGATTTTATTTAGTTCCCGATAATCAATACAGGGGCGTGATCCACCATCTTTTTTACCTACGAAGAAAAATCCGGCCCCAAGGGGAGAACAGGAGGGACGGATGTGACCCTTATGTAAGCTTTCCTTAACATAATCCCGCATAGCTTCCCTCTCTGGTCTAGACAAATTAAAGATTCGCCCTTTCGGGTATTTAGATTCAGGAACTAAATCAATAGCACAATCGTATGGACGATGAGGGGGTAGTTCGTCCACCGATTTTTCATCAAAAACATCAAGAAAATCAGACAGAAACTCGGGGATCTCCCCTTCTAACGCAGAACATCCTGTTAAATTTAAAGAAAGACAGTGAGCAGCACACCCTGGCCCCCATTGAACGAGTTCTCTGCTTGCCCAATCAAAAACAGGATTATGCTGGGTCAACCAGGGCAAACCTAAAATAACATTGGAAGACAAATTGTCCATAACCAAAAAATCAAGACACTCCGAATGGATCGACCCCACTTTCACTTCCAGAGGAGAAGTGATATATTTCACTCTACCTTGAGCCAATGGGGTAAAGTCCGCCCCAGTAATACTTAGCGGGCATTTAAGCTGAAGTGGACATACCTCCAGACTGGACCAAAACCCAGAATTAATAAAATTAGCGGATGCCCCTGAATCAACATGGGCAAACCCCGAAATACATTTCTCACCCAAACATAGTGTGATGGGGACCATTAATTTATTCTTATCGAGTGGTACCTGTGCGCCTGAGTGACCCCCTCGATAGCCACTCAGGCGCTGGAGTTTTCCGGCGATGATCCAGGCTTGGAGGTACATTCCCGAACACGGTGTCCAGCTTTGCCACAGTACAGACACAGATTATGTTGCATACGATGGGCTCGTCTAGTTCTCGCATCGGTAGCACCGATCTGCATGGGTTCCTCCGGAGGTGGTAACAGGGAAGGAGGAGGTTTAGAAGGAGACAGAAAAGAGGTAGGGGTTTTACAGAGTTCAGCGGTTCCTTTCTCCCTACGTCTGTCCCGCGTACGACGATCCACCCTGATGGCTAACGTCATGGTCTCTTCTAACGTTTCAGGGGGAGGATAAGCTACCAACCAGTCCTTTAGCTGCTCAGATAGGCCCACCCGAAACTGATAGCGCAGAGCAGAGTCGTTCCAACCGGATGGGATACACCACTGGCGGAACTCTGCGCAGTAGTCCTCAACTGGCCTTTTTCCTTGTTTTAAGGACGTCAATTGTCGCTCGGCTACAGCAGTCCTGTCAGGGTCGTCATACAATAATCCCAAAGCTGAAAAGAAATAATCAACAGAGGTTAACTCTATGGCGTTGGGAGGGAGAGAGAATGCCCACTCCTGTGGTGGCCCCTGCAACAGTGACATGATAATCCCCACTCTTTGGGACTCGTCCCCTGAGGAGCGGGGACGTAGTCGAAAGAACAATCTGCACCCCTCTCTGAGGGTCCGAAAATTCCTTCTATCCCCCTTAAATTTTTCTGGGAGTTGTACCGGTGGTTCAGGGGGAGAAGGGGTGGTCATGGTAACTTGTCGGGGAGCAGCCTCCTGCTCCTGAACCCGTTCAGCAAGACTCTGTACCACTGTGTTTAGGTTCTGCATTTGTTCCACTAATGCTTTCATAGGATCCATAATAGAAATCCTGGTGCAAGTCACGAAACTGTATGGGCTGGCTATTCTGTCACGACTGGCAGGTGAAGACAAGACACTCGACAGTGGGCCCTGAATCTGACCCCACCCACTGTCACCTGCCTACTTGCCTCGGTCGACCCTAAGCGGTCGCGGACAACCACGAAGACAATCCCTATGCTGTATACGTGCAGAACATAAAACGCAGACAGACAGACAAACACAATGTGGGGAGTAAACTAGCCGAGTCAGAAACCAAACGAGCAACGCAGTACAAAATCGGAACCAAACGGAGAGTCAGGGGACAGGCAAAAAGGTCAGAATCCAGGCAAGACAATAGAGGAAGGATAGGGCAGAATACAAGGGACTGGGGAGCTGGGATCAGAGACAACTAATAGCCAGCGACTAGAGGCTAGCACAGACAACACTTTATACTGGATCAGGAGCCCGGACCAAAGGCTGATTGGTCCGGCCTCCTGAATCCAGACACATAGCAGCTGGTGCACTGCAGGCTGAGTGGCAGAGAGATCCGTCACTCAGCCTGAGTTCAACAGCACTCAGCTGCTCGGCCGGGTGACGCTCACCGACGCGAGACCCGCGGCTCCCCTGGTTACTAGGGACGCCGTCGGGTCTCCGTGACGTCACCCGGCCCTGCCGAGGAGGGCGGCGCTGCGCTCCAGCCGGGACAGACAACGCTGGAGCGCGGTCAGGTAAGTTACTGACAACAGGTTTGGATAAACCATAGTAGGCTTGAGATTCACTCATCTCTACCTAAAAGTAAAAATAGGTCAACAAGAAATGTTCAGTGACATTTATAATTAGAGTGTAAAGGCTAGAATCACATATCTACAACTGCTGAAGAGTCATCATTCCATAAGACAAGCAGCCGGAAGAGTACAGGTGGCCATACTCCTTCACACACCTGTGCCTAGGCGGAGTAAGCGACCTGATAAGGGTGGCCCGCCACAGAAACCAATCTTCCTGTTAATCCCTGTCACCCAGAATGGTGTTGCCATTCTTTGTTATACACCACCTGGGAGAGTAGGAACGTAAGACCTTGCACACGCACACACACAGATATTTGACAGATTTTTTAGACCAAAGCCAGGAAGGAATTTAAAAAGAGAAGAAATATCTTTCCTTTATGACCTATTTTCTGTGTATAGTCTGTTCCTGCCTTTGGCTTCAATAATCTGTCAGATTTCGGTCAGATAAATCTGTGTAAACAAACCCTTATGCTGGGTTTACACGGAGCGACAATTGGCCCGATCGTACGATTAATGATTTCAAAGTAACGATTTTTTTTTATAACGATCAGCGTTTAGACGGAACAATATATCGTACGGAAAAATCGTTTAGCGATCGCTTAAGTCTATCTCGCACATAGGTTAAATCGGTGAATGACCGTTTACACGGAACGATCTGCGAATTTTTTGCGAACGACCAACGACGATTTGAGAACATGTTAAAAAATCAAAATGAACGATTTCTTGCTCGTCGCTTGATCGTTCGCTGCGTTTAAACGTACGATTATTGTTTGAATAAACGTGTAAACGCAGTATAAGTCTGTCTAATACGCCATAATAAAATACTGATAGATTTCTTGGATAGGCAATATCAATATTACACATGAATGCCAAACCACCAACATATGCTGAATGTATCAGCACAAACCATCAATTAGATACATAAATACTCGGCCATCCGTAAGCGGCAAACTTGGTCAAGAACTACAGGAAACGTCTGATTTCTGTAATTGCAAACAAAGGTTTCTGTACCAAATATTAAGTTCTATTTTTCTTTTGTATCAAATACTTATTCCGAGTAGGGATGGTACGAACCAAGTTCGGTTCGGGTTCGTACAAACCCGAACCCTCGGTAAAGATTCCCGCTGTCTGCCCGCTCCGTGCAGCGGGCAGATCCAGGGGGAGGACCGCCTGAAAAACTGGGATACAGCCATAGCCATAGGCTGTATCCCAGTTTTCCAGGCGGTCCTCCCACTGTATCCGCCCGCTGCACGGAGCGGGCAGACAGCGGGAATCCGATGCTGAGCGTTCGGGTTCATCCGAACCTGAACCTCGGCGGGTTCGGACCATCCCTAATTCCGAGCAATAAAATACAAAATATTTTAAAATGAAACAATGTGATATTCAGGATTATTTTAAAATAGATTCTGGACTCCATTTTTTTGTAGGCAGGAAAGCTTGAAAAATTGGCAGTGTATCAAATGCTTATTTTCCCCACTATAGTCGCGCATGTATTATGTGAATTACTGTAGTTGCATAGGGAGTTTGATCAGGTTTTTGGAATGAATACTTCTTAATAATTCCCTTTTTTGCAGAAATATCCAGAGAGCTAGACAAAGTAGTGGGAGCAGTTTTGTAAACAGAGGTGATCCTTGGATAAAGGATGGGGCTTTAAAATGTTAGTGTAATCATGGCATCCATGCAGGGGTGTGTGTGTGTGTGTGTGTGTGTGTGTGTGTGTGTGTGTGTGTGTGTGTGTGCAGCATATGTAGGTGTGAAGAATATGTGTCTGGGATGCGTGCAGGTGTAGATATTGTATATACAGATTTGTGTAGAATATATGCTGTTTTGTGCAGTGTAAGTAGGTTTGCAGAACTGTGTGTATGATTGAGGCATGCGGACTGTGTATCTAGAGTATTTTTGTGGTGTACATGCAGTGTGGGTCATGTGTGTAACATATTACGCAAAGGTGTAAGGAATGTTCACATTTGTGTGGAGTCTAGCATATACCGGTATGCAGTGCATGTGTGTAACAGATATGATGTGTTTGTGGAACTTATATAGATGTTTGGAGCTTTTTAATAGTTTATCATTATTTATTTTGTAAACAGGAGCCATTACACAAAGTGATGCGGACGATAATCGATTGGTGTAAGGGTCCATTTACACAGAAAGATTATCTGACAGATTATCTGCCAAAGATTTGAAGCCAAAGCGAGGAACTATAAACAGAGATCGGGCCTGAGATTTCCTCTCTTTTCAAATCAATTCCTTGATTTGGCTTCAAATCTTTGGCAGATAATCTGCCAGATAATCTTTCTGTGTAAGTGGGCCCTTATAGGGCCTATACACCAGCATACAAAGTTCCTTCAGGCTTCTACTTTGTGTGCCATTACATTGATATAAGCAGAAGACCAATTGTCCACCCTCCATGTGGCAGAACAAGTACTCGTGCCCACAGATGCTGCACCAATTGAGACAAAAATACAGGCAAAAATAATCAATTTACAAATCTGATGTAAGATTTATAGACCAGAAAAAATCACCAGAAAAATAGTCTTCAAATGTTTTTGGACTGTATTTTCAGTAAAATATATATTTTACTGCAAATTTTGTCAATTCTATTGGGAAATGTTTTTTACATGCAACTCATGCATACATCTAACTTTTACAACCGAGGAAACGCTACATAATAGTTTGCATTGGATGTTGTCCAGTTAAGTCAATGCCAGTATTCATTGGGCAGGAGACCAGCCACTTTGATCTATAAAGCCGCCAACAGTGACCTGTCAGCATGCACTTCTTTCTTTATATTCTGCACACATACATCCAAAACTCCACAGCCAGGAACAACTAACCCTTTCAGTACTGTGCTGAATCTGGTTATTTAACTGAGTTATTATACAAGTAGCTGCAAGGGAGAACATACTGTTGGTTCCTGAGGATACACATAGTAAATTAGGTTACAAATAATGTCATTAATGAGGATACAAATAAAAATGAGTGTGAAATAAGAAGAATAATCTGCGCCATAGACAAAACCATACTAGGGATTCTGGGGTTTGTCAACAATTAAAATAAAATGTCCATCATTAAACACCATTATGCCTACACCAACCACCAAAGGCAACAATTGCTGATGCCTAGAGCTCTCCTTGACATCTCCAACGTTGATGGCGGCCATCATTGCTGCTCATCGTGAATCAACTTTCATCAGTGAAAAGCACTGAAGCCCACTGGTCCCTCATCCAGTAGAGCGCTATGCATCAGCCACTGTTGCCAATGGAGGTGTTGATGTTACATTGTGGGCAGGTGTGTCTAGTCAATACAGCACTGCCCAGCACTTTGTGAATAGTACAGTGACAAGCCCATACTACTTGAATAACATCATTATTCCAGTCATTTTACCTCTGCATGAACAACAGAGGCCTAATATCATCTTAATATCAGCATGAACAACAATGCTCCAGCTCATTGAGGTCACCTCATTAGGGAATGGCTGCTAAAGACTGGGGACCTCAAATGGAGTTGCCTGCACTCTTCTCTTTTGCCTTCCTCTGGATCAACACAGTAGGATTTCTCTAGGTTGAACCTGATGGACTTTTGTCTTCTTTCAACCTTATTAACTATTCAACTATGTTCCCAAACCTGAATTCCATAGAAACCCTTGTGCCATGGAGAGGCTTATAACTCTGTACCCCAGATCTTCAATAACCTTAGGGTCACCCTTCGAAAAGAGTGGGGTGCCATGCCTCAGCAGACTATAAGTCGAATTGTAAACAGCATGAGTCAAGCTAAAATTGATGCTCAAGGGCACATCACAAGTTATTGAGACATTGACTTTTTTGTTGGGTTATACCCACCATAGTCTGGGATGAGAAAAGCACCATTGCCTGCTTCTACTTACATGCACTACTTTCATGGGTAGGTATCACACTAGACCTGATCAGCACCATCATAGAGCTGAACAGTAGAGCAAAGCTTTTTACTACATTTACTTTGCAGACAAGGCATCTAAACACTCAATATAGTGATCTATTAATAACCATGTTCATAAATCTTATTTTGTACACTGCAGTTTCAGCAGAATGAGTAATTGTGTCTCTATGAAATAAATGCAGCGATTGTAGCTTCACACCTTTGAAGCCCATCACAAGCATGTGCCAGGTTAACGCATCCTATTGTTTGCAGCTTCCAATTCTACTTTGAAAATGTGTTGCTGTAGCATTTCTTATTTTGTCAGTGCAGCATGTCATTTAGCAAAACTTCCCAGGTTATCTATTCATTGTGTTATAGGGATGCACAAAATCAAATAAAGTGACTAATTCAACTATTCCGTGTCTATATATTAGTAGTTATATACAGAATTGAACAGAGCATCTTGAAATTTTCTAAAAAAGCAGGCCATCATCACATATATTCCTTCATTCAGGAACATATCTTCCTATACTGATTATTTTTACTTCTTCAATCCAATAAGCCAACAAAACCCTATCCCCGCCAAACAACGGCAGCAATGTCATTGTTCTGTCATATATTAATGTCATTGACAGCCAATGTAAATGCAGGTTTTATAGGTAATTGAAGTATACAGTAGGACAATAATTCACTTTGCCCTTGAACCAGTTGTATATACAGAATGCATATGTAGTTGGGGTAATAGAAATTAATAGTAGAATTCCAATGAAAGGGACCATCTACTCAAAACATAAACTATTCATGTATTATTCAGGATATGTTACTTAGGTCACAGCTTTGATTTTACAACTGTTGGCCTAACACTGTAGGAAATATTCAGCCTATAAGAAGATAGAGGAAGTTAAAAAAAAACAGAGGATGTCTAGCAGATTTCAGACTAACAAAAACCAGGGAGGGCAGGTGATGCTGGGAACATAAAAATTAAGTTATACTTACCCGTCTCTCGCCACTCTCCTGTATCGCCTTGTCCTTTGATGTCACTACTTCGATTAGAAATGCCCAATCATTAAATTAATTAGTAAGCCGGCCATCTCTGCAGTCACTGATTGACTGAGGGGGTAGTTCCTGTGGGGTTGTGATGACACAGGAATTGGGAAATAGAGTAGACCAGGGGTGACCATAAGTGAGGGTACTGCAGTGGCACTGGGACGGGTAAGCATAACTTAATTGTTATGTTCCCGCCACCTGCCCTCCCTGTTTTTCTAAGTTTGGCGGAAGTTACCCTTTGAAGGGTTTTCCAGGCAAAACAGATTAATGAGCTATTCACTGGATAGGTCATCAGCCACTAATCGTCAAGGTGCTGACCTCTAGTACCCCAAATGATTAGTTAATTGGGAGATTAAAAAAAAATTGGTACCTTTCTCTTAGATGAAAGTTGTAAAGCTCAAGAGTTGTGGAGGCTGTGCTAAGCTGCAACATGCAAGCCTCTTCCCTCCCCCACCTCTCGCTTCTTGATTTCTAGCCCTGTACATCAATCATCCAGTGCAGGGGGGAAATGGGAGGGGTTGTACATGCTTCAGATCAGCACAGCTTCTACAACTCTTTAGCGCAGAAAGGAAATATTATTTAATATTTAAATATGAGTATTTAATTTCATATGCAAACTATTTAGCTAGTTTCAAATTCACTAATAAAATATAAATGGTGAAGACAATATACAAGCACTCATGCAGCCTTGCCTGACTATAATCGCAAGTAACATCAATTCAACCCAAATTGTGGAAAATTTCTTTGCCATGGTTAGAGCAGCATTAAAGAAAACTATTATCCTCTTATTATCCCGTGCATAGGAAAAGAGATCAATCTAGAATTAGTTAAAAAAAAAAAAAAAGAGCCATAGGAAAATTATCCCACAATGGTGGTGGCTGGAGAAAGGAGATTATCATAAAACTATTATGAAGATTTCTGTTGTTACAATGGATTCCAGCAGTGCATTGTATTTGGTTAAATAGATTTTTGAAGTATTTTTCACTGGAAAATGAACAGTGCTATGCTGTATATAGAAGTTTGTGTAGTTCTATAATCCCTTACAGAGCATTTACTGCACTTAGTGATACTGAATGGCCCTGTATACAATATTAGACAACCACTGAAAGGGGAAGTGAATAACACGGATTATCTGGTGACAATAGTATCTGACAAGGCATGCGATATATCAGGCATCAAGTCAACAATGAGTTCTTTAAAGGCTGTGGACACCTTTAAAAACTAAAAATATATATATTTTTTTAATTCTTGCTTCATATTCATTATGGAGCAAGACATATTTTCTCCATATGTCTATTATTATGTACAACTTTCTCCCCAGCAAACTACCTTTTGTGTGCTCCCCTCTCTAGGCTGTGTGACCTCTGTTTCAAGATTTCTTTCCCATAATCCACTCTTTGAGCTGGTGTGTAAATCACTCCCCTTCCCTGCTGTTAACTCTAAAGTTCCTATTACATGGGGAGATTATCAGCCGAATTACGTAATAGAGCCAATGATCAGTCGCTCGTCAGCTGATCACTCACTTTAAACATGGCAAAAGATGAACTGCAATTGGTCGCACGTCACTTATACAGAGAGATGTGCATCCGCCTGCGAATTATCTGTTGACACGTTTGAAGTGAGTGATTAAAGAAAGAAAAACTGCTAGTGATGTTCGTGCAGTCCTGTAATGGGCTCTGTAAGCGTACACCAATCTAGAAGATTGGCGCTCACTTAAGGCTCTCTTGCAAGTGATTATAGGTCTGAGAGCAGAAGGTCTGAATGACTGATTTATCTTATCTTTTTCTGAGCAGCGGCTAAATGGTGGGAAATGTTACAACCCTTTGGTGGCACCTGTACGGCATGGTTGCCGGACAGTATTAAAAGATATATATATATATATATATATATATATATAGAGAGAGAGAGAGAGAGAGAGAGAGAGAGAGAGAGAGAGAGAGTCAGGAAAGCTGTCAGAATTTGGTCCCGCCTGTCAGTGCAATTGGTCCACCTGTAAAAATGGACCAATCGCATCTATCCGCAGCTGAGAGGAGTTATAATAGGTCCCTGGCTAGATGCCAAGACCTGTCATCACTCACGTCACAAACATTGAATCTGTTGAACTAATTTATGTACATGTATGTGGGGTTGCGCTAATGGGCACCAAACTCAGACATACTCGTATGTGAATTCACGTCAAGAGATTAAAGACTGAGGGTATATGTACACTGAGCAATTCTCGAGAATTCCGCGAGGAATTGAAGAGAAAAGATATTTGCTTGAAATTACTCTCCTTTTCTGCTCTGGCAGAATAGGAGGTGAATAGGAGCGGAATTCGAGCGGAATGCAAAAGGATTTTAAGCAGAATTTCAATCAGAATTTAACCCTTTAAGGACCGTGCTAACTTTCGTTTTTGCGTTTTCGTTTTTTCCTCCATGTGCTCAAAAGGCCATAGCACTTGCATTTTACACCTACAGACCCAAATGAGCCCTTATTTTTTGCGTCACTAATTGTACTTCGCAATGACAGGCTGAATTTTTCCATAAAATATGCTGCGAAACCAGAAAAAAATTATATGCGCAGTGAAATTGAAAAAAAAAAACACAATTATTTTTCTTGGGGGGGGGGCTTCATTTTTACGCCGTGTTTCCTATGGAAAAACCTAGTTGTTATATATGTTCCTCAAGTCGTTACGATTAAAACGATATGTAACATGTATAACTTTTATTGTATCTGATGGCCTGTAAAAAATTAAAACCATTGTTAACAAATATACGTTCCTTAAAATTGCTCTATTCCCAGGCTTATAGCGCTTTTATGCTTTGGTCTATGGGGCTGTGTCAGATGTCATTTTTTGCGCCATGATGTGTTCTTTCTATCGGTACCTTGATTGCGCATATGTGACTTTTTGATCGCTTTATATTACATTTTTTCTGGATTTGATGCGACCAAAAATGCACAATTTTGCACTTTGGGATTTTTTTGCACTTACACCGTTTGCCGTGCGAGATCAGGAATGTGATTAATTAATAGTTCGGGCGATTACGCACGCGGCGATAGCAAACATGTTTATTTATTTATTTATTTTTATTTGTAAAATGGGAAAAGGGGGGTGATTCAGACTTTTATTAGTGGAGGGGATTTTTTATTAATAAAAACACTTTTTTTAACTTTCACTTACAGTAATATGAAGCCCCCTGGGGAACTTCTATATACACAGAACTGATCTCCCATTGAGATCAATCCTGTGTATATAATAGAGCAATGATCCATCAGATCGGTGCTCTATTATAATGGTCTGCTGCAGACCATCTGAATAGATTGCCGAGCCGGGATCAGCGTCATTCCGACGCTGAGCCCCGGCCGGCTCATTAGAACGGATCTCCCCTCCGCGATCGCATCGCGGGGGGGAGATCCCCCACTGGACACCAGGGAGAGGGGGCACAGCTGCTATTCAAATGCAGCTGTCAGCTTTGACAGTGGCATTTGAATAGTTAATTAGCCGGTCGGCCGCGCAGGCTAATACCCGCAGTCCCTGGCTGCACTTAGCAATCGGGGACCGCGCGCTGCAGAGAGGGCTCACACCGGGAGCCCTCTCTGTTTACTCTTAACGCCCGCATGACGGGTATTCCCGTCATGCGTCGTTAAGAGGTTAAGCCCCATCGTAATCATGAAAAATTCTGCTGTGTGCACTAATGTGCGGAAATCAAATAGAAACCTATGGGAGCCAAGACTGCTTATTTTTCACTGGTGGAATTTCAAGTAGATTCCGTGCACATTTTGACGAGTGTGCGAATATACCCTAAGAGACTGATGTAGGAATACTATGGTATACATCAGAATAACATTTTCAAGGTAATCCCAAGAATACTTTTTGACTACTAGTTTTAAGATAGAACACTCAATTGCAAACTTTGCATACAATGCGTCTGGAACGCCTTCAGACCTTTCTACTTTTTTATGTTGAGTGCTAAAAAATCAATAAAATGTTTTACCCATCATTCTCATCTTGATACCCCTCAAAAAGAATGTAAAAAAAAGAATTTTTAGCAAATTTAATAAACAGGATAAACAAAAAACGTCCATGGACATAAGTATTCAGACCTTGTGCTATTGTATTTGAAATTCAGCTTTGGGACAAGGAGACTATTCAGAGTTGAGGGACGTTAAATGAAGCAACGTACATAGATATTCTTCATGAAAGCCTGATCCAGCATGCTCATAACCCTGAGCACAAAGCTATGACCACACAGGACTGG